>NC_044033.1:510565685-510874603 GCF_901765095.1 Microcaecilia unicolor | reverse complement strand
TTTTTTTTTTTTTTTTAAACGGAGCCAGCGGGAGGGGGGAGAAAAGGAGGGACCTGGCACCACCAGGTTTGCACTTGCTCAAAAGAGCCCTCAACCCCAGGCCTCAACAAAACCTAAGGATTAGGCTTGGAGGCCTAGCCAGAGCTGCTGCTGTGTGTGACCACCACCTGCTGAGATAGAGAACATACTGAGGAGTTTCCGGCAGCACATGACCACATATAGGGAGGCAAAAGTTTGCTCTCTATCTCCACCTGCTGGTAGATGGACACAACCCACCAGTCTATGGATTGATCAGCTTGATGATATGGAATTTCTTCTTTTTGTTGGTTTGATATATTTTTCTGGTTCTCTTCCTCAATTACACTGTAGTACATATAGTAATCGACCATTTCAGAATAAACTGCTACCCTGAAGTTTAACAGATCACAGCGGAGTAGTTTTACTGATAAAATATACATATACTGTATTGTCTACATGTTTCTGACTCACCTGATTGCACCTGTTATACTTGAAGTAGCAAAAAGGTCAACGGGTGGAGATGTATCAACTGTTCTTGATGGGGTTGTATTAGGAGATGTAACTGTCGTAGCTGGTGAAGCCTGAAGGGAATAAAAAGGAAACTATATAATTTAAACTGTATTAAAGAGACTCACTATGAGGCATATTTTCAAAGCACTTAGCCTTCCAAAGTTCCATAGGTTTCCGTGGAACTTTGGAAGACTAAGTGCTTTGAAAATATGCCTCTATACAGTGGTGGAAATAAGTATTTGATCCCTTGCTGATTTTGTAAGTTTGCCCACTGACAAAGACATGAGCAGCCCATAATTGAAGGGTAGGTTATTGGTAACAGTGAGAGATAGCACATCACAAATTAAATCCGGAAAATCACATTGTGGAAAGTATATGAATTTATTTGCATTCTGCAGAGGGAAATAAGTATTTAATCCCTCTGGCAAACAAGACCTAATACTTGGTGGCAAAACCCTTGTTGGCAAGCACAGCGGTCAGACGTCTTCTGTAGTTGATGATGAGGTTTGCACACATGTCAGGAGGAATTTTGGTCCACTCCTCTTTGCAGATCATCTCTAAATCATTTTCTGGGCTGTCGCTTGGCAACTCGCAGCTTCAGCTCCCTCCATAAGTTTTCAATGGGATTAAGGTCTGGTGACTGGCTAGGCCACTCCATGACCCTAATGTGCTTCTTCCTGAGCCACTCCTTTGTTGCCTTGGCTGTATGTTTTGGGTCATTGTCGTGCTAGAAGACCCAGCCACGACCCATTTTTAAGGCCCTGGCGGAGGGAAGGAGGTTGTCACTCAGAATTGTACGGTACATGGCCCCATCCATTCTCCCATTGATGCGGTGAAGTAGTCCTGTGCCCTTAGCAGAGAAACACCCCCAAAACATAACATTTCCACCTCCATGCTTGACAGTGGGGACGGTGTTCTTTGGGTCATAGGCAGCATTTCTCTTCCTCCAAACACGGCGAGTTGAGTTCATGCCAAAGAGCTCAATTTTTGTCTCATCTGACCACAGCACCTTCTCCCAATCACTCTCGGCATCATCCAGGTGTTCACTGGCAAACTTCAGACGGGCCGTCACATGTGCCTTCCGGAGCAGGGGGACCTTGCGGGCACTGCAGGATTGCAATCCGTTATGTCGTAATGTGTTACCAATGGTTTTCGTGGTGACAGTGGTCCCAGCTGCCTTGAGATCATTGACAAGTTCCCCCCTTGTAGTTGTAGGCTGATTTCTAACCTTCCTCATGATCAAGGATACCCCACGAGGTGAGATTTTGCGTGGAGCCCCAGATCTTTGTCGATTGACAGTCATTTTGTACTTCTTCCATTTTCTTACTATGGCACCAACAGTTGTCTCCTTCTCGCCCAGCGTCTTACTGATGGTTTTGTAGCCCATTCCAGCCTTGTGCAGGTGTATGATCTTGTCCCTGACATCCTTAGACAGCTCCTTGCTCTTGGCCATTTTGTAGAGGTTAGAGTCTGACTGATTCACTGAGTCTGTGGACAGGTGTCTTTCATACAGGTGACCATTGCCGACAGCTGTCTGTCATGCAGGTAACGAGTTGATTTGGAGCATCTACCTGGTCTGTAGGGGCCAGATCTCTTACTGGTTGGTGGGGGATCAAATACTTATTTCCCTCTGCAGAATGCAAATAAATTCATATACTTTCCACAATGTGATTTTCCGGATTTAATTTGGGATGTGCTATCTCTCACTGTTACCAATAACCTACCCTTCAATTATGGGCTGCTCATGTCTTTGTCAGTGGGCAAACTTACAAAATCAGCAAGGGATCAAATACTTATTTCCACCACTGTATGTCACAATTTCATGAATGCCTTTTTAAGCCACATAAAATGACTTGATGCCAGTTTTGAAGGTATAAATAGAATGGACAGCTAACAGTTAAATTCCTCAATACTGAAATGATCAATGCGTGAATTTAAACAGACAGAATATTTGTAATTATTCACATTGTTTTTTCCATATTGACAAAAAACAAATGAATCTGAAACTTTTTCGACATTAGCATTTAAGAAAATGCCTTTGGATCCGCAGAGGACTGTGGTCCCACTGTACCTTATATTTAGTTGGAATTCAACATCATATTACATCATAAGACTCCTGAAGAAGGCGCTTCGGTGCCATCATTGAGTCATACTTTTTTCGATGTTACCAATAAACTTTTTTTTAATCATACGTCTCTCTCTCTGTTTGGAAAGAGCCTACCTTCCCCACAGCTTCTCTATTTTAAACCTGACTTTTTTTCGTGGGGATCTCGTGCACCGCCACACTTTGTGTGGTCTCTCTCCTGCCACAGTGCTACTTCCTGGGCCACTAGTGAAGGCACAATACCTCCTTAGTGGTGTGAACCCCGATATCCCCATCGTTGCCACCTAACTTTTTCAGAGCTAGCCTGCATGCTATGGACGCCAATACGGACGCAATACTGGTACATAAAACACAATTACCTTGCTCATTGGAGAAGGAGCACCAGATCTGAAAAGTTAAGGAATAAACATTGGATTCAATTTGTTGTAACATATAAAAAAAAATGCACATGAAAAATGGATTTCCATATGTGGAAATGTTACTGATGATCAGAATTATGTTTCAAAACCAGTTCTCTAGTTCAAAAGTTGCATTTATAAAGAATATCTTTGTAAGTTAAAACAGAAACATGTTACATAGTAACATAGTAGATGACGGCAGAAAAAGACCTGTATGGTCCATCCAGTCTGCCCAAGACAAACTCATATGTGTATACCTTACCTTGAATTTGTACCTGTCCTTTTCAGGACACACACCGTATAAGTCTGCCCAGCAGTATTTCCCGCCTCCCAACCACCAGTCCCGCCTCCCATCATCGGCTCTGGTACAGACCGTATAAGTCTGCCCTCTCCTCTATCCTCGCCTCCCAACCACCACCCCCTCTTCTCCCCAACTGCTCCGCCACCCAATTTCAGCTAAGCTTCACCTACCACAGAAAAAAAGAAAAAAGAACCTAAGAAAAAAAAGTATTTACATTGCTAAACAGAGATTCAAGAAAGAAAATAAATGTAGCATATTTCTTAACACAAAAAAAAAAAACAAAAACAAAAAAGTCAAGAAATGTTCATAGAAGTACAAATATTTCTCATACGAGCAACGAATCAAGCAAAACCCAAGTATGAACTTTAAGCGAAGATTAAATAAAACAAATCATATTTAAACATCTGTCGCTTAAGGCCCAGCTTAATTTTACAACAAAATGCCAGATTCAGACTTGGATTACAGTTTACTACTCTATGGGATTCTAACAAATATCCAAAATCAAGGTTTCAATGCAAACTTACCATTTCTAATTAACAAACACATTTATTAAGACTATTACTAGAGGGATCCCCAGAACCACATAAGAGCTGTAAGTCTTTACAATTACACGGATGTAATCTAGGTTTGACTTTTCCCCCGTCATTAAATCCATACATCCAGGAATAAGAATTGTGGAGGGGCATTTTTGATATGATATCCAAATCAAAACATCAAAAAATCCACTACCAAAACACAGTCATTTTCAAACCAGAAAAGCGTCTTTATCTTGTTGGTTTGAAATCACCCTAGTTTAGATGTTTTTGTGCTCAGTGCATCTTTAAGGGTCATTTTCAAAACAACAACAAAAAAAGTCCAAGGGAAAAACACATTAAAAAAAGCCACTGGGATGTCTGGGAGCCAGCAGGCCTACTAGACGGGGCCACACAGACATCCCTGCACAGCAGTGGGGCAGCCTAGGGGGCATAAACTTGACAAAAAATGTCCCAGGTACACATCACATCACAATCCCCTTATAATTGTAGGATGAGCCCTCCAGGACTAGCAAAACAATGTACTGTACCCAAAAGACCACCACTACAATAGGTTGCTAGGCTGTAGAGAGAGAGGTGTGACCAGCAGAAGAAAGGAGGTGTTGATGTCCCTGTATAAGTCGTTGGTGAGGCCCCACCTGGAGTATTGCGTTCAGTTTTGGAGGCCGTATCTTGCTAAGGATGTAAAAAGAATTGAAACGGTGCAAAGAAAAGCTACAAAAAAGGTATGGGATTTGCGTTACAAGACGTGTGAGGAGAGACTCACTGACCTGAACATGTATACCCTGGAGGAAAGGAGAAACAGTGGTGATATGATACAGACGTTCAAATATTTGAAAAGTATTAATCTGCAAACGAACCTTTTCCATAGATGGGAAGGCGGTAGAACTAGAGGACATGAAATGAGATTGAAGGGGGGGCAGACTCAAGAAAACTGTCAGGAAGTATTATTTCACGGAGAGAGTGGTGGATGCTTGGAATGCCCTCCCGAGGGAGGTGGTGGACATGAAAACGGTAACGGAATTCAAAAATGCGTGGGATAAACATAAAGGAATCCTGTTCAGAAGGAATGGATCCTCAGAAGCTTAGCGGAGATTGGGTGGCAGAGCCGGTGGTGGGAGGCGGGGCTAGTGCTGGGCAGACTTCTATGGTCTGTGCCCTGAAAATGGCAGATACAAATCAAAGTCAGGTATACACATAAAGTAGCACATACGAGTTTAATCTTGTTGGGCAGACTGGATGGAGCGTAAGGTCTTTCTCTGCCATCATCTACTATGTTACTATGTCTGCAGGTGTCACCTATATTTGGGTTCAGTAGGTACTTTGTGGTTTTTGGGGCACTCACACTTTCTACCACAAGCGTACCAGTTAGAGTGGGAAACGGGCCTGGGACCTGCTTGCTGCTCCAACAAGAATGGCCATTATGCCTGAAGCTCTCATAGAGCCTGGTATGTACCGTCACTTTCACCTCTTAGGAGGATGGGAGGACCACTTGGGAATTAGGGGGGGGGGGGGGGGGGTCAAGCCTTTATCCCTCCTGATATCTCATCTGATCATTTGGGCACCTTTTGTGGCACTTAATTATTATTGAAACAGGTCTAGCCAAAAACATCCTACCGTATTTTTCGGACTATAAGACACACTTTTTTCCCCCCAAATTTGGGAGGAAAATGGGGGGTGCATCTTATAGTCCGAAGGTAGAGATTTCCCTCCCTCCGAGTTCGGGATCACCTGCCTGCCTGCTCGCCCGCCCTCCCTCCCTCCGAGTTCGGGATCGCCCTCCCCCCCGGCCCTGTCACCACTTCTCCCTACTCACGCGATCTTCCCTGGTGGTCTAGTGACGTCGGGGCAGGAAAGAGCCCCCTCTTTCCTGCCCAGCGCGCTGCTCTCCATCCTCCTGTATGCAGCCTGACGGTCTCGGCGAGATTCAAAATGGCAGCCGAGACTTCAATTCTCTTTCCTGCCCCGACGTCACTAGACCACCAGGGAAGATCGTGTGACGTGAGTAGAGAGATGTGGTGACAGGGCCGGGGGGAGGGCGATCCCGAACTTGGAGGGAGGGATTCAGACAAGACGCACCGGAGCACCTAGGTTTTAGAGGAGGGAAAAAGGAAAACATTTTTTTTCCTATTTCCCTCCTCTAAAACCTAGGTGCGTCTTTTTTTTTTTTATTTTTTTTAATATATTTTTATTCACGCAATAACAAGTTGTGAGTACAAAATACAGCAACTCTGCTCAATATACAGTTCAAAATCATCATTCCAAATTTACATTCAGCTGTTATGTCTTTTCAAAAGTCTCTGACACAGCCTGCCTTGCAGTTTATTATTTAATCCCCTCAGTCATCCTACCTTGCATTCTATCATATATTCCATTCCACTTCTCACCTTCCATACCCTCCCTCCCCCCTCCCCCATTCATCCCTGCATGCTCCTTCTCCCCGTATCCCCTCCAGTTTCAGGTGAGTAATTGTAAACATTCTTCCCACAGCGTGGCATACTTGCGAGTCTCTGGTTTGTTAGCCTTGGAGTAAATTTGCTTCTCATGTGTGCCTACCTCTTTCATTTTTATTTTCCATACCACTCCTAGTGCGCCCTCTGCAGCACCCCAGAATTGCAATACTGTTTTTTTTACCAGCAGGAGGGAGACATACACCAGTCTCCTGTATGGTTGAGTTAAACCCTGGCCAATTAAGAGTGATTGTTCTCCAAGCAGTAAAGTGGCATAATCCCATTCTAATGTTTTCTGCACTACCTTATTGAGCAGCTGTATAGCTTCATTCCACAGCACCAGAGCCGGGCATTCCAGAAAAGAGTGCAGCAGCGTCCCCTCCGCCCCCTGGCATTTAATACACCGAGCATCAGTCCATAATCCTATCCTTGCCCCTTTCGCCCTGGAAATGTGTGCCCTATGTAATATCTTGTACTGCGTCTCCTGTAAATCGGCTGCCTTGACCATACCATAAAGTGTCACGAACAACTTCTGAAATGTTTGCTCAGTGTAGGCAGTGCCCAGTTCTGCATTCCATTTGGCCATCAATATCCTCATTTCCTCTTCCCGTCTATGTTCATTTAACACCCTGTACCAGGTCGATAAATTGTTTAACTGATATGGAATTTTGAGAAGGATTTTGTCTAGTGGGCCCCACGTCCACGCCTCCCCATGCTTCAATCTTATGGTAGTCCAGTAGTGTCTGGCCTGGAGGTATTGTAACAAGTTTTTATTCGTCAATTCCCATTTTTCCTTCACCCGGTCAAATGTGTCAAAAATGTCTGTGTCGTTTTCCAGTAATTGGCCCAATATCCTACATCCATTATCCCTCCAGGTGTCAAATGCTGTTCTACCCATTCCGGGTGGGAATGCTGCATTACCCACCAGATTCATGAAGGGTGAGACCTCTGGTGTTCTCTGTTGACGCTTCCTCCACCACCCCCAAGCTCTCCGCATGGGTTCCAGAAGTTCTCTCCTATCGGTAATGTTGATGTCACCACTGGGGCCCCCGTGGATTAAATTAATAAAGGACCAAGGTCTACTCCAGATCTCCATCCCTCGTTCTGGCAGGTATCTCTGCTGGCCTATGATTCCTTCATAAATAAAGCGCATTAGCGCTGCAACATTATACATGCGAAGATCTGGTAGGCCCAATCCACCCCTCTCTCTCCTGAGGGAGAGTTTAACCTGGCTTATCCTTGCCCCCTTCCCTCTCCAAACAAAGTTCCTAAGAATTGATCGAAACAGTCGCTCTTCTTTTCTTAACACCCATATAGGTGCTGCCTGTAAAGGGTAGAGAATTTTTGGGAGAAGGATCATTTTGACCAAAGCTACCCTGCCCATCAAGGAGAGTGGTAGGTCTTTCCACCTAACACACAGTTGCCTAATGTTCTCTATCTGATTAATTACATTTTTCTTATAAAAAAGTTTTGCGTTGGTACTAAGGAAGACCCCCAAGTATCTCATTGCTCCTTTGACTGGTGTTATGGGTAATCCCTCCATCCCAGGATCTCCTTCTATTCCCGACAACGGGAGCAGCTCTGACTTGGCACAGTTCACTCTCAGTCCCGATATATCTCCGAATTCTCTAATTAACTCGAGTGCCCTAGGCAAATCTCTGGGGCCATTTGCCAAGTATAGAAGAATGTCATCAGCAAATAAATTAAGCCTAAGCTCCCTGTTTCGTACTTGGATCCCCCGTATTTGTGTTGTACTACGTATTCTTATGGCCAGTGGTTCAATTGCCAATAAAAAGAGGATTGGGGATAGGGGGCATCCCTGTCTGGTGCCTCTACCCAGAGGAAACCTCTCTGTGAGCTTCCCATTTACCATTAACCGGGCCACGGGGTTTCTATAGAGAGCCTCAATCCAAGACACCACTGGGCCTGATATCCCAAAGTGTCCCAGGGTCTCAAATAGGTATCGCCAAGATATGCTGTCAAAGGCCTTCTCCATGTCGAGCCCAGCTATAACTTCTAGTCCCCCCTCTCCACGGAATTTGTGAATGGCCATCAAAGCTCGCATTATATTCATGGAGCCATGACGACCCGGCACAAAGCCCACTTGATCCTCATGGATGAGTTCGGGTAGCACTTGATTCAAACGCCTAGCCAAGACAGCCGCTAAAATCTTAATATCTTGGTTTAACAAGGATATTGGTCGGTATGAGCCCACTTGTTCCACGTCTTTACCGGGTTTTGGCAACAGCACCACATGTGCTTCATTATGTTGTATGGTCAGGCCCTCTCCCACAATGCCGTTAAACCATATTTGTAATGGTGGTGCTACCAGGTCACTCAATATTCGATAATATTCAGGGCCAAACCCATCTGGCCCTGGCGCCTTTGTAAGTTTCAGCGCTTTTATACTGGACCGGATTTCTTTCTCTGTTACGGGCCCATTTAAAAGATCCAGTTGTTCTCCTGCCAGTTTTGGCAACCGCAGCCCTTGAAAAAAAAGCCGCCGATTGCACAGGATTGTATTCCCGTTCCTTGTATAGAGAGCTATAATATTGAACAAATTGTTGCATAATTTGGGCCTCAGTGGTAAATACCTCTCCTCTAGCGTTCTTTATGGAAAAGATTAATTGCTTTTTACGTGGAGGCCTCACTAGGTTTGCTAACAACCTTCCCGCTTTGCTACCCCATTTAAACAATTTAAACCGCTGATAGTATATATCCCTCTCTGCTCTCGCATGCAATATATCATCGATTTGTTTTTTGAGTTGGGTCAGTTGCACCTTGTGTGTATCATTTATAGTCTGCATATGTGCCCTCCTTATATGATGGTATTCCTGCGAGAGCCGCAGCAAGTCTGCCTCTCTTTGCTTCTTCTTACCCGCCATATATGCAATGATATACCCCCTCATGACTGCTTTGGATGCCTCCCAGTATGTACTAGCACTAACTTCTGGCGTGTTATTATGTGTCTGATATTCTAACCATTTAAGACGCAGAAATTCTCTAAACTCTTTATCCTGGTAAAGGTAGGGGGGAAGCCGCCACACCCTCTCGCCCGGCTCCGCCGCAAAGGAAACCGCCACCGAAACTGCCGAGTGATCACTAAGTGCACTATCCACTATATCTGCTTTTACAATTTTTGGGACCAAAGAGGGCGCCACCAGTAAGTAGTCTAGTCTCGAATATATCTTATGTGGGTGTGAATAAAATGTATATTCCCCATCCTGGGGGTGTAGGAGTCGCCAAATATCTACCAACCCCAACTGAGACATCACGAAGGGTATTCCCCTGTCTTCCCAGCTTCGCACCCTCGTTTTCTTGGGTTTACAGTCATTAGTGGGGTCCGCTACTATGTTAAAATCCCCTCCTATTATAACCTGATAATTGGAGTAAGGAATCACTCTAGCCACAAGATCAGAGAAGAACCTATGGGAGTATACATTGGGTCCATATATGTTACAAAGAAGAATTTGCTGTCCCCATAATTCACCCATAACTAACACATATCTACCCTCTTTATCTTGAATCACTTTATGGCAATGAAATGGGATTTGTTTATGAATTAGGATTGCTACTCCTCTCTGTCTGGAGTTATATGCTGAGTACCCAATCTCTCCAACCCATCCCCGTTTCAGCTTTTGGTGTTCTGAAGCCGTGAGATGGGTTTCCTGTAGATATGCAATATCAGCTTTTTCTCTCTTCAACCATGAGAGAATTTTATTTCTCTTAATGGGTGAGTGTAGGCCATCCACATTAAGCGTAATAATTTTCAAACTTCCCATATTAACAATAGGTGTGCGTAATAACCCAGCTCATTGTGTGTTGTACCCTGCCAGTCTCCCAGCCCGACCTGCAGGGTTTTAATCGTATCATCAGTCCAATTATATTTCCCATATTTCTTCTGCTTCTTCCCATTATTCACCTGAATCCCTTCAAATCCCTGATCTCCCATTTTCCATGCATCCTCATCTGCCGAGGCCCTTCTTTCAATTCTTATCCTTTCCTTCCCTTCCCCTCCCCCTTCTAATTCATTCTCATTCACACACTCACACCCCCCCCTCCCGTTCCCCCCCCCCCTTCGTCCCTCCCTCCCTCTTACCATGTTCTTCCCCCACATCCTTCACCTACTCAGTCCAACCCGAGGATATCCGAAGCCCCCCTCCCCCACCCCTCTAGTAACTATGTCGTAACAAATATTTACCCATTGCCCACTACAGGTATGTTCCCGACAGTCCACAGTGTCTTAAAGGCACTACGGCTGCCCATCTCCAGTTTTAAAACTATGTCCAACCAACTTAACCGAGAAAGGCTTTACAGTTTATGTATTATCTATAGTGTTTTCACCTCTCCCTGCAACATGTTGCACGTGCTCATCGCGGTTTTCCTCCCCACCGCCAGATCTTCCAATCTTGCTGAGGAAGGGAGAGGCGCTCAAAACCAACTCTTGCCTTTCTTGGCAGTGACACTGGAGTACATTAAGTTCATATCCTTTAACGTAAAACAACACCAAGCAAGTAGCGCTTTTATCTTTTCATATCCTCCTGGCCATTTTACTCTGGGTCCTTAGGCCTCGATGCTTCCAGCTGATTAAGTTTGCTCATATATTCTTTTGCCGTAGCTGCATCATTAAGAATAATAGTCTTTCCATCAGTCCATATTTTCAACTTGGCTGGGTATATCAGGGCAAATCGCACCCCCTTCTTGTAGAGTGCAGTGCAGGTAGGTGCCATGGCTTTCCTTAGTAGCGCCACTCGCGTCGAATAATCATTAAATAATAATAAGCGGCGGCCCTCATACTGTAATCCCTCCTTGCCTCTCGAAGCCTTCAATATCTTTTCCTTTGCCTGCCAGTTCACGAAGTGCGCAATCGCTATGCGGGGTCTGGAGTTGTTGTCTCCCCGATTCCCAATCCGATGGGCTCTGTCGCATGCATATTGGCTCTGGTTCTCTTCCAGGCCCAGGTGTTCAGGCAGCCATTTGGAGAAGAAATCATATAAGTCTTTGTCGAGCACCGTTTCTGGCAGTCCGGTCACCCGCAGGTTGTTTCGTCGGGAGCGATTTTCCTGCTCCTCGACTCTCTCTTTCATTTCTTCCAGTTCTTTTTGGAGCATCTCCAACCGCGTGGCAGCGTGTTGGGCTTCTTCCTCCCTTGCGGACAGCCTGCTCTCCACGGCGGTAAGTCGTGCTGCATGGGAGTCGAATTTTTCATTGATTTCGTCCACCGCCGACTGCAATTTATTCAGTTTATCTTCCAGAGCAGCGGACACCGAGCGGGAGATTTCCTGCGCCCAGTCCGCACCCACCGCGGCAGGCATGCTCTGTGCTGTTCGATGTTCCGCCATCTTGCCTGGCTCGTGTTTCTCAGAGGTCGTCGTTTTTTTATGTGATTTCGGGGGCATTCCGCCCTTGGCGCTTCCTCAGCTTTCACCCGCGCTTTCTCGCTGCTTGAGTAGTTTTTGTGGTATTCGTCGTTAGGTTTTAACCTGTAATATAGCAAGTTTGGGGTGGGTAGGCGCGGAGCCTCGTCCTCCCGTGTCTTCTCAAGTAGCAGGCATCACGTGACTCCACCTAGGTGCGTCTTATAGTCTGAAAAATACGGTATTTTTTTTTTGTCCTGGATGTTTTTACAATGTTCTATCATCACAGAAAAATGTCCAAATCCTAAGCCTGCCCCAGTCCCGCCAAAACCACACCTCCAACACCCCCCCCCCCTCCCTTGACATGTAGGCAAACTGCATAGAAAAATGTCTTTATAATGAGTTTTGAAAATAGCAATTTGGATGTTTTTGTGAAAAAAGTCCGTCTGCCATTTTGTGTGATTTTTCGGTTTTGAAACTGAGCCCCTTTATATATTCCAGTTTCAAGGAATATCATTAGTATTATGCTAACATTGTACTATTATCTCTGGTATTTGAATTCCAGTGCTGTTAAAAGTGTATATTTTTGATACTGTTTCACGGTAGTTCTATTATTAGGTTTCAATCTACATTTTTCAAGTTTACCTCATTTATTGTATTTTTGTTTATTCTTGGTTATTTTACGATTGTTAGGCTGTTAACAAGATTGTAAGTTTTTTTATTTATTTATTTATTTATTATTTATTCATTTAATCAAAATTTACAAGAAACTTCTTGTTTAGGAAAGTGTCAATCAAATAGAAAATCTTTTACACAGGAAATTAAAGAAATGAAAGAGCAATTAAATCATTACACCTTCAAAATTCAAAGACACTCAAGTCCATAAAGGGAGATCCAAGATTTTAGGAAATCTAAGAGAGAAATATAACAAAGGAAAAAATAAAGGAAATTAGTCTCTGCTAAGAAATTGTGCACCTTCTAATGTTGCTTCTCCAATTTAACTGAGGCTAAAAGTGATGACACATGAGCAGGTTCAGTAAACATATACTTCTTGCCTCCCAGCCTTATTATGCACTTGCAGGGGTATCTAAGAAAAAAGGTACCCCCCAAGTGCAAAACTTCGGGCTTGAGAAGCAAGAATTGTTTCCTCCGTCGTCTAGTCTCTTTCGAGACATCAGGAAATAGCATAATTTTAAAACCCATAAAGGGTTTATCTTTATTAAGGAAAAAAAGGTGGAAGATCCAATTCTTATCAGGAATCAATGTGACTGACGCCACTAATGTAGCAGCAGTCGCCAATTGGGAATCAGAGGTCTCAAGCAAAAGGGAAATATCCAACGGTTTTTCATTATCTGGATTAATGTTCCTCTCTGGGACATAATAAACTTGGGAAAAGGGTGGAATATCCTTTTCCAAAATATTCAAAACTTCACGGAAATATCGTTTCAGCATATCCAGAGGGAGAACTGTTTGTATCCTTGAAAAATTGACAAATCTCAGATTATAGTTCTTAGTAAAGTTATCAAAAACCTCCATTTTTTGTCTGAGATTTGTCACATCTTTTATAATTGTAGTCTGTAATGTTTCAACTTTCATAATCCTTTGATCAATTTTTTCAATTTTTTCATTCAAAGCTTTAATCTCTTCTCCCTCTTTTTGTAAATCAGTTTCTACCTGTTTTACCCTAGGTAAAAATTCGTTAGTTTGTTTGAGGAAAATTTGTCCCAAATTAGACATCAAATCCCACAATACTTCTAGAGTTATTTCCTTTGGTTTGGCCACTAGTTCCTTAGGTAATTCAAACCTTATTGAAGTCTGCTCATCTTCTTCACTCCGTCTCTCAGTCTCTCTCCCCTCGTTTTGCTGCGGTTCTTTGGTCAAAATGTCCTCCATTCCTTCCTCAGTTGGAAATGACGCTTCACCCCGACGCTCTTCTGGGCCCGTGCCTTGTTCCAAGGGGGACCCTGTAGGGTCAGAGAGGAAGGAGCTTGTGCCGAGCAGTTGGGGAGGTGGAGTTCGCGCTGCAGGACTCAGCGTTGTTTCAAAGCCGGGGGAAGCCGAATTCTCCTGGTCGCCGGCGTTCCCAATCGGCGAAGTGCTGCTATGCTGCACAATTGTCCGCGGCCTCATAAAACGGTCAATTGGACCCGGCAAAGGAGACGGAAGCGGGGAAGCTCTACCCGCTACTTTTCCTCTTCGCTTCGGCATCTCAGGAACGAGGTACGGGACGTCTTAGCAGATCGCGGCCATCTTGGATCGGAATCCAAGATTGTAAGTTTTATGCTAAACTGTACCTGCTGCACATCGAATTGGGTGAATCTCGTCATAAAGGCAGTTAATAAATCCCAATAAATAAATAAAGGAATAGAATCATCAAAGGAGGTGGGGAGCCCAGGGGTGTAATTCAGGGGCACTCGTCTTAAATAATAATAATAATAAGAATCCTCCTTAATGACTTGATTCCATTCTATATCTAAACCAACTAATACTGATCCCCTCTAAATTGATTATGTTAATCATATTATCACTATTGGGTCATTATATCCTACCTGTTTTTATTTTGTGTTATGTAAATCATTCTACAGACCTATCTACCTAATTTCTTACACAGTAATATGTTAAATTAGACCAAACCTCTTACTCTGTTTATGATTATACCTTTTGCAACATAGTGTAAGCCACATTGAGCCTGCAAATAGGTGGGAAAATGTGGGGTACAAATGCAGCAAATAAAAATAAAAAAATAAATCAGCATTTCAGCCACAACGCAGGAAAAGCAACCGAGAAATATTTAACTTGTTTCCATACTGTAGCAGATAAATTTGAGGCTGAAAAGGTTAATTGGGGGTGGGGGTGGGGCCTAATATTTTACATGCTGTGTTCGAAAGAAAAAATAGTTGTGAATAGCAGAGCCTCATTCCCTTCTAGACATTTACCTCTTAATTATATATATGGCTGGGAATGCTGTTGCTGCTGCCATGAGGGGCGATCGGGCTGGCCGCCAACATCTTCAGCTGGCAGGGCATGGGAAGCCCAACAACTAAGTTATTTAATTTTAAGGTGGCGTTAGGACGGGGGAGGGGGGGGGGAAAGAATGTTTCTGCCCACCCATTCTTCCTGGTTTTTCACCCCAAATTTGCTGTCTGGCTATGCCACTGCCTTGACACTTGTATTCATCAGCTGCCCCAAACTCAACTCTGTTGCAAATGAATGCCATGGAGGACTAGACACTAGAGCCCTGATGGCGAACCTATGACACGCGTGTCAGCACTGACACGTGTAGCCATTTTCGATGACACGTGGCGCCGCCGCAGTGTGGTCCGCCCTCCCGGAAACTAACCTTAAAGCCTCCTTTCAGGTTGCAGCAAGCAGCAGCAGGGCAGGCCACTCCTTCCTTCCGTGTCCTGACCTTGCCTGACGAAACGTCCGCGAGGGCGGAGCACAGAAGGAAGGAGGAGAGGTCTGCCCTGCTGCTGCTTGCTGCAACGTGAAAGGAGGCTTTAAGGTTAGTTCCGGGCCCGGTAGCGGGTGGCCCGGCGACCTCGGGTGGGCAGCGATCTCGGGTAGGGGGGGGGTCCCAGGGGCGGTCCTAGTAGCAGTGATTTTTCTTGAAGTGACACACCACCCAAGTTATGCTTGGTTTTTTGGTGAATTTTGGCACACCAAGCTCAAAAGGTTGCCCATCACTGCACTAGAGCATGGTGATGGTCAGTCTTTTCCCCCATCCCAAGGTTACCCATATCCCAACCATCTGTATATTATTATTATAGCCTGACTTTGGTTCAGGATCTAAAATGAGAGAAAACCTTACAGGCCTGTAAACTCTGAAGTTACTGTAAAGCTCCTGAGCTGTTCAGACATCTTCATGCAGCAAAATGAGGAAGGGGCTTGGATGCAAAAACCTCAATAAAAGGATGGTGCAGTCTAACAACAGGGCAGAGTCAGTTACACCCAGGAAGATATGGTAAAAAAAATGTACAACTGAGTGGTCTTGCAAGAAGATGACCAAGCTTTCCGAGCAATGCTAAAAAAAGCCAAGCACGTGTGCGGTAAATGTTACCATATATGGTCACTAAGATATTAACTATGAGTAATTACTGCCATCCTGAATGGACACATAAAAATGAGTGCACTTCCTGCTTCAAAGGAGAGAGACAGTCACAGCCAGTACCTTTGTGCAAGCAGGGCTGCTCTCTCTCATGAGAAACCAATCAATTGTAACTGAATTGGCAAGTAATCCTATTGCTTTCTCATAAGTAGCCTTGAGTTTTTTATATCTACTAATTGGCTTTAGCTGGTAATTTGGGGTGAGGGCGAAAAAGACCCTAAATAAAACAGAGACTCAGACCCAGAGAACACCTATGTGTAGCTGTGGTACTGTATTCCCATAAGCAATCGATTGTACATGTTGCTTGTATATTCTTTGGAGTCTCAGATATAGAGGTAATTTTGTGTAGCAATATTTTGTACTCCCAATGAGATATCACTGATCTGCTAATTATACAAATACTTGATAAGGTATCTAATAAAGAGCAAATTGATGCAGCCTTTGATGATCCTAGGTATTGGTGGGTGGACCCTAAAAAAATACACATCCTCCCCCCCACCTCAACCAGCATCTGTAGCAAGCTTGAGTTAAATACATTTGAAAGGACGAGTAAACCCTCTGGGGAAGATTGAAATTAACTTTACACCACATAACACAACATGGTCTGGGCACCTTTCATTTCTTACAATAAGTATTTTCTAGCCTTTAAGAACAGAATGCAAAAAGGTACAAATTTCTCCCACAAATCCAAGTACATTCAAAATCATCATAAAACCTAAACAGCCAGGCAGTAACCAAACGCAACATGAAAATCACAAAAAAGCGCCCCCCCTCCAAACAAAAGAAAGTTATCCACATCTACATTCTTAGATCCTTGGTTGGCAACAAAATCTAATTTACTAACATAAAACCAGGATGTTCCTATTCCACATTTAGTATCTTTAGTTCAAAACGGTATCAAATCTGAAGTAACTAAAAAAAAACCCCAAATAATTATGCAACACAAAGAAGCACAACTTCCCTTAAAATATTAGATGTTAGTACCAAGTCTGCCATTTAATATATAACAAATGTACATCAGCAGAGAATGCAAAATATTAAGTTAAAAAAACAAAATTCACTAAGCTACTCATCTCAAAATACTGCAGGAGAAAACTGATCTGTAGACACTAACCCCCTCATTCTATAAAAGGTCACCTAAATTAATCTCTTTCTGTACTTTTAAATTTATAGAATACGGCCATCCATATGGGTACTTACGTGCATAAATGTCAGCAGCACAGCCGAGCACCAATGTATATCTACAGGCTAAAATGGCATAGCGCATAATTGTTTGAGGGGTGTTCAAGGACGAGATTAACACTTACATGAGCAACTTAATAATTATGTTGTGCATGTAAATTAGGTGCTAACATTTATGCAAAACCATAGACCTGTCGTAAATGTTTGCACCTTCATTTAGGCGGGATTATGCCATGGGCGTAGCCAGACCGGCGGGAGGGGGATCCAGAGCCTGAGGTGAGGGGGCACATTTTAGCCCCCCCCACCTCAGCACCGCTGACCCCCCCTGCCATTTCCGACCCTGCCGCCGACCCTCTCGACCCCCCTTTCCCACCGCCAACCCGCCGTCACCTGCCTTTGCTGGCGGAGGACCCCAACCCCCGCCAGTCGAGGTCTTCTTCTTCCCCCAAAATGCTTCCTTCTGTTCCTGACGTCCTGCATGTACAACATGCGGGAAGAAGAGGACCTCGGCTGGCGGGTGTTGGGGTCCCCTGCCAGCAAAGGCAGGCGACAGCGGCAGGGGGGTCCAGGGCCAAATCTATGGGGGCCCAGGCCCCCCTGGCCCCACGTAGCTACGCCACTGGATTACGCTAGTATTCTATAAGGACTCTTACGCGCCTAAGTCTTCTTATAGAACATGCTCACTACCCACAGCAACATGGCACCTAAATGGTGTTACAGAAGGGGAAGCCGTCATAAAGCGAACAGTAAATAATAAAAAAAAACTAATGCAGCCAGTAGCATAGCCAGGAATTTTTGACAGCGAAAGCTTCCAACTGTGAGCCCTCTGGCTGTCACTTTCCCTCGGATTCTATATAGTGCGCCTAGAGACCCATGCCGAAATCGGCATGGATTCTATAACAGCGTGCGCAGCTTAATTGGCTTAGCAAGCAATAATTAGCACTAAATAAAATTTAGGCGCACAACTCACTAAGCGTATTCTGTAACAAAGTGCGTCAAACTTCTAAAGCGCAGGCAAAAAAGGGGCATGTTACGGGCACAAAATTAGGCATTTGGTGGGCGTTCCGAAAATTATGCATGTCACTACCCAATATGGCCTAGTGCGCGTAAATCTTTGCGCTGGGATTTAGGCCACATTTTCGTGGATGTAAATGGATGAGCATAGATTTAGGCGTTGAGATATCAACTAAACGTATTCTATAATCGGTACCTAGATTTAGGCGCCGATTACAGAATATGCTTGAACTTCAAAAGCCTCAGTTTCGGCGTCTACCAAACCTCGTTCCTGTGCTTTAAGTACGTTCCAAGCCTTACTCTGGAGTCCACACTGAGGAGACAGGGTGTGTGTTCGCAACAGACTCACCAATGAATGAACGCAACAGCACCATTTGTTTATATAAAAATCATTATATCCTGTACTATCTCCAAATCTAGGTGGATTTCAACCAAACATATATAAACAATGAAAATAAAATTAAAATACATTCTTAAATCAGCCATCTAAAATAAAAATAATAGTGGAAAATTTTTTTCTTTACTATATTTGTGCTGCAACTGCTGGAAAAAATGTGCCTCAGGTAACTTCCTTAACTCCAGAAAAGCTGGATCAGAACAAGCTGTGTCTGGGATAGCGTTCCCGAGGATCGGTCCTGAAAACTCAAAGACTCTCGATAGATGTCAAACTCAGTGTATCTGAAAGAAGGCATCTCAAGTAATGCAAAACGTAATGGGTGTGTCCCTTATAAATTTTCGAGAGAGCAAATACAAGAAGGGGCCTCACCGTGCAAAGCTGTAAATCAAAGTAAGAATTTTAAAAATGAATCCTAAATTCAATAGGTTGAAATAAGACCGTGTAATATGTACAAAACGGGAAAGTTTACTCAGGCATGCAGAAGCATTCTGTGCAACCTGAAGGGCACATAATGATTTCCGAGGCAGCCCTCCCCCCCCCAAAGGTCCGTTACAATGATTAAATAACGGAAAAATGAAGGCCTGAACTACTGTTCGAAAACTGGCAAGACTTAAAAATAGTTTTAAGGTGAGACTTCATTGATAAGGCAGAACACTGGCGTAGCCATGGGTGGGCCTGGGCCCACCCAAAATGTCATCTCTTTTAGCGTGGCTGGCGGGGGATCCCTAAGCCCCACCAGCCGAAGACCTCCTCCCCACCAAACAAGCTTCTTTTTTGTGGCTGCCGACACTGTCCCCAAGCTGCTGCTGCCAGCTGCAGGCTCCGGCACTGTGCGCATGCGTGAAACTGAGAATACGCGGAGGGCGGCAGCTGGCACCAGTGGCTTAGGGACAGTGTTGGCAGACAACCAAGAAGTAAGCTTGTTTGACTGGAAGGAAGTCTCCGTCTGGCAGGGCTTGGGGATCACTGCCAACACAGATATTTCATTGGTGGGGGGGAGGGGGGTGCCGGGAAGGGAGATAGAAATTAGTTGGGGAGTGGAGGAGGACATGAAAGTTTTGGCCTACCACCTTTAAATCGCAGGCCCGCCCTAAATCGGTGTCTGGCTATGCTACTGAGGCACAATCTAAGATGACATCCAAAGAACGCATTTTAATTTTTTTGGAAAATGGCAGTAATGCGATAAACAGAAATATAAATACACTGACGTCATGATGTGGTACGTGCACAAATTCATGCTTTCAGTTAACATTCTAATTATTTTAATTCACCATTACTTGATTTTATAAATATATTAACATACGATTATTTTTTTTTAAGGTCTGATTTGCATGCGAGACAAATAACTATAATACTCACCCTTCACTTTATTTCCCAAGCAGCATAAAAAAAAAAAGTTAAAATACCATCAAACAAGGCCAAGTTCAAAGCTAAGCAATACACTTCTCACTAAGGGGTCCTTTTTGGAAGGTGCGGCAAAATGGGGCCTGCGCTGGCCTCGCTGCGTGGTTTCCACGCGTGCTGAGGCCCCCTCTTAACACATTAAAAAAAAAAAAAGAAATGGATGTGTGGCAAGTGAAGCACTTGCCGCTCGCCCATTTCGGGTGGGAGCGCTTACCGCCACCCACTGAGGTGGCAGTAAGGGCTCCCGCACTACCCAATCACAGGCGCTACAAATGACGTGCCAGAAATGGTATGTGCTGGGGGGTGGGAACTACTGCTGGGCTACTTCCCTTTTAGAAAGAACGTGGAAGCAAACTGAAACATGTCTTGGGCAAGTCACTTCACCCTCATCTACCTCACGCAGGCACTTATTTTATTTGGGTTTAGTGTATGTCATTTAATTGGTAGCTCAAGGTGAATTAGATCCAGGTGAATTCCACCAACGAGGCCTCATTTTCTCCCAAGAAACCTCAGCTTTTCTAGGGATCAGCATTAGCCCTCTGTCCAATGAACGAAGGTGACTTTTCGAAACTAACACTTTATTTAGCAAAATAGCTTGGCCTCACCACATCCGCAGCATTGTAAAAATGAGCACTTTGCTGGTGGCTGACTGAATTTTAATTCGAAGTGCTTTGAGTAACATAGTAGATGACGGCAGAAAAAGACCTGCACGGTCCATCCAGTCTGCCCAAGAAGATAAATTCATATGTGCTACTTTTTTATTTGTACTGTCCTCTTCAGGGCACAGACCGTATAAGTCTGGCCAGCCCTATCCCAGCCTCCCAACCACCAACCCCGCCTCCCAACCACCAGCTCTGGCACAGACCCTATAAGTCTGCCCAGCACTATCCCCGCCGCCCAACCACCAGCCCCGGCACAGACCGTATAAGTCTGCCCCGCACTAGCCCCGCCTCCCAACCACCAGTCCCGCCTCCCACCACCAGCTCTGGCACAGACCGTATAAGTCTGCCCAGCACTATCCCCGCCTCCCAACCACCAGCTCTGGCACAGACCGTATAAGTCTGCCTAGCACTAGCCCCGCCTCCCAACCACCAGCCCCGCCTCCCACCACCAGCTCTGGCACAGACCGTATAAGTCTGCCCAGCACTATCCCCGCCTCCCAACTACCAGTCCCACCTCCCACCACCAGCTCTGGCACAGACCGTATAAGTCTGTGTACTGGTGATTGGTGAGCTCTTGTTTCATCCCTCTCACTATTACGGCCGATGTATTTTGCACCATTTTTAAACAAGCAAAAAGACTTCTTGTGACCCTGCTGCAAAAAATTACAATAATCCAAATTACACAGTACCAAAACCTCAGCCACTAACCAACTATCCCACTGACAAAAAAAAAAATAACTTAAGCTGTAGAACAGTCTAACTTAATAACTAGCACGCACTTGAATAATTGAGATCTACTTCTCCAGGGTCAAATATACATCCATCCGTACCCCCAAACCCTTTACTGTACAGAAGTATAAATTGCTGTTTCTAGACTGGGCTCCTATCACCCACAAATATTTCTAAACTGATTTCATATTTATTGTACTTGAGCTATGCCGTCCCTTCCAGGTTAATAGCTTCTATTCCAGCTCCAATCGCCGGGTCAAGAGCAAACCACATTACTTAGATCTGGTCACCTTACTCTCTCTCTCTCTATGGCCCCTGTGTAAAATAATTAAGCAATAACAGGGATAGTACTTACCCCTGTGGAATATTATAAGGACAAACCCAAAAGGCAGTATGGACCCTGTAACCATCCACTGAAGCCTCTGGTGCAAATATGACCTAAGCCACTAAATCACTACGTCCCCACTCCCTCCTCCCAAATCCTATAATCCTAGTCGTTTAGTTCCTAGCTGATCGTATAAAAAGCTGTTTAAAATTTATTGATCAGAATTTCCATTAAATCAACTTTAATTCTTGTTTATTTATCAAATTTATATCCTGCATTACCTGCAAAATCTAAGCGGGTTACAGTTTAACAAAACATTACATACAGATAATCATGTGTCAGGTCAATGAATAAAAGACCAGTATTTATCTCAACCTTGAAGGCCCTTGGTGCTGTTTTCCTTTTGCTTCTGTATTGTGTGCTTTGACCCTCTCCGTGCTGCTAAGAACGTTAACAGTACTTAAAAAAAAATGTTAACGCTTGCCAAAGCATTAATGCATTTTAGTATAACACCCCACAGTATAGAGACTACGGTTTTAATAGTTTTATTTCTTTTAACAGATGCATACTTATTTCCAGGCTTCTTCCCTTCCAGTGTGTTTAGATGCTGCTCCAGGGTCTCCATAAGACTACTTGGTGCCTACAGTACGACAGTAAACAAAGAAAGGATTACCCAGATATTACTGCAGCACATTACAAATAGTCAACTCATCATGGACCAGCAGGTTAATAAGATAACAAAAAATTCTTCTTGCTGAAAAAATTAAGGGTGATTAGCAAATATTTGAATTGCCAATATTTTGTCTGATAGTTTGAACGCTCTTACTGTTGCAGTTGGATTCTTGCAATGTAGCGCATACCGGATGCTCAAAATCTCCTATAAAAAGATTATACAATACACCCACAAACTATGCAGCAATTTTAAACCTTTATTATACTTTAGAAAATCTATTAAAAACAAATCATATCAAAAATTGTTATAGTGTATTTCTTCACCGATACATTAAACTCACGCACCACATCATACCTCACTCATACCATACAAAATAAGCCCACTGCAGCTTGGAATCTACCATACATCTTGGAATTAAATCATATATCCTCACAACGACATCTATGCAAAACCCTTCAACAGTCAAATCAATTTTGCTCTTCGTGCAAATGTTCAAATATTCAAAGATTCAAATACTCAGATGTTATCTAATACACACCAAGTGTTGCTCATGATCATCAAAACTTAATGATATTTAACTGTTTTGTATCACATATATCCAGTGGTGTGCTGGAGCAAGGTCTCACGGGCTCGCGAGAGCCGTTTGTTAAGTTTGTAAGAATTTTGGGAGCCGGTTGTTAAAGTAGGCCTCCCCATGGCTACTTTAACAACTGACTCCCAAAATGTGGGCTTGGGCCCCCTCCTGAATTCTCTTTTACTTTGCTGGCAGTGATGCTGGCCCCACCAGCCAAGTAAATAGACTGCTGCTGCTCCCTGCTCCTTGTTTCTGACTCTGAGCATCAGGCTGGGACTTTTCATGCAAGTGCAAGAAGGTTCCATCATGTTGCTCAGAGCCAGAAACAAGCAGCAGAGAATGGTGGCAGTCCATTTATTGGCTGGTGGGGCTCAACAAAGGTATGCCTAGCATGCCCGCACAAGGGAGGGGAGAGAGAGCCATGTATTCCCCCCCCCCCCCCAAAAAAAAAAAGAATTTCAGGGCCGGCTATGCCCGGAGAGAGAGCCCGTTGTTAAAAATTTACCAGCACACCCCTGCATATATCTCAATGTTAAACTATGTGTCACACGTTGATTCCGGCAGCCAACAGATATATCTAGATGTTAACACACTTCCACGATAGTATAGGTGATCCGCTGCATTCAATAAAATCTGCATTCTTGCAATGTCCAATTCTCAAAAGGCTGGAGCCTGCATATATTGCCTCCAAACCCAACACAGTCTGTGTTTCGCTCCTTGATGCGTCATCAGGGGTTGGACCTTACAAAATACAATCACAGCCACTACAACAAATCCCCACAATCTATGCCAAAATACCCCTTATCTACTATAATAAAAAGCACCTCCAACGTTCTGAAGCTGACTCCGTGGCAGTGAAGGGTTTTGTAGGATTCGTGCTGCCTGTAACGCTGTATCCATCTCCTGTCCTGACGTTAGCATACTTCCTGGTTCATCACACGCGACGTCACACGCATGAGGGTGTCGTTGTCCCTCCCTTCCAGTTTCAGGCCCCCTCCCTCCGAGTTTTAAAAGTCATCTTCACTTACCAAGTCAGGGTTACGAAGGACGGCAGCAGAGGTAAAAGGCGTGCAGGCTCGGCCCTTCTCTCTCTCTCAGCTGTGGTGTCGCCCTTATTTATTTATTTATTTGATACTTATATCCCACATTTTCCCACTCATGCAGGCACAATGTGGCTTACAGAGTATTAAATAAGAGTACAAACTTAACAGCTTAGGCAAACATTAAGAAGTAAGTAGGAGGGAAGAAACTAACAAAGTGAACTAGGTAGGGTAAGGGACAAGGGATGCTTTAATCAACATGGTAAGTTGAGGGATAAGTCTTAGCAAAGAGGAATGTCTTTAACAACTTCTTAAAAAGGGCATGGTCCACTTGAGTTTTAAGGTGACGAGGTAACGTGTTCCAGTGTTTGGGACTCCAATAACGGAAAGACGAGGCGAAGATTTTCTTATACTTGACTCCCTTACAATTCGGAAAATGAAGGTGGAGATAGGATCGAGCAGCAGGGTTGGCATTTCTAGGCGGAAGGTCGATCAAGGGGAGCATGTATTCCGGGGCAGCCCCATAGATGATTTTATGTGTTAGGGAGCAGATCTTAAAAGCAATTCGCTCCTGTACTGGCAGCCAATGAAGTTTAAAACGCAGGGGGTCGGCGTGTGCAAAACGCCTTTCATTTAGGATGAGCCTCGCCGCAGTGTTCTGAGCCGTTTGGAAAGTTTTCAATAAGGAGGCCTGGCAGCCCACATAAATACCACTACAATAATCCAGGTGGGATAGGACAAGCCAATGGACAAGGGTACGAAACAAGTCTCTGGGAAGGAGGTATCTGATGCGCCGAAGCCTCCACATGGCCTGGAACATTTTTTTGGAGACCAAGTGTACATGATCAACCAGCTGGAGATGTGAATCCAGATGCACTCCTAAAAGTCTCAGGCTGTTGGCAATCGGGAGGGCAGAACCCTGAACTGGAAGCATTGTGTCAGTTACATGAGCGTGCATGGACGAGAGGATGAGACAGTGAGTTTTTTCCCTGTTTAGCCTGAAGCGAAACACCCTGGCCCATTGATCTAAAGTGGAGAAACAGGCATCTATGAGGTTGGCAACTTCTGATACTGTGGATTGAAAAGGGACTGTAATATCATCCGCATAGATGAAAGGATTGAGGTCCAGATTTGCAAGTGCTGTGGCTAAAGGCATCATCATTATATTGAATAGGGTAGGTGAGAGGGGAGAGCCCTGAGGGACCCCACAGGAAGCATTCCACGGTTCAGAAGTGTGGGAATTCACCATGACCTGATAGGACCTTGAGGTCAAGAAACCCTTGAACCAATGCAAAACTGGCCCTCCTATACCAATAGAATCCAGTAGATGGAGCAGGAGTTCATGATCTACCATGTCAAAAGCACTAGACATGTCAAATTGTAACAGAAGAATCTTCCGTCCAATAGATAGTTCTCGTCGAAAGTTGGATAAGAGGGTAACCAGGACAGTCTCCGTGCTGTAATGAACTCGAAAACCTGATTGTGAATGATGGAGGATATCGAAATTAGTCAAAAATTCGTTGAGCTGAACATTGACCAGACTCTCCATCAGCTTGATAACTAGAGGTATCGAAGCCACTGGGCTATAGTTAGAGATGACATCTGGCTTGATCTTTAAATTTTTTGGGATTGGGGTGAGAAGGATGTTTCCATGACCTGGCGGGAAGAATCCTGCGCTTAACATATAGTTAAGGTAACAGGTCAGTTCTACAATGTAACATTTTGGTGCGACTTTTAGGAGATGAGTCGGACATACATCTAATCTGCAGCTTTTATTTGTGAATTTACGTAGAGCAGCAGTCACCTTGTCGGGTAACAGGCGATTGAATTTGATCCAAAAGCGGTCAGCAGGGCAAGCACCCGAAGGCACATCCAAGGATGCCAGAAAGTCGTCCACATCAGAGAGACAGAAACAGAAATGAGGGCGGGACCACAGCTGAGAGAGGGAGAAGGGCTGAGCCTGCACGCCTTTTACCGCTGTTGGCGGCCGACATAACCCCAACGAGGTAAGTGAAGTTGACTTTTAATATTCGTAGGGAGGGGGCCTGGAACTGGAAGGGAAGGAGGGACGACGACCCTGGAACTGGGAGGGAGGACCCTGAAACTGGGAGGGAGGGGGGACCCTGGGAGGGAGGGAGCTTGAAACTCAAATGGAGGGGGGGGGGGAACCCTGAAACTTGGAGGGAGGGAGGGACGACCCTGGAACTCGGAGAGAGGGAGGGGGGACCCTGAAACTCAGAGGGAGGGAGGGGGAGCCCCTGGCACACACTCTCAATCTCACAGACACACTCGCACCCAGACTCACTCTCTCTCTGTCACACACACACACTCGCACATTCACTCTCTCTCACACACAGTCACTCTCACACACATTCTCTCAAACATACACACTCCGAGGAAAACCTTGCTAGCACCCATTTCACTTCTTTTCAGAAACGGGCCTTTTTTTTTTTAACTAATAAATAATATATATATATATTTTTAAAATCCAACACATACCTTATAATCCCTTGACAGCACACAGACAGGAAGGAACTCCCTTCAAGTTCCCATGCCACGTGGCAGTTCTACAAAAATGCCCGCACATGCGCATGGAACTTACAGGAAATTCAGTTAATTTACAACATCCTATAACCCTCCCCTCACACACTCAACCGATCAATTTCTTTGTTCAGCCCGTGCAGTGCTACCGCATTGCACGAAAAAATAAAATGTTGTTCTTTTCTAGAAAGTTGTAAGGGGACATTTTCTACCCGAATCTCTTTCATCTGAAACAAAACCACAAATCTCAGTTGCTCAACTGTATGGCCCTTCTCAACCCAATGGGCGACCAAAGGAGCTTCCAAACGCTGCAACCTTATACTACTAAGATGCTGCGCAATGCAAAGTTTTGATTTTGCGAATTGTTTGTCCTATATACCACACAACTTACAAGGACAACAAATCACGTACACACACTAGGTTGAATTGCAATCAGTACATGTATGCAATTTGTATACCCTATTCACAGAATGAGGAATACATACTTCCTTAATCTGCAGCTCACATTGACAAAACGTGCAATGCTGGCATGCGAAATGACCCACTTCCGAATCAATGCACTCAACCTCACCATTGGTGCAATAATCAAACAGAATCTCCCCTAGGTTTCTTCCACGGGTATAAGAAAACATGGGCAATTGCTGAAACTGAGTATGCAGAGACAGAATGGACCAATGTCTTTTTATAATATCCACCACCATATGGGTGGCATGTGTATAGGGTAAACACGTGCCACCCTATATGCAACCTTATGCATGCATAAGGAACACGAATGACTGTGGGTCCTTGAATCCACAGGAAAAAGATGAGCCCAGTTCTGGGGAGCAATGCCAAAGAAGTTATTGGTGAAGATGGAATGGAGACATTGCTGAGGTACCAGCAGTAATACTTTGCCATTATTCAGCTCTGTTGGCAAAATCTTTGGTGAGTTCCCTTGGTTATAGTTGGGACAGAAAGACAGTACTACTACTACTATTTAGCATTTCTATAGCGCTACAAAGCGTACGCAGTGCTGCACAAACATAGAAGAAAGACAGTCCCTGCTCAAAGAGCTTACAAACTAGTAGACAAAAAATAAAGCAAACAAATGAATTCATGTGTAGAGGAAAGAGGAGAGGAGGGTAGGTGGAGGCGAGTGGATACAAGTGGTTACGAGTCAAAAGCAATGTTAAAGAGGTGGGCTTTCAATCTAGATTTAAAGATGGTCAATGATGGGGCAAGACATAGGGGCTCAGGAAGTCTATTCCAAGCATAGGGCGCAGCAAGACAGAAGGAGCGAAGTCTGGAGTTGGCATTAGCGGAGAAGGGAACAGATAAGAAGGATTTATCCATGGAGCGGAGTGCACGGGAAGGGGTGTAGGGAAGGATGAGTGTGGAGAGATACTGGGGAGCAGCAGAGTGAGTACATTTATAGGTTAGTAGAAGAAGTTTGAACAGGATGCGAAAACGGATAGGGAGCCAGTGAAGGGTCTTGAGGAGAGGGGTAGTATGAGTAAAGCGACCCTGGCGGAAGATGAGACGGGCAGCAGAGTTTTGAACCTACTGGAGAGGGGAGAGGTGACTAAGTGGGAGGCCAGCAAGAAGCAGATTGCAGTAGTCCAAACGAGAGGTGACAAGGGTATGGATGAGAGTTTTGGTTGAGTGCTCAGAAAGAAACAGTACAGCAAATCCCTTACCCACCCCCCATTTTTTAACACTTTCATGATTATTATTTATTTGTTACATTTGTACCCCACATTTTCCCACCTATTTGCAGGCTCAATGTGGCTTACATGATACCGGAGAGGTGTTAATAGACTCCGGAGTAAAGCAAATACAGAAAATGGTTAAGTTGGGGTAGGAAGGGAAGGGACCACATGAAGGAACATGTGGTGGGGCCATATAGAGGATAGCAAGAACAGATGAGATTGTTTGGTGATCAATACGAACTGTGGTGGTGTAGTGTCGCTGATTTCAGGCATTTAAGTTGGGTCGGGGGGGGGGGGGTAAGCCTTTTGGAACAGGTGGGTTTTTAGGTTTTTTTTTCTGAATTGGAGGTGGTCATAGGTGGTTTTCACGGCTTTTGGCAGTGCGTTCCATAGCTGTGTGCTGATGTAGGAAAAACTTGATGCGTAGGTTGATTTGTATTTTAGTCCTTTGCAGCTTGGGTAGTTGAGGTTTAGTTTAGGTATTGTCGTGCTGATGCGGATGTGTTTCTGGTTGGTAAGTCGATTAGGTTCGTCATATATCCCGGTGCTTCACCATGTATGATCTTGTGAGCCATAGTAACATAGTAAACATAGTAAATGACGGCAGAAAAAGACCTGCACATCCATCCAGTCTGCCCAACAAGATAAACTCACATGTGCTACTTTTTGTGTATACCCTACTTTGATTTGTACCTGTCCTCTTCAGGGCACAGACCGTATAAGTCTGCCCAGCACTAACCTCTCCTCCCACCACCGGCTGGCTCTGCCACCCAATCTCGGCTAAGCTCCTTAGGATCCATTCCTTCTGAATAGGATTCCTTTATGTTTATCCCACGTGTGTTTGAATTCCGTTACCGTTTTCATTTCCACCACCTCCCGCGGGAGGGCATTCCAAGCATCCACTACTCTCTCCGTGAAAAAATACTTCCTGACATATTCCTTGAGTCTGCCCCCCTTCAATCTCATTTCATGTCCTCTCGTTCTACCTTCTTCGCACCTCTGGAAAAGGTTCGTTTGCGGATTAATACCTTTCAAAGTGGTGCTCTTACTATTGATATTTTAAGAATTCAGTCTGGGAAGGTGGCACAGGATGACTGGATACTTCAACTGAATCAACCGCAGCAAGAGCAGACTAGATTAATCCAGAACAAACGAACTGGAAAGTGTGGAGAATATCGTTAAATGTGAGTGCTATAAAGTTTCCTTAACATGCTTATTCTTCCACTGCTTTACGAAGTATATGATGGAGACCGAAAAACTGAAGATGGATTACTGCCTATTACTAAAACATACTTCATCACTGGGACAGACTAAGATCTGCAGAAACAGGGGTAGATGTAGAAAGACTGTCTGAATAGTTGCCCAGTTCATTTATGTTTTTTAAATTACAACTATGTATTAATGTCTGTTTAAATATGTATTATGTGAACCGTAGCAACTGCAATTACTTCTTAATGCTAAAAACAGCCCGAGGATTAGGACATGGAGTCCTGTGAGAACAATAAGGTAATGGGCAGTAATTTTACTTTCCAGTTATGCTCTTCATTTCATTCTTTGACAGATGCAAAATTATGGTAATTTTGTCACTGACAAGTGCTTGTAATTGAGTTTTAAATATTTAGGAAGTAGTTATGAAAAACCGTTCTAGCACAAAAACACTGATTAATGCATAAAAGAGACCTTTCATAAAATTAGATCAAGCCTACCCACACACAGTGCAAGTAGGTCCATCACTGTAGAGTAGATGTGCTCGGGGGAGGGGGAGTTTGGATTGTGTATACCTGATCCTTATCCAACAAGCTGGCAAAATTCCACTACACTTATATCACATATATTCTACTTAATCAGTGGAAATAATCGTGTGTATTTGTACTTATTAAAGGGAGGGACTCATACAGTCATAGAGGACCTCTTTTCTCACCGTGTGCCCCACTTATATGACAAATATAATCATAGACCTTCCCTGCCTCCTCCCTTTTTCATTATTTTTAGTATTTCTTGATTTTTTGTACTTTTTTTATATACTTTTTTATTTTTATTTTAGAGTAAGTTCTCTTTTATCTGTCTTAGGGAAGAGCGTGTTTCTTTCACAATGTACTATACACCCTTCTATGAGAGCGGACTTTAACATTTAAACTTTTTTAAGGCTGTGCTTCCACATATTCATATATATGCTTGACTTAGCTTAATTATTCCAGTGCAAACTTGTCCCCTCAAGGGGTCGATCTTGCACAAGCCTGCAACAAAACAGATTTTAGTAAGATTAGTGTCCAACCTCCATTCGTTACCTTCTTGCTGAATGATGGTCCATGGCTTCTTATTAGTCTTACAGCTTATCAGCCTTTCGTTTTGTTCGTCTCCTTAGTGGGGCACGCCATAATTGGCGGTGAGAAAAGAGGTCCCCTATGACTGTACGAGACCCTCCCTTTAATAAGTACAAATACACACGATTTCCACTAAGTAGAATATACCTGATCCTTAGCAGGAGTTAATGTTCGTGCCTTCAATGTAGGTGCCATTTCGGCTAGTATTTTATAAAGACACACAGGCACTTAGGTGTCTTTATAAAACAAGTCAAAATTAGTCACCTTATGTAATTCTTTGAGAAATTAGTGCCCAATAATCTTATTATTTGTTACATTTGTATCCCACCTATTTGCAGGCTCAATGTGGCTTACATAGTACCGTAGAGGCATTCGCCAGTCCAGTAATGAAACAAATACAGGTGGTATTATGGTTGAGTAAGGAACATGTTTCAATTACAATGGGAATCAAGGAGAGGAAAGATTATTTAGCATCCAGTACAAGCTTTAGTTATGTTGTGTTGCAGAGTGCAGGCATTTATGTTGGGTCGGCGGGGTATGCCTTTTTGAACAGGTAGGTCTTTAATGATTTCCTGAAGTTTAGGTGGTCGCAAGTTGTCTTCACAACTTTTGGCAGTGCGTTCCATAATTGTGTGCTTGTATAGGAGAAGCTGGACGCATAGGTTGTTTTGTATTTAATTTTTTTGCAGTTTGGATAGTGGAGGTTTAGGTATGTTCGAGATGATCTGGTTATGTTTCTGAGTGGTAGGTCTATAAGTTCTGTCATGTATCCTGGGACTTGGCCATAGATAATTTTGTGGACCAAGGTGCAGATTTTGAAAGTAATACGTTCTTTGATTGGCAGCCAATGCAGTTTTTCCACAGAGGGGCTTGGCACTGTCGAATCGCGATTTGCCAAATATTAATCTGGCTGCTGTATTCTGAGCAGTCTGGAGTTTCTTTGCTAGTTGTTCTTTGCATCCAGCGTAAATTCCGTTGCAATAGTTTGCGTGACTTAGCACCATTGATTGTATTAGGTTACGAAATATTTCCCCTCAGGAAGAAAGGTTTTAAGCGTTTAAGTTTCCACATAGAGTGGAACATTTTTTTTGTTGTAGAGTTCACTTGGCTCTCGAGAGTGAGGCTGCGGTCGATTGTCACGCCGAGTATTTTCAGGCTGTTTGAAATAGGGAGGGTGTGTTCTGGGGTAATTAAGGTTGTTGGCTTGTATGTAATTGTGTTGAGATGAGAGGATGAGGCAATGTGATTTTTTCAGTATTCAGCTTCAATTGAAAGGAGTTTGCCCATGAATCCATGGTATTCAAGCAGAGTTTAATCTTGGCAAAGTGTTATAAAAATTAACCTTTTGAAGCGTAACCCACACTGTACGACAGCTGTTGCAGACACTCAAGAGTGTCAAAAGCCTGGAATACACCCCGTGTGATATCCACAAACACTCCTGATGTGCCTCCTTCCCTCCGTCCAGTCCACTTTTGACATGCTGGCAAGGGAAGCCAATGTACGGGGTAAAATGTTTGTGTCCCACAGGGACAGACACATGGGATCTCTTATGAAAAGGAGAAGTTAGTGGTTACTGAAGATGGGCAGATTGGATGGGCCACTCGGCCCTTATCTGCAATCCTGTTTCTATATAAGAACGTAAGAATACATGTAATGGGTCAGACCAACAGTCCAACTAGCTCAGTATCCTGCTTCCAACAGTGACCAATCCAAGTCACAAGTACTTGAAGAAACCCAATTAGTAGCAACATTCCATGCTACCAATCCCAGGGCAAGAAGTGGCTTCCTCCATGTCCATTTCAATAACAGAGTATAGACTTTTCCTCCAGGAACTTTTCAAAACCTCTTTTAAACCCAGATATGCTAACCACTGTTACCACATCCTCCAGCAATGAGTTCAAGAGCTTAATTATTCTTTGAGTGGAAAAATATTTCCTCTTATTTGTTTTAAAAGTATTTACAAGTAATTTCATTGATCGTCCACTGGTCTTTGTACTTTTTGAAAGAGTGAAAAACCAATTTACTTTTACCCATTCTACAGAACTCAGGATTTTATAGACCTTAATCTTATCCCTCCTCCCTCAGTTGTCTTTTCCAAGCTGAAGAGCCCCAACCTCTTTAAGCCTTTCCTCAAATGGGAGGAGTTCCATCCCCCTTACCATTTTGGGCTCTCTTCTTTGAACCTTTTCAAATTCCGCTATATCTTTTTTGAGATACGGTGACCAGAATTGCTCTCTGTGTGGCTGCACCAGTTGTACATAGTCAGCTATGGCCCTGGTATAACTAGCACAACCATACTGACCTTGGGACCCTTCAGAAACACCACTTCTACCTAAGCTGCTTTTCTCTAGCAAAGAAATTCAGATGTTGTCTTCTGACTCCAATGGCACGTGAACAATCTAACAGGAAAAAATGCTAAGGAAGGAATGATTTGGGTGACACTACCAAGAAATAAAAGTTTTAGCAGTGTCTTGCACATATATGGGAGTGGAGGAGTGGCCTAGTGGTTAGAGCACTGGTCTTGCAAGCCAGAGGTGGCCAGTTCAAATCCCACTGCTGCTGCTTGTGATCTTGGGCAAGTCACTTAACCCTCCATTGCCTCAGGTACAAACTTAGATTGTGAGCCCTCCTGGGACAAAGAAATATCCAGAGTACCTGAATGTAACTCACCTTGAGCTACTACTGAAAAAGGTGTGAGCAAAATCTAAATAAATTTATGGAATGTTGCTACTATTGAAGATTCTACATGGAATGTTGCTACTAGTGGAGGAGTGGCCTAGTGGTTAGAGCACTGGTCTTGCAATCCAGAGGTGGCCGGTTCAAATCCCACTGCTGCTCCTTGTGATCTTGGGCAAGTCACTTAACCCTCCATTGCCTCAGGTACAAACAGATTGTGAGCCCTCCTGGGACAGAGAACTATCCAGAGTACCTGAATGTAACTCACCTTGAGCTACTACTGAAAAAGGTGTGAGCAAAATCTAAATAAATATATGGAATGTTGCTACTATTGAAGATTCTACATGGAATGTTGCCACTTTTTGAGATTCTGGAATGTTGCTACTATTTGAGATTCTAGATGGAATGTTGCTACTAGTGGAGGAGTGGCCTAGTGGTTAGAGCACTGGTCTTGCAATCCAGAGGTGGCCAGTTCAAATCCCACTGCTGCTCCCTCCCTGTGATCTTGGGCAAGTCACTTAACCCTCCATTGCCTTGGGTACAAACTTAGATCATTGTGAGCCCTCCTGGGACAGAGAACTATCCAGAGTACCTGAATGTAACTCACCTTGAGCTACTACTGAAAAAAGTGTGAGCAAAATCTAAATAAATAAATAAATAAAATATATGTAGAGAAAAAGATGCCACGGATGACCCTGCTGGGATCAAAAGGATGACCGTTATCCCAACAAAACCATGTTTTCTCTCTGTAGCATGTGTTCTCTGTGGATATACAAGTTCTCAGAACATGGGCAAAGTCACTGATGGAGCTCAGGTGGGAGAACCTTTGCAGCTTAGTAATAAACTAGAAGCTTCTGAGCCGCTTCACTGTGCGAACATGACACTTCCCACCTGCTGCTGTCATACAAGACCACCTCGGTCTGTTTATTTAGCTAGACTATAATACAACGCCTTGGGGAGGTGAGCAGGTATGTGAGGATGTGTATTCTGCTGTTCATGGAGAGTGCTTACTACAGGTAGGCAACTTGGTTTTTGCAGAGGACAAGCAGGACATCAAATCCTCGAAGTATAGGATTTCATAGCTACAGGCTTCAATAGAAAAATTGAGATCAAGGAGCTGCAATGGCAGACAGTAATTTTTGTTGGCAACCAGCCATTTTTTTGGAAAGGCAACTGGAAGAGGAAAGAAATGGAATCTGATTCTAAGTAAAGGCTGGCCGAATTTAGGTTTCGGCGCTCAAATTGCCCTGAAATTAACTGGACTTGGGGAAAATACACTATTATTTTATTTGTTACATTTGTATCCCACATTATCCCACCTCTTTGCAGGCTCAATGTGGCTTACAATTCGTCATGGATACTGAAATAGAAGAGAGTATACATTTGGCTTTACAGAGTGTTTTGGGTTACATGAAGATGAAATACATGATAGTGTAAGAGCAAAAGGCATTATAAGATAATGCTGGATGTATTAAAGGTTGTATAGTTACATGTGTTGCTCATTGTGATATATCTTGTCAAAGAGATAAGTTTTTAATGCTTTACGGAAGTTGGTCAATTCATAGACCGTTTTCAGGTGATGTGGCAACGCGTTCCAGAACTGCGTGCTCATGTAGGAGAAGGTAGATGAGTGCATTAGTTTGTATTTCAGGCCTTTGCACTTAGGAGGATGAAGATTGAGGAATGTACGAGAAGATTTTTTTTGCGTTCCTGGGTGGTAGGTCTATTAGGTCCGACATGTAAGCTGGGGCATCGCCATGGATGATTTTATGGACTAGGGTGCAGAGCTTGAATGTGATCTGTTCTTTAAGTGGGAGCCAGTGTAGTTTTTCACGTAAAGGTTTCGCGGGTAAGCAGTATAAAATGTTTTGTACTTTTTTGGGATCTTGCCAGGTATTTGTGATCTGGATTGGCCACTGTTGGAAACGGGACGCTGGGCTTGTTGGACCTTTGGTCTTTCCCAGTATGGCAATACTTATGTACTTATGAAATCCACGTTTGCCCTTGTTTCAGGTTTGGCCAAAATTACCTGTGCTTTTTTGTTTGGCTGGAATTTAAACTATGCAGTGCAATCCCCACTCTCTCCCTCCTCATTCCCCCAACCAAAACAAAAAAAAAAACCCCAAAAGATTTCAATACACCATCTGCATCTGATTTGGCTCTGTGTTTTAGAGGTAAAATGCAAACAATTAAAAGAAAAATTTTCATTGACTGATGTTTCACCTATTTATGGAGATATTCATATCACCTTAATAAATTCATTAGTTTTTTTCATTATTTTTGTGTCGTCTTTTTTTCATTTTTTCTATTTGCTTGTAGTTTTGTTTTTTGCAGTTCCTTCTTTTTATTTTTACTTTTTATTCTTTATTTTCCACTGTTCCTTTTTTACTTTTGGATATATTTTTTTCCTTTTTTGCGTCATCTTTGCTGTTTTTGATCACTGTTGTTGCTTGCGGAGACAGGTTTCTTCTGTGTTTTGGATAGTCAACACATGAACATCCCAGTAGATAGATTTTGGCATCAATCTGATAGGCCAAGTTTACTGGACACTAAACGTCCGTCTCTAAAATATGCAGACGCTTTTTGAAGCTTAGGTGTATGCCCACCTTATCTGGCTAAAGCTGCTTCACCTAAATTTTTGCAGTTTAACAGATTAGCTCAACATCTATTGGGATGCAGGCATATTCCTATCACTTGGGGGGGGGGGGATATTGTTCTCACCTCAATTCCAAAACAAATTAATTAATCTTTTGTATTTTACACAATCAGGGTTTAGAAAGAATCATAGCACGGAAACTGTGGTAGGTTCTTTGGTGGTATACAGGAAACATCTATTGTGTAAAGGCCAATGTGGATTAGAACTACAGTCTGATCTTTCCAGTGCATTTGACCTGGTTGATTTGGATTTAATAATAGGCATATTTCATTAATTTAGTATTCACGGACCGGTATTGAACTGGTTCCAGGACTTTCTTTCATAATCATTTCTATATAATGAAAAAGGATGGAATTTTGTCGGAAAAGTAGAAAGCGTTCTGTGGCGTCCCAGAGGTCTCTCCCCTTTGCCTCTACTTTTCAATTAGCTTATGCCGTCCCTTGGTATAGGGTTAGACCAGTTTGGACAAACATTTTATTTATCCAGATGTCATCATTGTTATTTTACCTTTGTCTTTATCTTGTCCAGAAACTTTCGAGCACATTCTAGTGTGTGTGTGTGTGTGTGCAATTAATAGAGAGCTGGATTCTGGGTCATCGGCTCAAACTTAAGAAAACCTAAGCTTTTATGGTTGGGAGCCAGTAATGATCCTAGGTTTATTCAAGAGCTTAACATTGACGGCAACATCTTTTCAATGGATTTATGTTCAAAAATCTTAGGAGTAGAAGTGGATAATCTATTAACATTGCAAAAGTACGTACATTTGATAATGAAGAAATCTTTTCATATCCTTAGGAAGTTGAGGACTATAAAAAAAAAAAACCCCACTATTTCTCTGCTGATACATTTAGGGTTTTTGTTCAATTGCTTTATTGTCATGGCTTGATTACTGGTTGCTCCAAAGCCTTGATCAAGCAGTTGCAGATCATTCAACATAAAGCAGTTAGGTTGATTTTTGGCTTACATAAGTATGAATCAGTTAAATTTATTCTAGGTTGCACTGGTTGCCTGTTACAGCAAGGGTTCAATTTAAGTTGTGTTTTATAGTGTTTAAAATTTTGGCAGGGGGAGACTTCTTTATATAGAGTGGAGGAGTGGCCTAGTGGTTAGGGTGGTGGACTCTGGTCCTGGGGAACTAAGAAACTGAGTTCGATTCCCACTTCAGGCACAGGCAGCTCCTTGTGACTCTGGGCAAGTCACTTAACCCTCCATTGCCCCATGTAAGCCGCATTGAGCCTGCCATGAGTGGGGAAAGCGCAGGGTACAAATGTAACAAAAATAAAATAGATACTATTAGAGATTATACAAGGAATGTTGCTATTCCACTAGCTGCGCACGCCACATTGGTGATCTGCAAGGGCCGACTTCTACATGGAATGTTACTAGTGGAATAGCAACATTCCATGTAGAATCTCCAATAGCACCAACAGTGGAGGAGTGGCCTAGTGGTTAGGGTGGTGGACTTTGGTCCTGGAGAACTGAGTTCAATTCCCACTTCAGGTACAGGCAGCTCCTTGTGTCTCTGGGCAAGTCACTTAACCCTCCATTGCCCCATGTAAGCCACATTGAGCCTGCCATGAGTGGGAAAGTGCAGGATACAAATGTAACAAAAATAAAAATAAAATAAAAAAAATATATGATGAACTTAACAAAACTATTACATGATGCTAATTCAAGATATAATTCTCAAAAATCACTTATTGCGTTTCCCGGTTGTGACAAAGTTAAAACCAAACATCTTTATCTATACAAGTCTGAGCACACATGTGTATATATTTTATTTAAGAGGTGTTTAAGAGCATATTAAAAATAATAAAACATTTCTGATTTCTGACATTTGGATGTTTAGTTTATCTATACAAAATATCTGGAACTCGCTACTTTTTTTTCTAAGATCTTGTAGACACTGTGTTTTAGGACAAATCTGAAAGCATTTTGGTCTTTCAAATTCTGATCCAAACTTATTGTTATCTTTATTGTTTTTGTCATAATTTCTTAGGGTATAGTATTCTGGCTATGTTTCTTATTACTATTTGGCCATTGTTGTGATTCCCGGACAAATTGTTCTGGTTTTCTATTAACGGAATCTGCCCTGAACTGTAAAGGTAGCGGCAGAATACAAGACATGGTATAATGGTATAACAAACTTAAGTAATGACAAAAGTAGGTAAAGTGCAATGGGTTCAGAGAAACAAAGCAAGAATGAATCACTACTATTCACTATAATTACTGAAGCCCACAGGTCAGGAAAGGTTCTCTAGCCTGACTTCTCATAATGTACTTTCGTGCTAATTATCAAGCTTAACATGAAAACAATTAAATTATCCATGTTCACATACTAGTAGGTCTTAACCTCTTATAAGACACTAGTAAACAAGGGGGGTCGTGACAAATACGATTTGCCAAGAACATCTAATGAGCAGATGTATACTCTGGAGAAGAAGAGGGACGAGACAAGATACGCAGGTTTAAATACTTGAAAAGTATTAACGAACAAACAAACCTTTTCAAAAGCTGGGGAAGACGTAGGACTAGAGAACCTGAAATTAAGTTGCAAGGAGATAAACTTAAAAGCAACATCAGGAAATACATTTTCACAGACAGGGTGCCGGATGCCTGGAACGCCCTCCTGGTGGAGGAGGTAGGCCCCAAAACAGTGACGGAAAAAAAAACCCCACATGAGATAAACAAAAGATTCCTATACGGCAAGATGATGGATTCTAATCTGCTAAAAGCAAAACGTACAGCTTTCACGCGTCAAAAAAGTGACGAGTGGGGGGTGGGGATAACTAACAGAAAGTATAAGGTATAACCCTGGCCACCTTCCAGGCCAGACTTGATGGGTCTTGCTGGTCTTTATCTGCTCTTAATTACTGACGTTACTATGGTCTTACAGCCAAAACAATACATGGAGTCAAGCAACCATTTAATATGGAAAAGTACATAAGTACATAAGTACATAAGTAGTGCCATACTGGGAAAGACCAAAGGTCCATCTAGCCCAGCATCCTGTCACCGACAGTGGCCAATCCAGGTCAAGGGCACCTGGCACGCTCCCCAAACGTAAAAACATTCCAGACAAGTTATACCTAAAAATGCGGAATTTTTCCAAGTCCATTTAATAGCGGTCTATGGACTTGTCCTTTAGGAATCTATCTAACCCCTTTTTAAACTCCGTCAAGCTAACCGCCCGTACCACGTTCTCCGGCAACGAATTCCAGAGTCTAATTACACGTTGGGTGAAGAAAAATTTTCTCCGATTCTCTCAATTTGTTGTGGTTGTTTTACAGTCTGCCATTAATATGAGTTCCTATGGTTTGCACTTTCATTAGGATCAAACTTTTCACACTGGTTGACTTCTTAGACAGTGAATCTCACATGCACACTCGCACCCACTGCGTGTCTGCGCTTATACTTTTAATGAGAGGAAAAACCTTACACTACTGTGGCCTCACTTGGTTACTTGTAACCGAAAAAATACAGTTGGCTCACAGTGAAGAAGTAATCATGGGTGAAAAAACCCCTCTCATTTATCTTATCTATATTTATCTTATCTATCGATGTGGAGTAATTATCCAAAACCACTTATCTTTAATGTTGTGTCTGTGCTTCGTTGCTCTGTAAATACTCTGCAACAGTGAGGTCCCGACGGACCTGTTTCGCTGCTGCTTTCTCAAGGGTCCTCACCATCTGGCTTTGGGAGCCTGGGAGCACAGATATAACTTAACACACGCGAGTGTGCACGTGAGATTCACCGATTGTATAGTTTGAGAACATAAGAGTGTGAATCGGATCTGATTCAGAAACACCCGAGTGACTTTTTAGACATACTAGTACAACCTCAGACAATTTCCTTTGGAGTAAACGTTTACATATGACCCATCAACACCAGAACAAAAAGGGTACTTCAACATCAATGTTCCCAGACTACAGCTAGGCACATAGCTAAACATATATAACAGAGCTACCAGGGTTCATGAAGACCATATGAGCTACTTAGAGATAGTATGCTGTGGTGTTAAAGACTTCCAGGTAACTATCCTGTGAATCTCTCAAGATCGGCCACAGGATGGGACCTTCCTCAAAGGGAAAAAACCTTTTCTACCAGAAATCTAGAATGGCTTGAGCCCAAAACATAGATCTTCCTTGAGCTATACACCGAATAGAGGCAAGACTGTTGAAATGACCGCCTTGCACTTTGACCCGTAGCTCAAATAAAACTGAGTCACACCGTAATAGGTGTCTTTGGATCTGTTTCAATAGCACTCCATAGCTTGGCTATATTTTCGAGCTGAAATCACAGAGCTTTTTCCTGCTCAGCTGGGTGACATCCAGAAGTTCTTACAGTTGCAATTTTGCTTGTTCCTGATTCTGTGACCATACAGACAGAAACCTAGAAAATTACAGCAGATAAAGACCACATGGCCTATCCAGTCTGCCCATCCATACAATCTACTATGCTTTCCTCTCACTTGGAAAACAGAGACCATGACAGTCATTTTATAAGTGCTATTCATGCTCTAAATGTCCCAATCCTAGCACTTATACATTTTTGCGGACAAAACCTATAAGCCACTAAAACTGTCTAGGGCCGGCGGAGGCATGCTAGGGGTGGTACAGGGGCATATCAAGGGCAATATGGTGTTCTCCATGTCTAGCCTCGATTCCAGTTGATATACAGACAATGCAAGACCTATATCAGGACTTAGACCACCTTTAAATCACAAATCAATGCCGCCACGGCATGCCGCTGTGATTGGTGCTGACTGCAAGAGAGCTGAGAGAGTGTCTGTGAGCCTGACCGCCATATCTGTCCACCCAGCTGTCTGAACCCCCTCCATCTCCACACCTGCTACCTGTCCTCCTCACCTGCAAGCTAACACTCCACTGCATCGCCTGCTCCCTTAGCCCCCCCACCCCCACACTTCCAGTACCATGCTAACTCTTGCCCTTCACCTGTCCCCTTTCCCCCCTGGAACGCAGGTGCCTTCTGTGATCCTGTCTGGATCTCAGCATGTTCATCACTCTGTCCACAGCATCCTATATTTCAGGCACTGGAACAGTCCTCCATCACCATGGCAAATCCCAAGCTATGCCTTGTGTGGTGTAGGTGGCTAAGCCTTTGCCCTACCCCAACAAAAGATGTTTGCAGTGTCTCAGCAAATCCCCTCCCCCCCCTCATGTCCACCTCCTCTGAGGCGATGTTTCCTTTGCAGGATACGAACTGCTTTGAAGCCAGTACAAAGCAAACTTTCCCATGTAGCATCAGCCAGAGATCGTAAAACGGCAAGCATCATGCTTAAATATGCCTTACAAAAAGGTCTATGTGGGAGGGCACCTCGAATATTGTGTCCAATTCTGGTCGCCGCATCTCAAAAAAAGATATAAAGGAATTGGAGAAGGTGCAGAGAAGGGCGACGAAAATGCTAATAGGGATGGAACGACTTCCCTAAGAGGAAAGGCTAAGAAGGTTAGGGCTCTTCAGCTTGGAGAAAAGGCGGCTGAGGGGTGATATGATAGAAGTCTACAAGATAATGAGCGGAGTAGAGCGGACAGATGTGAAGCGTTTGATTACACTTTCAAACAACAATAGAACCAGGGGGCACAAGATGAAGCTAGAATATGTTAGATTTATAACAAATAGGAGAATGTTTTTCTTTACTCAGCGTGTAGTTGGACTCTGGAACTCGTTGCCGGAGAATGTCGTGACAGTGGCTGGCCTTACGGAGTTTAAGGGGGGTTTGAACAGATTCCTGAAGGAAAAGTCCATTGAACATTATTAAAAATATTTTTTTTTTTTTTGGGGGGGGGGGGGGGGGGGGAGGTGCCAGGTTCTTGAAGCCTGGACTGGCCGCTGTCAGAGACAGGATGCTGGGCTTGACGGACCCTTGGTCTTTTCCCAGTATGGCGGTGCTTATGTGCTTATGGCTGTAAACATTGATAATTCCTATGTCCCAAGTTTCTGAAACTGACAGCAGCGCTAAACACTTAGGGCAGTAAAACATCTATGCCTGCCATTTTACAAAGCTGGCTGCTAAAATGTTTTGCACCCCATGGTAGCACAATATTTAGCAGTGCCCTTGGGGGTGCAAAACATTTAACACCTCAGAGCAGTGCTAAATGTTTTGCAGCATGAAACATTTTGCTACCAGCACACTACGTATGCTGCTTTTGACTCCTAATTTGTCACTTGCTCGTAACCTTTATCTTGTCTTCCTCTCTTCAATAGTCCTTGTCTCTATGTGTCCTTCTGTCTGTCCTACCCTTATCCTTATTGGTCCTGTCTGTCTACATAAGTACATAAGTAATGCCACACTGGGAAAAGACCAAGGGTCCGTCGAGCCCAACATCCTGTCCACGACAGCGGCCAATCCAGGCCAAGGGCACCTGGCGAGCTTCCCAAACATACAAACATTCTATACATGTTATTCCCTGAATTGTGGATTTTTCCCAAGTCCATTTAGTAGCGGTTTATGGACTTGTCCTTTAGGAAACCGTCTAACCCCCTTTTAAACTCTGCCAAGCTAACCGCCTTCACCACGTTCGCCGGCAACAAATTCCAGAGTTTAATTACACGTTGGGTGAAGAAACATGTTCTCCTGATTTAGAGTGTAAGCTCTTTTGAGCAGGGACTGTCTTTTCTTCATGTTCAGTTGTGAAGCGCTGCGTACGACTGGTAGCGCTATAGAAATGATTTATAGTAGTAGTAGTAGTAGAAGCCTGCCCTTGCAGATCAGCAACGCGGCCGCGCAGGCTTCTGTTTCTGCGAGTCTGACGTCCTGCACATACGTGCAGGACGTCAGACTCACAGAAACAGAAGCCTGCGCGGCCGTGTTGCTGATCTGCAAGGGCAGGCTTCTACATGGAATGTTGCTAGTGGAATAGCAACATTAACATTCCATGTAGAATCTCAAATAGTAGCAACAGAATCTCCAATAGTAGCAACATTCCATGTAGAATCTCAAATAGCAGCAACAGAATCTCCAATAGTAGCAACATTCCATTTAGAATCATTTCTATGTGTCCTTCTGTCTGTCCTACCCTTATCCTTATTGATCCTGTTTGTCCTGATTTAGATTGTAAGCTCTTTTGCGCAGGGACTGTCTTTTCTTCATGTTCAGTTATGAAGCGCTGCGTACGACTGGTAGCGCTACAGAAATGATTTATAGTAGTAGTAGTATTGCACCACCGCCATAGGTGGTGCTAGAAATCTTTCCTTGCAGGCACTGAATGGACACTGTGGGGATCTCACGGATGCTATGTACTTGTCCTGTGGGGGCAGAGCATGATGGTATGGGCTCTTGTGGGTCCATTTTCAGCTTCATGGGCACCCTCGGGTGCACTTCTCTATTGATAGGTTTCACATTGCGACACTTTTGAGACATTGTCGTTCTTTGGATAGGCTTCTCGACATCTTAGTGTGGATTTGGAGATATGTCGGTTTTACAATACACTTTACACATTCAGCCCTACATTTTAAAATATGTCACAGGCTCTAGATATTTTGGCTAAAACGTCATAAAATTATCCATGGAAATGCCCCAGCCTACACGTCAGACCTAATAGACCTGCCACCCAGGAATGCAAACAAAATCCTCTCGAACATTCCTTAATCTTCATTTCCCCAACTGCAAAGGTCTGAAATACAAATGAACACACACCTCCACCTTCTCATACATGAGCACGCAACTCTGGAACGCACTACCACGCTATTTGAAGGCAACCTATGAACTGACTAACTTCCGTAAACTACTAAAGACTCATCTCTTTGAAAAGATGTACCACAAAGAATAAAATATGTAATATCTCCAAATACACCTACAAACGTCGTAACACATCCATCGTTTTACAATGTCTCTATTACACCAGTATATTCTATTCCTAATGCCTGATAATGTCTTCTGTAATGCCACTATCTTGTACTTCATGACCATGAGGCTTATTTTCGAAAAACGCCCAAATTCCGACCTAAATCGGGAGATGGACGTCTTTCTCTTGTGGGTGCCCAAATCGGTATAATCGAAAGCCGATTTTGGGCGTTTCCAACTGCACTCCGTCGCAGGAACGCAGAAAGTTGATGGGGGCGTGTCGGAGGCGTGGTGAAGGCGGGACTGAGGCGTGGTTATCGGCTGAGCAGAGATGTGCGTGCTCGGCCGATAATGGAAAAAAGAAGGGCGTTTTCAGAGAGAATTTAGGTCACTTTTGTTGGACCCGTTTTTTTCACGAACAGGTCCCAAAAAAGTGCCCTAAATGACCAGATGACCACCGGAGGGAACCGGGGATGACCTCCCCTGACTCCCCCAGTGGTCAGTAACCCCCTCCCACCAAAAAAAACCAAATGTTAAACACTTTTTTCCCAACTTGTAAGCCAGCCTCAAATGTCATCCCCAGCTCCATGACAGCAGTATGCAGGTCCCCGAAGTAATTTTAGTTAGTTAGTGCTGTGCGGGACCCATGCAGAGAGGAAAATAGGAAGAAAAAGAAAAAAAACAAGCAAGTGCAGTCAGGGACGTCTAAATTACCAGGATAGTAAAAGGGGGAATCGAACCAGCAAACTTCTGACTACAAGCTCAGTGCTCTAGCCAGTGAGCCACATTATTCAGGTGCTTAGATGTCCTTCCCTTTCCATTAAGTCCCTCCAAGTTTCTGTCAGCCAATCACCGCTGTTTAGCTGACACAGATGTCAGCTAAATGAGCTGTGATTGGCTGACAGAAACTTAGAGGGACTTAATGGAAAGGGAAAGACGTCTAATCAGTGGTGCACTGGCTAGAGCACTGAGCTTGTAATCAAAAGGTTGCTGGTTCAATTCCCCCTTTTACTATCTTTTAATTTGGACGTCCCTGACTGCACTTGCTTGCTTGTTTTTTTTTTTCTTCCGATTTTTCCTCTCTGCATGGGTCCCGCGCAGCACCAACTAAAGTAAAATTGCTCTGGGGACCTGCATACTACTGTCATGGAGCTAGGTATGATATTTGAGGCTGGCATAGAGGCATCTCAGGGGGACCAGTGCACTACGAATGCTGGCCCCTCCCACGACCAAATGCCTTGGATTTGGTCGTTTTTGAGCTGGGACGCTTTGGTTTCGATTATCGCTAAAAAACAAAAACACCCAGCTCAAAAAACGCCCTAATCCAATGCATTTTCGAAAAAAAAGATGGACGTCCATTTTTTTCGAAAATACAGTTCGGCCCGCCCCTTCACGGACCCGTTCTCGGAGATGGACGTTTTTACAAATGGGCGTTCGCGTTCGATTATGCCCCTCCATGTAACCCAAAATCCTTCTGTAAAACCAAATGTATATCTTTTGCTATTTCCATTATCCATGATATATTGTGAGCCACACTGAGCCTGCAAAGAGGTGGGAAAACGTGGGATACAAATACAATAAATAAATAAATAAATTAATTAATTAAATATGTCGACTTCTACGACTTTTCTAAAAAGGAACCTGGAGACGATGGAATGCTTCAATATTTTATTCATGAAATTAACATTTAAATCTGTGGAAAAAATTTCAAACAAAATACAAGAAACCAAACGTGTCTGATGTTCTCATAACAAACAGCACAAAGGTTTCCTTAAACAAATCATTAAATTTCTATTTAAAAAATTGCTTACTTTTATTATATTTCTTATCCAGCCTGAAAGCTATCTTAAGTATCAGAGCTTAGAGAGAATCAGACTACTGACTGCTCATATTTAATGTTCCAATATCCTTATATCAATTCCTATAATATTTATCTGTTATATTACTAATACAAAGTTTTTAAAAAGCATGCAGTCTGTGCCAACATATAAACTAAACACCTTATTTAATGTCTCTCTCATCTCCAAAAACAGTCAAACTTTACCAGCCAGCCACAATCTGACGATTTTTCTACCTACATATATAATTGATAACCCAAACCTACTACTTTTCTACACTGCTTTCAAAAACTCTGGGATATTTTGACTTTTCAAACCAGCACTTGAATTGTAGTGAAGTAGTTAGGATCTATACAGAGCGAAGCGGAGGTGCAGGGTGAATGACTCATGGATGGCTCATTACAACTGCACAGTAATTTAATTCTGCTGAAACTAAAAGCTGTGGGAAACCAGGGAAGCTGAGGTTAAGGTATTAACTGCTATCTTCAACAAAACCATATTTTTCTCCTCCTGATCTAACCTGACACAGTGAAACACATTGATCGTTAAACATATTCAATTATCTTGGCCACTGTTTCATCTCTTCAGTTTAATTTGTGTCCTCATCTTTGTGGTGTTTTGATTCTTTTTTTTAAACCTGTTATACTTGAATTTGATGGATTATTAAATGCAACAAATTAAAATGAATCCAGTTGACAAATCCTAATAAGCAGGACGTGTTTTATATATATATATAAATATATATATATATATATTTTTTTTGTTACATTTGTACCCCGCGCTTTCCCACTCATGGCAGGCTCAATGCGGCTTACATGGGGCAATGGAGGGTTAAGTGACTTGCCCAGAGTCACAAGGAGCTGCCTTTGCCTGAAGTGGGAATCGAACTCAGTTCCTCAGTTCCCCAGGACCAAAGTCCACCACCCTAACCACTAGGCCACTCCTCCACTGTTGCTACTATTTGAGATTCTTCCTCCACTATTGCTACTATTTGAGATTCTACATGGAATGTTGCTATTCCACTAGCAACATTCCATGTAGAAGTCGGCCCTTGCAGATCACCAATGTGGCCGCGCAGGCTTCTGCGAGTCTGACGTCCTGCACGTATGTGCAGGACATCAGACTCACAGAAACAGAAGCCTGCGCGCCCTTCTACATGGAATGTTGCTAGTGGAATAGCAACATTCCATGTAGAATCTCCAATAGTATCTATTTTATTTTTGTTACGTTTGTACCCCGCGCTTTCCCACTCATGGCAGGCTCAATGCGGCTTACGTGGGGCAATGGAGGGTTAAGTGACTTGCCCAGGGTCACAAGGAGCTGCCTGTGCCTCAGTTCCTCAGGACCAAAGTCCACCACCCTAACCACTAGGCCACTCCTCCACTGGACAGCTTCAAAAGCTACAGGCGAATTGTTTATACAGTGGTTCTTACCATATAGAGTAAGTCAACTTGATTGCCTGTAACAAGTGTTCTCTGAACACAGTAAGTTACATCAAATTAAGATCCAAAAATGGGCCAATCTGCCCACAGATTAATCCAGTTTTGGGTCGGTACTGTAGTCACACCGGGGTGTGGGAACCTTTTTCCACCCTACAAACAACTGCTTTCCACTGGAAGCTTGGGTTTGCATACAGTTCAGGTCAGGGTAAAAGAAATGAGTGGGTCCGGGATTTGTTGTCTTTGTTTTTATCACAAACTTCCTACTTTCAAATCTAAAATATATAAGCCTCAACAATAAGAAAAGGTTCCATAATATAAATAAATGTTCTCATCTTTGCACTCCTGGTAATTCCCTTGATGTATGCTCCAGCTAATAAAGTTCCAACAGTTCAAACAAACTCTCAGCAACTGGCCTTTACCTTGAGAAGGGCTGGCAGCTCACCTCCCTCTACACAGCCTGAGTCTGGCTGTGTCATCCCACAGCTTCACTACTTGTTAGACTTCCCACTCCATTTCACCATCCTTTTCTGCAGGTTATACTTTTTTGGGCATATTTGAGACACGTGGTGGGAGGAAGGGTTGACAGGACAGGTTGGACATGTTAGAGAGAACGGGTCTTGGGTTGCTTAAGTGATTTCAAATGAGTACTGCGATGAGGCAAGGTTAGGAAACCCCACCAGAAGGAGAGACATTAGGAAAACCAAACCCCTTTCAAAGCATAAGCAGAAAGGAGAAGCCAAAAACCCGGAGAGTATTCCAGGAAGGGGAATCGGGAAGAATCTCTTAGCGAAAGGGTTGCTATTCCCACAGGTGATCACTAGAGGGGGCAGTAGGGACAGGGCCCAGTTTCCCTGGATAAAGATAGTATGTGATTCCTCCTGGGTGGGGAGAGCGGAGGGAGGAATTCCTCTCAGCACAGCTGGAACCAGAAGCAAGTAGTGACTTCCTGAGAACTGAGGAGCTGATGGATTATACGGAGCAGACTTCTGCACTTTTGACGGATCCAACTGACAAGCATTTTCCCACTTTGCTGTCTTAGGTGACATCTCAATTCTACTACCTCAGAGATACCATTCTATTTGCAAAAAAGCATACTGCTTCTGACCCCTCCGTAATATCTTTCATGAATGTATTTGGGAACAGTCCAAGGACCAATTCATTCTTATTATTTACGACTACTCTCCATCATTCGACCAGTTTCTAATCCAGTCTTCCACCTTGACACCTATCCCCAGGCTGCTCATTTTTACTGCCCTGCATAGGAGACATCAAAAGGCTGGCAAAATTTCACAAAAGTCATATCTTACCTACACCATGTAAATTGGAGAAATCAGATTCATCTTATACATTCTACTGCAAAGAAAGCCACACCACTCACAAATCAGGGTTGCCATATAAAAAAAAAAATTCCCACACAAAACAGTACCTAGTACAGCAGGGGCGTAGCTAGACAACAAATTTTGGGTGGGCCTAGGCAAGAATTGGGTGGGCACCAAGTGTCCCCCCCCCCCCCCCCACCCCAAAAAAAATCTCAGCTGGTCGGAAAACGCTTCTTTCCACCTTGGCAGCAGGCATGCACTGAAAACTGAGCATGCGCAGGTGTCGTGGAGAGTAGCGTTTTCGTTACCATCAGGGGAAAATCTTCAGCCGGCGGAGCTTGGGATTCCCACCAGTTACCACTAAACATGTGCTACTGTTGGGTGGGCCTGAGCCATAAATGGGTGGGCCCTGGCCCACCCAAGCCCACCTGTGGCTACACCACTGGTATACAGTACTAAAACAAGGAAAATGAAAAGAACTCCATTGCACAACAGGAAAGAAAGATAAAGATAAGCGATAATAGATGGGATGAGAGGGGAAGGAGGGGAAATAACAGCTGACTACCCAGGATGCTCAAGAGCTGGAGACCACTCCATGCGAGTGACTAGGTTTGAGAAGTCATTGAATGCAATAGAAAATAAATGGGTTTTGAGAAGACTGCGGAAGTGAAGATAGGATAGTTACAACCTCAAGTCTGAGGGAAGAGAATTCCATAAGAATGGAGCAAGGCAGAAGGTAGCTCAGTGCCAAGTAGAGTTTAATCTTGCACGGTGAACGGGAGGGATAAAATGAGTCTCAACAGCTGAGTGCAGAGGTAGTAGGGTGTAATCAGACCTGCAAGATAAGGAAGGGAACCTGGAAGAGAGCATTAAAAGTGATGGTGAGAACTTTGTGAATAATCCCAGTCTTGTTAGGAAGCCAATGGTGTTGTTTCAGAAGAGGAGAGACATGGACAACTCAACTGGCCTATGAAGGAATACGGACAGCATTGTTCTGAAACGTTCGGAGTTTGAGTGAAATAATTGGGAGCCGGCAGAGATATTACAATAATCAAGTCTAGAAGCCACCAGGGAATAAAGGAGAGTTGCAGAACTTTCATCACTTAGGGGCCCTTTTTCTGAACTGCGGTAGAACAAAGATGATCAGATCTACAAAAACTCTTGGTAACCTAGAACCCTTTAAGCCATCTATCCAATGCAAATCCACCGAGTGCTCATGACCTGAAATGACCTGATGTTTCCAAAACATCAAGAGATAGCTCCTGATTAACATTAAAAAGAGAAAAAAAAAATCTTAAGCAAACAGGAAAGTACCATTCAAACCATTAGACATTATCAGAAAAGGTTCTGAACAAGGAAGAGCTTGGAGTTATTGAAGTCTCCTGGCTGGTGTAACTGGGTCACCCTTCCAGGACCCAGCCGGGGTTGACCCCCCTCCTTTCTCTCTCCACTGGGAGAAAGGAATTTATGAGGTGATCAATAATCCTCCCCACCTCTTTAGGCCCTGCCCCCTTGGTTCCAGTAAGGTCTCAGTCCAGAACTCTCCTTCTCTACCTTTCCCTTCCCCACTTCGACAGCTCCACCTGGTGGCCTCTATAGGGAAAAGCTGATCCTACGACATGAGCGCCCTCTAGCTGTCCCTTCAGGGTATAACCCAGATATTCCCTTGGAGCTCCCTCTACTGGCTCTATCATGGCATTTTCCCAGTTTCTTGTAGAAGAGCGCTCTCTGGCGGCTTCCTTGGGGTAGGGCAAACCTGTGTTTATCACACTGGTCGTGAGCAATGCAGTTTTCAGTGTTATATCCTTAAGGTGCATCCCAAAATATCTCAAATGGAGCCTGTACCAAGGTGGAAGAGACAACATTAAGTGCATCCTTGGGACGTTTCTGACAAGGGGGTGCATAGATGCTTCATGCCTTTTCAAACACACAACATCCAGGTACGAGAACAAAGGTTGGTCCCAAAAAAGGCTTCTAATGATCTAAGACCACATGCTGAACTTGTAAGAGTTCAAAGCTAGACCCTTCAAGGCCTTTCTGTAAAAAGGCCAGAATATCAAGAACCGCTGAACCTAGAGGGCAAAGCCCTCAGTCCTGACACCAAGCCTCAGACTACATCGGTGAGGACCATTTTTTCCTGGACTGTAATTGGGTAGAAACCACCTGATGGGAATAACCTCTTTTCCCAAGTCTCACCCTCTTAAGAGCCAGGCTGTAAAAAAACCAAAAAAGAACAAAGACAAAAAAACAACACTGATCTCCCATCTTAAAACGGATGAGCTAATTTCATTGGTTGATGAGATCCAAAATGGGTTAAGGCAGTCACTCCTTGAGTGGTGGAGGTGTTGGATTCTCTAGTGCTTTTGACACTTATTAGTCATGTAGTGTTGCTTTGGAGATTAGGTGAGATAGGTTGCTCAGGTATGGTGCTTGCCTAGTTTGCCCTTTTCACTCAGATCGTATCTATCAGGTGAGATGGGGCCAAACTTCTCAGTGGAAGACCTCTTTTCCAGGGTTCCTCAGGGTCCTCTCTCACTGTTGCTTTTTAAATATTTATGCTCAGCTACTTGAGAGGTTGCTTTTAGAATGACTTTTGTGCAGATGTATGCAGACATCCAACAAGCCTTGCTTGGCTCTTGAGCAAGATTTGGCTAAGGTACAGTCAGAGTTGCTTGCTTAAATCTTGTGAATAACTTAGGACAGAATAAATGGGCTTGGAACTTTGGTAAAACTGAGCTGGTAGCAGGTTTCTCGCCTCCATTTTGAATTAGGTGGGGCTAAAATTGCATAATGGTTCATAGCTGCCAGTTTTCTCAATTTGCCTGTCTTGCTGGACACCATCCTTTCAGTGATCAAATCTGGAGTTAATAATCAGAGCAAAGGCTGTATTAGTATTTAACTTTCAAAGGGCTACTATGACAATATAAGGAAAACAGTTTTAAAAAAATCTAGAAGATGCAGCTACAAATGCTAAAGAGTTGAAATCAGGTGTGGGCATTAAAAAACATACCATCTTGGAAGCCCAGACCAGACGTATTCCACATATTAAAAAAGGCAGAAGGCAGGCCAAAATAACAGTCAGCATGGTTAAAAGGTAAGGTGAAAGAGGCTATTCTAGTCACAACATTTTTCGAAAAAGGATCTGAATGAAGAAAAGAAGAAACAGCATATGTATTGGCAAGTTGGATGCAAAGCTTTGATAAGGCAAAACATTAAAGAGAAGCTTGGGTTCAAGTACATTGGAAGCAGGAAGTCTGTGAAGGAATTAATTTGACCATTACATCATCACAAAACAAAAAGGGCACTCAGGGAGCTCAAGGCCATAATGGAGCAACTAAATGAATTCTTTGCTTTGGTCTTTACTAAGGAAGATGTTAAGGGTGTTACCCATGCCAGAAATAGTATTTTATAGTGACGATTTGGAGAAAATAAATTAAATCTCAATGAACTGAAAGATGTAAATAGGCAAAATCAACAGCCTAAACAGCAGTAAATCACCTCAAACAGATGGTACAGAGCTCAGAGTACTGAGAGAACTCTATAATAGGTTGCAGGTTATTAATAGTAATCCTGCAATTTCATAATTAAAGTATTCTATGGCACCTGAAGATTGAGGGGTCGCCAATGTAAAAAGGGTTCCAGGGTTGATCCGTCAACTACAGACCAGTGAGCCTGAAGTCAGCACCAGATAAAATAGTAAAACTGTTATATTAGGACAACACTACTGAATACACAGACATGGTTTCATGGGACACAGCCAACATGGATTTAACTAAGGGAAATCCCGCTTCACTAATGTGCTACTTATTTTTGAAGGTGTGAACACATATGGATAAAGGTGAGGTAGTTGCTATAGTGTATTTAGATTTTGAGAAAGCTTTTAATGAAGTTCCATATGAAATATTGCTGAGGAAATACTGATATTCAATCCTGAATCAGAACAGGTGCAAATGTGTAGGCTTCCCTTCATTTTGGAGGGGGGGGTGGGGAAGGTAAGGTGAGTTATTTTTTTTTAATCAAAGGCACATATATTGCCTTCATATGTGCCATTGATTAAAAGGAGGAGTAGCCTAGTGGTTAGAGCAGTGGACTTTGATCCTGGGGAACTGGGTTCAATTCCCACTGCAGCTCCTTGTGACTCTGGGCAAGTCACTTAACCCTCCATTGCCCCTGGTACAAAATAAGTACCTGAATATATGTAAACCGCTTTGAATGTAGTTGCAAAAACCTCAGAAAGGCGGTATATCAAGTCACATTTCCCTTTCCCTATTGGAGATTCTAGATGGAATGTTGCTACTATTGAGATTCTGTTGCTACTATTTGAGATTCTACATGGAATGTTTAAACTATTTGTAGATTCTACATGGAATGTTGCTACTATTGAGATTCTGTTGCTACTATTTGAGATTCTACATGGAATGTTAATGTTACTATTCCACTAACAACATTCCATGTAGAAGCCTGGTCTTGCAGATCAGCAACGTGGCCACGCAGGCTTCTGTTTCTGTGACGTCCTGCACGTATGTGCAGGACGTCAGACTCACAGAAGCAGTAGCCTACGCGGACACATTGCTGAGCTGCAAGGGCAGGCTTCTACATGGAATGTTGCTAGTGGAAGAGTAGCCTAGTGGTTAGTGCAGTGGACTTTGATCCTGGGGAACTGAGTTCAATTCCCAGTGCAGTTCCTTGTGACTCTGGGCAAGTCACTTAACCCTCCATTGCCCCTGGTACAAAATAAGTACCTGAATATAAGTAAACCACTTTGAATGTAGTTGCAAAAACCTCAGAAAGGCGGTATATCAAGTTCCATTTCCCTTTCATTAAAACACATGCATTTATATGCCATACCTGCCTGGGCGCTCTTACAAAATTACCCTCTATATTTCAACATTGAAACAAAGTATTAAAGACAAAGCATTCAGAAGTATTGACAGTAACTAGAATGCAATAGCAAGAATATTATGAGATATAATTGATCTAACAAATGCTACTTAAGCCAATTAATGCTTTCTTTTAACACAGATCCTTTTGGTTTTTCTCATTTTCTCAGTGTGGCTCTAAAATTTTAATTTTTAATTATTGTTTATTTTTACAGAACCTAATTTTAAATGAACAATCTTCTTTCTCTGCAGTAATGAGAGTAGTTTGCATACAGCTCAAGAAATGATACGGAAACCATGAAATGATCTGGAAAATTAATTGCTTATTCTTAACATGTGTTTTCCATTTACCAAAGGATAATCAGCTGCTCAAGCGGGTAACATCTGATGCTCAGAAAGAGGATCAGTTGTACAAATAGAAATCCATAGGTAAGGATACTGTCTTTCAACATAAAAATGTGTGTGTGGGGGGGGGGGGGGGGGGGGGGGGAGACTGTCAATGGGAAAAGAAGCATTTTGAGGTACAAATCCTTTTTATTTTTCATATGCTTGTATTCAAAGATGACTTCAAATGTATTCTCTGTAGAGTCAAAATTTATTTGAATCATAACCCTCAGAAACCCTAAAGGATTAACCAAAGCTATTTTGCATGACGATTCAGTAATCAAGTAGAAGAAAACCATGTACAGCCTTGCAAATCTCCTCACTAGAATCCTTTATTAGATGAGAAACTAATATAGCCTTCAGTTTGACAGCCTTATCTAGAGCTTAACTACTTCAGAATAACCAAAGAAACCAATTTTTAGCTGGACTGAAGATATCAACTTTAGCTACATCAAGTTCAAGTTTGTGGACCTTCACGACTTTGTTATGGTCCAGTTTAAATGCTTATTCACCTTTGGGAGCACAAGGCTTAGAATGATTGGCTGATTACGGTGGAAGTCCAATATCGCCTTAGACAGGCTTTTAGAATAAGAGCCACAACTCTTATTGTGGAAAAACCTACGTATTTAACAAGGCCGGCCAGGAGAACCCATAACGATCTTCGAAACAACACCTATCTACCTTAACACAGAATGTATCTTTCTATAACTGCTTTGACCAAATCTTGTTTTCCTTGACTTCTGTATAACACCAACTGTACTCTCTGCCCTGATATGGTGATGCCATAACAGGTCTCTGTCAGCCACATTGAGCCTGCAAATAGGTGGGAAAATGTGGGATACAAGTGCAATAAATAAATAAAAAATACTTATACCCCAGAATGCTCCCCTTGCATAAGGGGTGAACTGCAGTCTCTTCCTTTCTTATACTGCTCCCAGTCACAGCCTAACGATGCAGGTTGCTCTGATTGGCCCACTGAGAATGCACTTTTACTTGACTGGTTCTTAGGAATGCATCTTCTCTGATTGGCTCCCTATAACTTTTTATAGTTTGATGTTCCCATTCTGCCTAATCCCTTGGATAAGCCTTACTTGCAAGCTCCTAAATGCTATTACTTTTGATCTTTATATATGAACGTGTTCTGCCAACCCTGACCTTAGCCTTTTTTCTTTTACCATTCTACTGCCTATTGGTTAGTTTTGTCCCTGTTCTGCAAGCTGCCCTGTTGGGTCTCATCATTGTGATCGTGCACACTGGCCCATCTCTTGCCTCCTTCCATCTAGTAACCAGTCTACTCTGCTTATGCAGGAACACCTCAGGCTTGTGCACCAAGTTCTGGAAGTCTCACAATACTAGAAGGCTCAACTCAAAAGGGAAAGGGGGCTGTTGTAAGTGAAACTATGTGACTTAGGTCTATGGTCCTTGGTGTTGCTCGTAGTGGTTGACCCAGCTGTGACAATAAGTCACTACGACTGGAGCTTGCCAATTGCATGCTAAAGACTTGCTATCGAAAACCATGACCTTTTAGTGTTGGGTACTTGAGACCATAAGAGATTGAGGCTTGAATGGGATTTTTATTATTATCTCATTTATACCCCACATTTTCCCAACAGCATCAGGCTCAATGTGGCTTACAGCACACCGCAGAGGCAGACGCCAGTGCGGTAAAATCAAGCACCACACTGACATCCCAAAATATAGGTGGTGACTTGGTTGGAGGCTTCAAGTGAAGCATGCATGATATCAATGACAACTAGGAGCTTCTACAAAGATCAGGTTACCTTCTATATGGTGATAAGTGGTAGCTGCACTGAGTGGAGCATGACCAAGTAGGTTTTTCATACAGACAGAGATAGTGTTTCAGAAGTTTTTATGTAGGACAAATGGAAGTCTGGGGCCTTGCCCTTATACAGAAGGCAAACCTCTACTTTTAACAGCTACGTTCTTCCTGTTGACTGTCTTAGAAGCCATACAGACCTGAGACACAATTTCAAAAAAACCAAGGGAATACACTATTTTGTTTTCAGCATCCAAACCATAAGCCCTAAAGAATGAAAGTTGAATGAAGTAGGATCCTTGGGTACTATGTAACATAGGGGTGGGGCAACCGCCTCCATTGTATGCAAATAGGTCTCAGGCATATTCATTGGGGAAATTCCAAAAACCTGACTGGGTTGTAGCCTGAGGACAGAGGCCATCCACCTCTGGTGTAATAGCTTAAGAATTAATCGGACTTATTTTCTGTTGGTAAATTCTTTAGGGCTACGCATTTAATTCAGACAAAGGGTTTAATAACATCATTTGTTGATGCCTTGTTATATGTAATCTTTTCACAACTAGGGTCATCATATCTAAGGAAGAACACTGATTTTCCTATCAGTTATGTGGCTCTTAAAGTCATCCCATTAGACCAGAGGTTCTCAACCCAGTCAGGTTTTCAGGATACTCAAATGAATATGCATGAGATTAAATTTGCATACAATGGAGGTAGGGCATGCAAATTTAATCTCATGAATATTCATTGTAGGTATCATGAAAACCTGACTTGCTAGATGTGTCCCGAGGATTGGGTTGAGAACCCCTGCATTTTATACAGCCTTGACAAAATCCCATTGGGCTGAAGAGAATATCTGCAGATTGACTGCACAGCAAAGGTGCTGGGTATCATCTTGGACATCTCTCTCTTTAGAACTAGAGGTAAATAACTTTCATATACAATTAGACACTACATTGGTTTCCAATGCAGGTGCATCTTGTGTTTAAGTTGACTTGATTCATCTTCAAGATCGTCAATGGAGCAGCACTATTTAAGTCATCTGGCAAAAACCTTCCAATCTATCGATCATCATCTATTTCATTTCCCATTTTCTAAGGGCATTTGATTCAAGAAAATATTTGGAACTTCTTTCTCGTTCCAGGCTACTCCAATTCCAAATAATGTACCTTTATCTATTAAGCAACAGCTTACGTATTCTTTGCTTTGTAAACAACTAAAGACTTATTCTACATATTTTTGAAAAAGATTTGTTCCAAAATTATTCGTTTGTTTTTTTTTTCTTTTTGATCGACTGTAAAGTTGATATGTTTTTTAACATGCTGATTGTGAACGGCTTTGGATCAAATTTTTGGGATTAAGTGGGCTACAAAAAGTTTGAGATTGAGGTCCACACTAACAATCATGCTGATGCAGAAGGAATGAACCTGTTCATTCCTTCTTGCTCAGGAAAGAAGACTGCTTGATTATCTGAACTAATTTAATTTTATAACACACAATCTTTTAAGTGCTTTCAGAACTGCATGAAAATATTGATACAGCAGTCTTTCCATGTTAAAATGAAGACATCCATCAGAACATTTTGTGTGTGTTGGAGGAGACCAGATGGACTCAGGGAGAGAGCAATCATGGAGTATCAGACTTCATTTTAGTTACACAGGTTGATCTGAGTGTGAATGAACAGTAGGACAGGAGGTTTCATTGCAGGATGACATTCCCTTGTTTCACTGAGGCACTGGGCACTTTGACTGGTAACAGTTCTGATTCTCATACTGAATACATTTTGCTGATTGTGGCGAAACAGGAGATATTCCTGCTTGTAATTTGTATAGCTATTTTTAGGGTATACATTTCCCTTGTTTGACCAGCAGGTGGTGTCTCTCCTCTCCTTTTAAGCTGTTGCAGAGGTGACTGTTTCTTTTCAGCTTAAGCCCTGAGGGAAAGTAACCTGTACTGCTATTGGCCAGACATCCCCCCTGAGTTAATGCTCTGAGCTCTGATTAGCACTGTAGTTCAAACATCCAGCCAAAATATGCTGGAAATCTTTAGTCTCAGCAAGGGAGTGTGGAGGTTAAACGTCTGTGCACTGAGACCCTGTTCAAAACCTGAGTAGTTAATTTTCCTGAACTCCCCCCCAGGTGCTACTCAGGTAGTAATAAAGTGTGCAGCTAGTTTTAATATTGAAATCTGTTAAGTTACCTGCTATTGTTTGCCGGTTAAATCTTTTCCACTGTTCCATTTTTCTGATAATAAACCTATTAGTTTATTAGCTCTGTTGTCCTGGACTAAGAATCCTGGTGGTTTGTGTTTTGGGTCTGTGGGTGTTTTCTAAGAGCTGTAAGACCTCGTGGATTGTGGCCCCAGTGTCCTTAGAAACCACCGATGGGATAACTTACAGGTGTGATAACTTACCCAGAGAGAAGAGAAAACCTAGTGCGGTGGGGTGGGGTGGAGGGTATGCCAGTGTAGAGCATGAGCACAGGCAGGCCTCAGCAGTGCTGGGACTGATCCTTTAGGTGGCCATAGGGTTAACCCCAGGTGGATGCTAGGTGTTTTGTGATACTTATGTAGCCCCTGCTTCAAAAATAATGAAAATCACTACTCTAAACTTAAGGAACAGTAGAATGAATGTATTCAATTATGAACATTTGAGGAAATGCTATGCAGCAAGTGAGTACAGGATTCTGCCAACTTCCTGCCAAAAATAATAGTATTGTGTCCTTGGGTAACAAGGAATGGTTCATGGAGTTATCTGTCTTTCAGCAGGGATTCAATTTATCATATATTAGTATGGCAACCAGATCTCATTGAATCCTTGAGCATCTTAGATGTGATACTTTTGAGTTCACCTTCTTTGATTTGAACCGTGAGTATAATACCCCATATTTGTTTCTGAACATCCTACAGATGTTGGATGGGCACTGCCACCAGCTCCTTGAGGGTACTGCATTATTTAAGAAAACAAAACAGAATGATTAGACAGTCCACAGAAGTACAGTAGAATACTGTTGGTCTGGGGTAAAGGAAAATAGGAAGGGAAGCCTGTAGCCCTACTCCTGTCTAGAATTTAAGTACTCAGAACAAAACGTAGTCCCAGGACGACTCAGATTCATAAATCAGTGTTTGAAATGTGAGGAGCAACTACCCCTATGTTACAGCTCTTGAGAGCTTTTTATCCCCAAGGCCGAAAACTGAAAATCCACAAAAAGATTTCCATCTGAGGCCATCATCGGAAATAAAACAAAATAAAACAGAAAAGAAAATAAGATGATACCTTTTTTATTGGACATAACTTAATACATTTCTTGATTAGCTTTCGAAGGTTGCCCTTCTTCGTCAGATCGGAAATAAGCAAATGTTGGTAGATGACAGTATATATAAGTGAAACATCAAAGCATTCCAGTGACAGTCTAACAGGACGGGGGTGGATAGGTGAGACAGGTGGATGAGGGACAGGGAGATATGCATGGAGATAGGAGGGTGACAAAGCAGTACAATTTTATGGTTTATAATGGGCTAGAAAACCCAGATCTTTGTTAAGTCCTGTCTGGTGGGTGTCAAAATATTTAATCATTCTGACTTCAAAGGTCTTACGTTCCTGTATTGTTTTAAAGTTCCCTTTTAGGATTCTTGCCATGAAATCACTGGTACAGTGTTCTGGTTTTGTAAAGTGCTGCCCCACAGCACATCTGAGGCCAGAAGGCGATGACTTCATGTCAACAGCCTCAATTACAATCCCTGTACCAATAGTAATGGCTTTTTAAATATTTTAAATGTACTGGCTTATCTCACCTTCCTGCATACAATGATGAACCATAAATGGTGTAGGAATGTGTAAAAGTGAATCAATTTTTTAATCTGTCAAAAAGTACAAAGACTAGGGGACACTCAAGGAAGTTACATAGAAATACTTTTAAAACAAATAGAAGGAAATATTTTTTCATTCAACAAATTTCATTGCCAGAGAATAGCGGTTAGAACATCTGGGTTTAAAAAAATGGTTAAGTTCTTGGAGGAAAAGTCCATAGTCTGTTATTGAGATGGACATGAGGAAAGTCACTGCTTGCCCTGGGATTGGTAGCATGGAACGTTGCTACTGTTTGAGTTTCTGCCAGATACTTGTGATCTGGATTAGCCACCGTTGGAAGCAGGATACTGGGATAGATGAACCTTTGGTCTGACCCAGTGTGGCTATTCTTATGTTCTTCGAGAAACATTCTCCAAACAACCAGGCTTTGCAGCGCTTACGAAAAGAATACTCGGGAGTCATATAATAACTTGGTATGCTAAGATGCTTAACTGCATAGCGGACCATTATTTTGTTTGGGTACAATTTTATGGACAGGTCTGTGGTAAAAAGCAGTGGAGATGTCAGCTAAATTGCAGAAGACAGTTAAAGGGTGGGGGTGGGGAGGAACCTAAGGTAGTAGAATCTGTTTTTCCTTTTGATACAATTATTCTATGTGGAATGCTCACCTCTCCTTTGAAAATCTGTTCTTGGAATGTAGCTGCCATTAACTCCCTGGGGGAAAGAGCTAAAGTTCTCCAAGCCCTTAAGAGAAGAAAATATTCAAACAGCTTGTCTCCAAGAAGCCCACTTGTCAGACTTATGAAACTGAAGAGTAACTGCGTAGGCAAGGTGCTCAATTTCTGGGAATATCATCATCCCGATTCCAAGCTCTGCAGGTCATCCAAAACGCAGCTGCACGACTGATCACTGGAATCTCAAGGTCTGAACATATTAACTACACCAAAAAAAATTACACTGGCTCCCGGTAACATACAGAGTTCAATTCAAGACTCATGTATTGATTCATCAGCCTATATTTGGGAACGTTCCAGCCTATTTTCGAAATACCCTGCGATCGTATAAACCAAAACGAGCACTAAGATCCGAGACATCTTATCAGCTCTGTTTACCTTCCGCTAAATCATATAATAACGCTGAGAGAAAACTGCAGGGCCTTCTCTATCGCTGCCCCATCTGCGTGGAATGCTCTACCCAGGTACCTGAGATCATGTGAAAAGACATTCAACAATTCAAGCGGCTGCTAAAAACGCATCCGTTTGTGAAAGCCTTTTTGGCTACATGAAGACTTATCTAATTGATCCTTCTTTCTCTTTCTTTGTGTTTTCTTTTTTTTTTCTTTCTTGGTTAGGACTGGTCTAGTGATCATGTTTTACCTTAACGTGCTTAGCGATCGTTATGTTTTCAAGACTACGTACATGAATATTGTTAACTGCCTTGGATAAAGGCGGGATATAAATGCAGTAAATAAGTAAATCTGGTAGGGAACAACTCAGAAACTGCTATTCTACTTAATAAATCTATTCCTTTTAAAATTCTGAAATCTAATAAAGATGCCCAGGGAAGATGTCTTGGTCTCTTTGGAAGTTCAAGGGCAGATGATCACACCGTTGAGTGTATATACTTCAAATATGATTAATCCTTTTATCAAACATTGTTAAAACTTTGCATGACAGAAGCACACTGGGCTCCCTGATAAGAGGACATTTTAATGCTTTTATGGATGAAAAACTGGATTAAAAAAAAACAAAAAAAACTTATGGTCCTATGGAGAGTATTTCATCCACTAGATAGAGCCATGTCCATAATTGGCTACGTTTTTGTTTCTATCCTTCAGTAGAAAATTTGTGTCATGGATTCAGAGATTCTTATCCTTTTGGACGGACATCTGATTGGGGGGGGGGGGGGGGGAGATGCAGTTTGGGTGATCTGAGGGTAGATGGAGATTTGTATTCTGATCCCCTTTTTTCAGAAATATTTGCTGGATAAACGAGAATACTGTTCGTGTGGAAAATTCTGTTCTCTTCTGGGAGACTGCTAATAGTTCTCAGTGGAGAAATTATTGTACACGTAGCATCTAAATGAAGGAGCAAGTGCAGACAGTTTTAAATTTAGAAAAACAAATACAGCAATGTAAACAAATTAGGTAGGTCTCCTGGGTCAGGAAACAAAGATGCCCTACAGGTTGCTCAGGAAGAATTGCGTACTACAGTGGTTCCCCAACCTGGCCCTGGAGGCACCCCAGCCAGTCAGGTTTTCAGGATACCCACCGTTGAGTATTCATGAAATAGATTTGCATGCAGTGGAGGCAGTCCATGCAAATCTCTCTTACGAATATTCATGGTGGATATCCTGAAAACCTGACTGGCTGGGGTGCCTCCAGGACCAGGTTTGGGAACCACTGGCATGCTTTATGTGAGAATCGTCATCTTTATTATAAATAAACCACATAGATTCAGTCACAAAACTGGTAAATTGCTCTCTTACTTAGCCTTTCCTTGGTTGGGACCCCATTTTGTAAAGACATTTTATATCAAGGGGTTCTAGAGACAAAGAGGGATCAATAGCCTAGTAACATAATAGATGACAGCAGATAAAGACCGGTCAAACTCAATTTATGATTAAACCAACAATGAACATGGTATAAAATATATAAACTTGATACTGATTTTTCTTAACCATTTTTGGTACGAAGACTGTAGAAGTCTGTCCGGCACTATGTCCCAGCTACTGGAGTTGCTCTGAAAAGTTTGCTCCAGCCTATCTTGAACCATCTCGCCATATACGGGACACAGACCGTAGAAGTCTGCTCGGCCTTGGCTTTAGTTCCTTACAGCTGGAGTCGCAGGTTGAGCACCACTCAACGCTTCAACACGCATGCAATAATTTACGTTTTGTTTTTATACCATCCTCTTTCTAATTAGGGATCCTCTGTGTTCATTCCACATCTTTTTGAATGCAGTCACAGCTTATGTCTCCACCACCTCCCTAGGTAGGGCATTTGAGGAATCAACCGGCCTCTCTGTGAAACTTGTGTCCACTCTACTGCTACTACTAATCATTTCTATAGCGCTACTAGACATATGCAGTGCTGTACACATGATATTCAAGTCCCTAGGGGGCTCACAATCTAAGGTTTTGGTACCTGGGGCAATGGAGGGGTTAAGTGACTTGCCCTGGGTCACAAGGAGCTGCAGTGGGAATCGAAGCCAGGTTGCCAGGATCAAAGCCTACTGCACTAACCATTAAGCTACTCCTCCACTCCCAACTGATAAAAGTGTTTTCTATCAATGTTACAAGGATTTTTTTTTAAATCAGGAGAGACTGGTATCTTTGGAAAAATCTGCATCATAATGGACCCTGGGATGCACTGGTTTTGCAAATTTGGATCTCCAAGTCCTACATCAGCCCATCTCTGCTAATGACATGCATGATGCTATTAAGCAGGCCCAATTATATAAAACCATAGGCCAAGATGGGTTCACTGTAGAATTTTATAAGTTATTACAAGATCAGATCACTTCACCTGCAACAGCTCACTAGAATCAAGTTATTTCTGACAAACAATTCCCTCAATATACTATCCGAGCAATTATCACCATTATTTCTAAACCAGGCGGGGCCCCCACAAAAGCAGAACTGTATAGACCAATTTCTCTTGTTAAACTGCAAATTGAAACTTTTTGAGAAAATATTAGCCAGTAGACTTATACGGTCTGTGCCAGAGCCGGTGGTTGGAGGGGGGGGGGGGGGGGGGTGGTTGGGAGGCGGGGATGGTGCTGGGCAGACTTATACGGTCTGTGCCCTGAAGAGCACAGGTACAAATCAAAGTAGGGTATACACAAAAAGTAGCACATATGAGTTATCTTGTTGGGCAGACTGGATGGACCGTGCAGGTCTTTTTCTGCCGTCATCTACTATGTTACTATGTAGATTGTATTAACCTAGGGTAAAAGCATGGTCATAGTGTTCAAATGGGGGTTGTGCCAGGCAGGCAATCAATCACTTTGGAATATGTAGAGAGTTATCCCCGCTTTGACGCACTGAACTTCATAAGATCTCAGCTGGGCTAACTAGTTTAGATGCTGACAAGGCATTTGATTCTGTTAATTGGACATTTTTATTCAATGTGCTGGAGAAGGCTGGCTTGCAAGGCCCCTTCTTAGATATGGTCAAAATTTTGTAAAATATCCCAACGGCGGCAGTGACAGTGAATGGCACCTTGTCAGATTTTTCTTTCCAAAGAGGAATGAGATATGGCTGTCCACTCTCTCCAATGTTAGTCAGTCTTCATTTGGAACCTTTAAGACATGATGACATTTGTGGAGTTCAGATTGGAACTTTTCATATTAAGGTCATGGCCTTTGCTAATGACCTACTGTTAATTTTGACTCGGCCTAACATTCCTTACCTAGAGTCCAACAGTGGCGTACCAAGGGGGGGGGGGGGCGCACGCGCCGGTCAGTGTAGTTCATTTCCATGCTCCCTCTGCCCCGGAACAGGAACTGTTCCGGGGCAGAGGGAGCATGGAAACGAACGACGCTGACTGGCACACGGCACACCCCCCCAGCGGTGTGCACCCAGGGGGAGGGTGTTCTTTCGCCGGGGGGGGGGGGGGTGTCGCGCTGCATGGGGGGGGGGGGCGCATCCACCCCAGGTGTCAGCGCCCCTAGGAACGCCACTGGAGCCCAACAAACACTAACGAGGATTAAAACTCAATTTAGCCAAGCCTGAGTTAATGTCTTATGGTAGTCATACTTCTGTGACTTGAAAAGATTACTTTTCTTTAAAATGGATAGAAGAAAGTAAAATACCGAAGTATTTACCCTTCTAGGAATCTGAGCATTACTGGGTTAATATGACTTATTAATTACAAAAAACAAAGGACGTATTACAACTGTGGACCAACTTACCTCTACACTTACAAGGCTACATAGCACTATATATGATATTTCCTCAAGTTAAATGTCCTGCAAACTTTCCCCATATACCTCACTGCTAATGATCTAAGAATACATAATCGTCTCCTTCGGAAATTTCTATGGATTAATAGCCACCCCAAATTGCGATTACCTCAGTTATCTTTACAAATGGGTAACGGAGGTTTGTCACTGTCTGACCTCTGCAGATCTAATATTGTAACATAGTTGATGACAGCAGATAAAGACCTCTACGGTCCACCCAGTTTGCCCAACAAGATAAACTCATTACATAAGTAAGGTATGATGTGATACTTCATATGTATAACTGATCTTGATTTGTCCTTGCCATTTTCAGGGCACAGACCATAAAAGCCTGCCTGGTACTGACCTTGTTCTAAAACGTCTGAAATTGTCAAAGTCCCTGGAAAGCTCCAATGCAGTCCATCCAATCTATTCATAAATCTGGAAGATGTAATGGTGCAATCTGACAAACTGAAGAGTAGCAAATCACATGGACTGGATGGTATTCATGTCAGAGTACTGACAGAATTGAAAAACTTGCAGAACTACCGTTAGTAATATGTAATTTATATTTAAAATCAAGCATGGTACCGGAAGATTGGAGGGTGGTCAATGTAATGCTGATTTTTAAAAAAAGGTTCCAGAGGTGATCCAGGAAATTATACACCAGTGAGCCTGACGTCGGTGCTGGGCAACATGGTACAGACTATTATAAAGAACAAAATTACTGAGCATATTCAAAAGCACAAATTAACGAGACAAAGCCAACACGGATTTAGTGAAGGGAAATCTTGCTTCACCAACCTACCACATTTCTTTGAATGGGTGAACCAACATGTAGATAGAGGTGAGCGGGTCGATATTGTGTATCTGGATTTTCAAAAGGCATTTGACAAAGTACCTCATGAAAGACTCCAGAGGAAATTGGAAAGTCATGATATAGGAGGTAGTGTTCTACTGTGGATTAAAAACTGGTTAAAAGATAGAAAACTACCACTAGCCCACAATGTTATTTTGCGGAGATGTCCGACAGCTTTAATCTATGTAACTTGATGGCCATAGCTCAGATAGCGCAACTAGGGATGTCATGCACAAACCCCACAGACAAACCAAAAAGAGTGAAAAAAAAAGCCAACCACAATGTCCAGGTGACCAAAGTTTTATTCTCCAATCATGCAATGCTGACAGATTGACCCAACACAGGCCATGTTTCGACTGTCTCCGACAGGTGTTTCCTAGTCTCGGTCTAAAGCACTCGAGCTGCTCCGCATAAACCCCAAACACAGTAACATAGTAAATGACAGCAGATAAAGATCAACCTTAGTCTTAAATATTCATGTAAATAAAGAGGATGCCCTCAAAAATGTTGATCACCCACTCAAGGGAAAATACTATAACATTGAGCAAAAAAAAAAAAAAAAAAAAAGAAATCTGTGCCAGAAAAAACAAAAACAAAAAAACACTAAGTGCTAGTTTATAAGCTGCACCTAAACTTAGGTGCGGTTTATAGAATAGCGCTTAAGTGCAGGGATCATGCGTAAATTTAGGCGCATCCATCTGCACCAAAGAAAACATAGTGCAAATGCCCCTACTTTAAATTACATGCGGGATGCCCTTACTCTATAATTGCGCGTGCAACTGGAAGCCTCGCCCACACTCCACCCCAAAACACCTTCCCATTTATGTGCAGACATGTTAATTGATTTCAACTAACACTAGCTGCCTATCAAAAAGCCAAGTATTGCCACTAATTGGCTCGTTATTCAATTAAATAGCGCACACAAAACGAGCGCACACCCAAATTTCTGCATGCAATTTTTGGTGACTTTAATAGAATTAAGGGATTAGTGCTTCCCTTCCCTCCAGGGGCGTAGCCAGACACAGAGTTTGGGTGGGCCTAGGGAAGAAGTGGGTGGGCAGCAATTGTTCTCCCCCACCCCCAACCACAACCCAAAAAAATATCTCAGCTGGTGGGAAAACGCTTCTTTCCACCTTGGCAGTCTGCAGCAGGCATGCGCTGAAATCTGAACATACGCAGGTGCCGGTATCATGGACAGTAGCGTTTTCGTTACCATCTGGAGGAGTGGCCTAGTGGTTAGGGTGGTGGACTTTGGTCCTGGGGAACTGAGGAACTGAGTTCAATTCCCACTTCAGGCACAGGCAGCTCGTTGTGACTCTGGGCAAGTCACTTAACCCTCCATTGCCTGCCGCATTGAGCCTGCCATGAGTGGGAAAGCGCGGGGTACAAATGTAACAAAAATAAAAAATAAAAAAAATCTGGAGGATGTCTTCAGTTGGCCGAGCTTGGGATTCCACAGCTACCACTAAACGTGTGCTACTGTTGGGTGGGCTTGAGCCTAAGTGGGTGGGCCCCGGCCCACCTGTGGCTACGCCACTGCTTCCCTCCAAAGGAGACTCCTAGGGTGTATAGTTTCTAGTGATTGCACGTCTCTAGTGATCGCAAGTGCACAAATGCGACCAACCTAAATAGTGTTGCACTAATATATGTTCTTAAAATTCAAATCAGAAAAGAAAAATGAAAAAGGGGAAAAGCATTGAGCTGATATTTATGTGCGCCATTTCTCATACCATATACCTTATGTCTAATCACCTCTATTTATAGGCATTAGACATTACCACCATGAGCAAGCATCTAGTGGTCCACCTTCCACTCATCCAATGGCTTAAATCGTCCACCTCCTCCTTCACAAATGCCCGTCACTGTCTCAAGAGCTGGAGGGTACAGACAACAATCTCTACCATTCATTCAAAATCAGTTATGTTCTTCTCATGAGTTATCTGTGGCCAGAACGCAGGCACAGAAAGTCCTTCCAGTGAGGATATAGCTTAAGCCTGACTTATTTATATGCCACAAAAAGTCAAAAGCTTATTTCAGGTTGCTTTTTCATGAATATATCTATATAGTCTTAAAACTTACAGTTTGCAGATACATTAAGAGATTTTAATTTGTTTGGCTTGCTATTATCTATGTTAAAATAGGAAACCAAAATGAAATTTGCCATTGGAAGAGGGAGCGAAAGGTAAGTAGTGGAGTGCCTCAAGGATCGGTGCTGGGGCCGATTCTGTTCAATATATTTGTGAGTGACATTGCCGAAGGGTTAGAAGGTAAAGTTTGCCTATTTGCGGATGATACTAAGATCTGTAACAGAGTGGACACCCCGGAGGGAGTGGAAAACATGAAAAAGGACCTACGGAAGCTAGAAGAATGGTCTAAGGTTTGGCAATTAAAATTCAATGTGAAGAAATGCAAAGTGATGCACTTAGGAAATAGAAATCCTCGGGAGATGTATGTGTTAGGCAGGGAGAATCTGATAGGTACGGGCGGAGAGAGGGATCTTGGGGTGATAGTATCTGAGGATCTGAAGGCGACGAAACAGTGTGACAAGGCGGTGGCCGTAGCTAGAAGGTTGTTAGGCTGTATAGAGAGAGGTGTGACCAGCAGAAGAAAGGAGGTGTTGATGCCCCTGTATAAGTCGTTGGTGAGGCCCCACCTGGAGTATTGTGTTCAGTTCTGGAGGCCATATCTTGTTAAGGATGTAAAAAGAATTGAAGCGGTGCAAAGAAAAGCTACAAAAATGGTATGGGATTTGCGTTACAAGACGTATGAGGAGAGACTTGCTGAACTAAACATGTATACTCTGGAGGAAAGGAGAAACAGGGGTGATATGATACAGACGTTCAAATATTTGAAAGGTATTAATCCGCAAACGAACCTTTTCCGGAGATGGGAAGGTGGTAGAATGAGAGGACATGAAATGAGATTGAAGGGGGGCAGACTCAAGAAAAATATCAGGAAGTATTTTTTCACGGAGAGAGTAGCGGATGCTTGGAATGCCCTCTCGCGGGAGGTGGTGGAAATGAAAACGGTAACGGAATTCAAACATGTGTGGGATAAGCATAAAGGAATCCTGTGCCGAAGGAATGGATCCTCAGGAGCTTAGTCAAGATCGGGAGGCGGGGCTGGTGGTTGGGAGGCGGGGATAGTGCTGGACAGACTTGTACGGTCTGTGCCAGAGCCGGTGGTTGGGAGGCAGGGCTGGTGGTGGGGAGGTGAGGATAGTGCTGGGCAGACTTATACTGACTGTGCCTGTGCCAGAGCCGGTGGTGGGAGGCAGGGATAGTGCTGGGCAGACTTATACAGTCTGTGCCCTGAAGAGCACAGGTACAAATCAAAGTAGGGTATACACAAAAAGCAGCAAATATGAGTTAGCTTGTTGGGCAGACTGGATAGACCGTGCAGGTCTTTTTCTGCCGTCATCTACTATGATACTATGAATGCTTGTGTGGCTGATCATCTTGCTACTTAATGGAATATTTTTCCATGAGCAACTCACAAAACTGATAAAAAAGCAGTACACAGAGCATCATTATTTATTGAAGCCTGATTACATCAAACTTAAGGCTCCCATGAGGGGGCGGGGTAAGAGAGAGGGAGAGCATCAGTAATGATTCATAGAGCTACCCATGGGCGTAGTTTGACTGTTTCATTTGGGGGGGGGGGCAAAGGATGGGGCGGAGCATATTAGCATATTCATTTGCATATATATATGCAAATGAATATGCTAATATGTTTCTATCCATCCCCTTCCCCATTCTATCCAGCGTCTCCCCCCTCCCCCTTCCCAGCATCTGTCTCCCATAAAGAACACGTGGATGCAGCAGCTCACAGGTTTGAGTGAACGCTGCACGGGGGAGTGAAAGCAGAGATTTACCAAATGGCTTCCTACCTTCCAGTGGACTAGACAGGAGTGTGTGTGTAGGTGTAGCGTGTGTAGGAGTGAGGAGCCAGCATTTCCCAGCGGCGAACAGGCGGGTCGGCGAGCGAGCGGCGGTTGTAAAAGCAGCAAGCAGGCACGCTCGTCTCCGTCCGCTTCCCTGCCCTCTCTGTGTCCCGCCTTCCTCTGAGGTCATTTCCTTTCGGGCGGGACGCTGAGAGGGCAGGGAAGCGGACAGAGACGAGCGTGCCTGCTTGTTGCTTTTACTCAGTGGTGCCCTGCCCGCCAGTTCGCCGAAGCGACGTCGGGTAAGTCGCTCGTCGTTTGGGGGGGCACTGCCTCCCTCGCCCCCCCCCCAGTCTACGCCCACGGAGCTACCTCAAGTTACGATCTTCCAGACTGAAAGCACCTCCCTTAGGGCTGGGCCAATCAAACAAAGGTGCACACTCTTGTTGGTGTAACAAACTGAAGACTCACACCCAGGAGTTCTGACCTGCTCCTCGGACTCACCGAGCAGTGCCAGGACCAAAGTGATCATCGCTTTGGGGACCCCTCCCAGAACTGAATGTATATAAGAGAAGATGCCGTTACCCCATAATTCATTGTGTATGAGTTATTTTCTCTCCCCCCTCCCCATATCTTGGTGTCTGTTGCATCTTATCAGTATATCTTACTACTGCTGAAATCACTGCACTGATTCCTTTGTTCCTTTTCACCCGTAGACACAAAACAAGTATAATTCTAAAGGCCTAAGCTGTTGGCCTTTCACTGCATATCAATCTCTTTAAATGGCCTCTACATTTGTTTAGTCCACAGTACTAAGTCAAAAAGAAAATTGTTTCCTTATCACTTCATTAAAAATGTCAACAAAATATAGCATTTCTTGCTTTAATAGATACACAGTTGAAAAGATATTTAAGTTTCTACTCACCTGAGTAAGATCAGGAATATCTCCTTTGTCTATTCCAACTTGCTGCCAAGGAAACAAAATGTTTTACTGTGAGAAATCCCTATCAGAAAACTGAGCAAAAGAGCAACAATATAACAATATTAAAAAAAATAAAAACAGTTTGCTATCATCCAATAGCTAAGATACACAGCAAACACCTAGCCTCAATTTATTTATTTATTGCATTTGTATCCCACATTTCCCACCTATTTGCAGGCTCAATGTGGCTTACAGAGTTTGGTTGTGACATAATCATTCCATGTTATCAGATACAATTAGTATTGTACAAAGATTAAGTAAGGGAAGAGAGAAGGAAGGTGTTAGGCAGGATTGAAGGTGGACTGTGATAACTGTGTGAATTGGTGAGGTAGTTTTGTAAGGCTATGGCTTCTCTTTGTAGGCCTTCTGGAAGAGATGTCTCTTCAGGGATTTGTGGAAGTTAGTTATTTCGTCAATAGCTTTCAGGGCTGTAGGTAGAGCATTCCACAGCTGCGTGCTCAAGTAGGAGAAGGTGGTGGTGTGTATCAGCTTGTATTTTAGTCCTTTACAGCTGGGGAAGTGCAGATTGAGGAATTGGCGGGATGATCTTATGGCGTTTCTGGGAGGCAAATCCACAAGGTTTAGCATGTAGATTGGGGCGTCTGCGTGAATGATTTTGTGTACTATCGTGCAGATCTTGAATGCAACGCGTTCCTTGAGAGGGAGCCAGTGAAGTTTCTCTCTTAGGGGTTTTGGACTTTCATATTTAGTTTTTCCAAATACGAGTCTGGCGGCGGTATTCTGGGCTGTTTGGAGTTTTTTGATAGTCTGTTCTTTGCAGCCAGTGCACAGTGCGTTACAGTAGTCCAGATGACTTATTACCAATGACTGTACCAGGGTACAGAAGATATATCTTGGGAAGAAAGGTTTTACTCTTTTGAGTTTCCACATAAAGTGGAACATCTTTTCGTTGTGTTCTTCACGTGAGTATCGAGTTCGGTTTCGGTCGATGGTAACTCCAAGAATTTTTAGATTTTGTGCGACGGGGAGAGAACAGTATGGTTTTTCAATTAAGACAACTGTTTCAAACAGTCTCCTTCTATGTCATCAGTTTTTCATTTAAAATAGAGAAACAGAAACAGTGGGGGGAAAAACTCCACAATATCAAAAAATGCGGAGAAAAGCCAATTGTTCAAAAACATCTCTGTCACTAAGTTGCTGACCATCCTAAGAGTTCCAGAATATCAAACACCCTACTGCTACAAACACAAAAATCAGGAGCTCAAAATTCAGCGACACTTATCTCCCACTGTGCATCTTAGTTACTGGATAATAGCAAACTTTTATTTTTGATATTGTTACCGTAAGCACCACCGTTTTTCAGTGTATAAACTGCAGCTGATGTAAATGGAAAAGAGGCGGCTTACAACTTACCATCTGCCCACTCACGTTACTGTTTCAAGGACAGTGGCAGGCCTATCACTTAAACTAATACACCCAGAATCAAACTGCATGTGTGAAAATGGGCAGCTGCCACATTTATTTATTATCTCATTTGTACCCCACAGTTTCCCAACAGTGTAAGGCTCAATGTGGCTTACAACGGACCACAGAGGCAGACGCCAATGCAGTAAAATGAAGCTAATACAGCAGAAAAACCTACAAGAGATAATGGGGAAGAGTAGGAATGGACGGAAGGATTAGGGAAACCAGGAGGGAAGAGGAATGTGTCCAAAAGGTCTCTAGATCGAAGCACATCCAACAGTGGAGACACATGTGGGATAAGCATTTCCGAATAACGTGGTCTTTAGTGATTTCCTGAAAGTTAGATGGTTGGTGATGGTTTTTATGGTTTTCGGCAAAGAGTTCCAAAGCTGAGTACTGATGAAAGAGAAGGATGTAGCATACGTGGATTTGTACGTTGCAGTTTGGATAATGAAGGTTAATATATGAACGGGAGAGCCTGAAAGTATTCCCGAGAGGTAGGATGATGAGAGCTATCATGTAGCCAGGTACCTCACCATATAGGATTTTGTGAACTAGAGAGCAGAGTTTAAAGGTGATTCCATCCTTGACAGGAAGCCAATAAAGTTTCTCTCGGAGGGGCGTGGCACTTTCATAAACCAATCTGGCCGCTGTATTTTGGGCCGTCTGCAGTTTCTTAATTAGTTGCTCTTTAAATCCAGCATAAACTCCCGTTACAGCAATCCAGATGACATAGAACGACGGACTGTATGAGGCTGCGAAAGACCTCACATCAGGGAACCTGTCCATAATTACAAATCTGCCCCAGACTCAGATGGGGAAGGGGGGGGAGAACGTAACTCTGGGGAATCCCCCCTGCCTTACTTCAAAGCAATGTGGCTGTTGGCCGATGCAAAAACTGACATCTCGACCAATTTCAGGCCCAGTGTGCCATGAATCCTTAGTTATGGTGTTGATAAACACCTGTGAATAACTAGTGATTCTGACTGACTGGCCATGGCTCCATGAGGAAGGGCCAGGACAGCCAGCCTGTTTCCATTCTTCATGGCTGCCATCTTCTTTCAGCATATCCTCCAGTTCTCAAGATTCCCCCCCAATGACGGGAGTAGTTAAGTATTTGTTCGTTTAGAATAGCGCAGTTTTGATGATCTAGAATACTGTTATTGTGAAATTTGCTAAGGCATAGTGGGGTGCTCAATCTTGAAAGGAGAAAATTTGGGAAGTGGGTGCCCCAACTGGCTTGGGGTAGAATAGACAATCAACTAAGGTGGTTTGGGACAGCCTTGATGTGGCTAGTATCCAGTTGGCACCTGTTACTGTCAAAATGCCTATAGCTAAAATTTATTTGTTGCATTTGTATCCCACATTTTCCCACCTTTTTGCAGGCTCAATGTGGCTTATATAATGCCTTAATGGCGATCGCCATTCCGGAATGAGAAGTACAAAGTGCTGTTACATTAAAGTTCATAAATGATAAGAGTAAGTTGGGCTGCCAGTTCATTTCCGGCGTGAGAAATAAGGTGGCTGTGCATTAACGTTCATTGGTGACAGAGTGACTGAAGCAGTCAGGTATAGAGAGTTCCGTTTTGGCTGGTTCTGGTAGAGTATTGTTGTCTGGTATTTAGGATGGATCATTGTGGTATGTCTTTTTGAACAGGTTGGTTTTTAGTAGTTTTCGGAAGATTGTTAGGTTGTGCACTGTTTTTATGACATTTGGTTGTGCATTCCATAGTTGCGTGCTAATGTAGAAGAAGCTGGATGCATATGTTGATTTATATTTAAGTCATTTGAAACTGGGGTAGTGGAGATTCAAGAATATGCGTGCTGATCTTTTTGTGTTCCAGAATGCTGGATGGTAAGTCTATGAGGTCTCACATGTATACCGGGGAGGGATGCCCAGTGGCCACATAAATACGTTCAAAGCAGACCTGGATTGCTGCTAGAAAGTCTCATTGATCAAGGCAGCTCTAGCCTGTTGCCAGTGCAGCAATTTTGTATTTTTTGGGGGGGCAGCTCCTTCTGACTCTGGGCAAGTCACTTAACCCTCCATTGCCCCATGTAAGCCGCATTGAGCCTGCCATGAGTGGGAAAGCGCAGGGTACAAATGTAACAAAAATAAAATAGATACTATTGGAGATTCTACATGGAATGTTGCTACTATTGGAGATTCTACATGGAATGTTGCTATTCCACTAGCAACATTCTATGTAGATGCCTGCGTGGCCACATTGGTGATCTGCAAGGGCCGACTTCTACATGGAATGTTGCTAGTGGAATAGCAACATTCCATGTAAAATCTCAAATAGTAGCAACAGTGGAGGAGTGGCCTAGTGGTTAGGGTGGTGGACTTTGGTTCTGGGGAACTGAGTTCAATTCCCACTTCAGGCACAGGCAGCTCCTTGTGACTCTGGGCAAGTCACTTAACCCTCCATTGCCCCATGTAAGCTGCATTGAGCCTGCCATGAGTGGGAAAGCGCGGGGTACAAATGTAACAAAAAAAAAAAAATACTAAGGAAGACAGACATCAAGAGTGCTTTACAATCACTCTCTGACATCTAAGCTCTCAGTTTTAGCATCGTTGTTTAGTCTTTAAAAAAAATCTTTACGTGGACCAACAGATTTTTAATCACCTCTTAAGATTTAAAATCTTGCTTACTGAATTAATAATGAGCATAATATTCTGGGTCACACCAAAATTCCAGGAAGCTCAGTTCTGACAGTGGCCAGTCTATGACAAAAGAACCTGGCAAATTCCCAAGTGCACATCTATTCCTTGTTTCTCACACAAGGGCTAGATTGTGGCTTGGCCAGTCTACATGGCTACTAATTGATACATTTTCCCTCCAAAAACGTGTCTAAACCTTTTTTCTTTTTTTTTTTCTTCTTAACGCAGCTATAAACTCCCTGGACCACATCATCAGGCTACAAATTCCAGTTTGATTGTGTGGGTTTGAGGGATAGAATCTTTTCAAATTTTAGGAAAAAAGGGAATGCGGCAGGAGCAATTGTAAGTACGCTGGAAGGTGGTAAGAGTGGAACACATTGTACTTCGTTCTAACGGCGGTCCCAATCTATTCCTTTAATTACCTCATCTGGCCTGGCAGCAAGAGAAGTACCTTAAATGCGCTGTACTCTGCTGCTGGGCCAAGTGTTATTTGGGCTACATGATTTTGTAGCTCATATTGTGAGCTTTGGCCCCATGGCAGCAGGATGGGAAAATTAGTTCTTACCTTGCTAATTTTCTTTCCTTTAGTCACAGCAAATGAATCCATTTCAAATGGGTTGTGTCTGCCTACCAGCAGGGGGAGATAGAGGACACTGAGAACCATAGTGCCTCTAGGACGGCTAGCTCCATCTATCTCTCAGTATTTTGAAGCTTCCAAAGCAGTGTTAAACCGCAAAGTAGCATAAACATGAACTTTCCTCACAGCGAACGAACACCCCAGAACAGGAGCAACAACACAAAGGAGGGACGAACTCAACTTCCTGTAGAAGAACAGAAATCCTGAAGACTGTTTTCCAACTTCTCCCAATGAGGGAACATGTCTGCAGAAAAAACTGAACACAAAACAGAGTCAATCAGGGAGGGATCATGGATTCATCTGCTGTGACTAAAGGAAAGAAAATTACAAGGTAAGAACCTAATTTTCCCTTCCTTGTCATCAGCAGCAGATGAATCCATTACGAATGGGATGTATCAAAGCAATCCTTAGATAGGGTGGGAACAAGCCACACCACGCGTCAGCACTTATGCTCCAAAAAGCACATCCCTCCTGGCAGCCACATCCATCCTGTAATGTCGGGCAAAAGAAAGCTTAGAAGCCCATGTTGCTGCACTACATATCTCTTGAAGAGAGAGTGCTCCAGTTTCAGCCCAAGAGGAGGAAATCGCTCTTGTGGAATGAGCCTTAAAGGCTTCAGGTGGAGGCCGGCCAGACAGCAGATATGCAGAAAAAATGGTTTCCTTAAGCCAACGGGCTATAGTGGCTTTAGACGCTGGAGACCCTCTGCGAGGACCTGACAACAATACAAAAAGGTGATCAGAGGTCCTGAAAGCATTTGACATCTGCAGATACTACAACAGAGCCCGGCACACATCCAGGAGGTGCAACTGCCTAAAGGATTCTGGAAACTCTTCCCTAGTAAAGGAGAGCAAATAGATAGGCTAGTTTAGGTGAAACGCTGAAACCACCTTAGGCATGAAGGAAGGCACCGTACGTACCATTACTCCGGACTCTGAGAATTGCAGAAAACAGTCTCGACAGGACAGCGCCTGGAGCTCAGATACCCGTCTCAGTGATGCAATGGCCACCAAAAAGACTGTCTTTAGAGTCACATCCTTCTCCGAAGCTCGCTTCAGTGGCTCGAAGGACGAACACTGAAGAGCCTTTAATACAAGCTCCAGGTTCCAGGCCGGGCAAGGGGCCCGCACGGGAGGCCGGGGCTGAAGCACCCCTCTCAGAAACCGTGCAATGTCTGGATGTGAAGCCAGGGAGAGGCCAGCGACCTTCCCCCGAAAGCATGACAATGCTGCCACTTGAACACGCAGGGAATCATAGGCCAAGCCTTTTTGTAAACCATCCTGCAGAAAGTCAAGTATCGGTGAGACAGAAGCCCGCATGGGTGTGATCGCTTTAGAAGCGCACCAAGCCTCAAACTAGCACCAGATCCAAGCATAGGCAACGGAAGTGGAACACTTGCGGGCCTGCAAGAGAGTGGAGATGACCTTGTTAGAATAGCCCTTGTCTCTCAATTGCGCCCTCTCAATAGCCATGCCATAAGACCAAAGCGGCATGGATCCTCCGTGGTCACCGGGCCCTGCATCAACAGGTTCGGTATCACAGAGTCAAAGGAAGGGGAGCCTCCACCAGCATCCGCCGGAGGTCCACATACCACGGCTGCCTGGGCCAATCCGGGGCAATGAGGATCACCACTCCTTGATGTAGCCGAATTCGCAGGAGGAGCCGCCCTATTAATGGACAAGGAGGGAACACATACAGGAGGCTTGGAGGCCAGGGTTGAGCCAAGGCATCCAACTCCGGTGAGCGAGGATCTCTCTGTCTGCTGAAAAAGGACGGGACTTTGGCATTTGTGCTTGACGCCATAAGATCCATTACGGGCTTTTCCCATTTGGCACAGATCTGAAGGAACACTTTGTCTGCCAATTCCCACTCCGCTGGGTCGATTTGATGCCTGCTTAGAAAATTGGCTTGCACGTTGCTCTGACCTGCTATGTGAGCTGCTGACAGAAGCTGCAGATGTAGCTCGGCCCAGTGGCAAATTAGAGCGGCCTCCGCGGCCAGTGCTCTGCACTGAGTGCCGCCTTGTCGATTTATGTAGGCCACTGCTGTCGTGTTTTCCGACAGAACTCTGACAGCCAGTGCCTCCAGAGTTTTGTGAAAGGCCAGAAGCGCCTGAAATATCGCTCTCAGTTCTAAGCGATTGATGGACCACCCCGTTTCCTCGGGTGTCCATAGACCCTGGGCATAGCTTACCTGGCAATGTGCTCCCCAGCCCTTCAGGCTGGCATCCGTTATCACCAGGCACCAATCGGGAAGTGCTAGCAGCATTCCTCGCCGTAGCATGCTGTCTGAGAGCCACCACTTCATACTGAGTCGGGCCGCAGGGTGCCACGTGAGTCTGCGTTGATAATCCTGGGACATCGGAGACCATCGTTGAAGCAGGGCAATCTTCAGAGGTCTCATATGCACTCTCGCCCATGGCACCACTTCCAAAGTGGCCGTCATCGACCCCAAGAGCTGGAAAATGTCCCAAGCTCGCGGGCGAGGTATCCTCAGAAGCAGACGAACCTGATTCTGAAGCTTACACCGCCTTTGGTCGGGTAGATAAACAAACCCCGAGGCCATGTCGAACCGGACCCCCAAATATTCTAGAGATTGAGAGGGGGTCAGGTGACTTTTGGGTATATTGATGACCCAGCCCAGAGATTGCAGTACTGAGACCACTCTGGCTGTGACATGATGACTCTCTTTTGCCGAGTCCGCTCTGATGAGCCAGTTGTCTAGGTACGGGAGAACCTGGATACCCTCTCACCTGAGAAAGGCAGCTACTACCACCATTACCTTGGAAAAGGTTCAGGAATTTGTGGCGAGGCCAAAAGGCAAGGCCCGAAACTGGAAATGTCTTCCCAACACCACAAATCGGAGGAACTGTTGGTGAAGGGCCAAATAGGTATGTGCAAGTAAGCTTCTTTTAGGTCCAGAGACATGAGGAACTCTCCTGGCTGTACTGCCGCAATGACGGAGTGCAGGGTTTCCATGTGAAAATGCTGCCCTCTCAGAGACTTGTTGACTTCCTTCAAGTCGAGAATGGGCCGAAAAGACCCGCCTTTTCGAGGCACCACAAAGTAAATGGAGTAATGACCGCAGCCGTGTTCGGCGGGAGGCACAGGGATCACCGCCCCAAGGTGCAACAAGACTTGTAGGATCTCCTCTACTGCCGCCCGTTTGACGGCAGTACCGCATCGGGACTCCAAAAACACGTCTCTCACCGGGGCATTGAATTCCAATCGGTAACCTTCTCTGATCAGGTCCAGGACCCACTGATCCGAGGTAATCTTGGTCCACTCCTCTAGAAAGAGGGAAAGACGTCCTCCTACAGCTGTAAAGGAGGAGTGGACCGGTGCACCATCATTGAGAGGGTCGCCATTGAACTCCAGGCCTAGCACCGGCTGCTGTGGATCGCTTGTCTGAGCGAAAGGAGTTCCTCTGCTGAAAACGGGCATGTTGAGTAAACCCAGCAGAGCGCCCCGGGCGATACCTTCTAGCTTCACGGAAGCGACGTCTAGAGGAGGAGGGAACCACCTGACCCTTGGAAGAAGGCCGCGGCCTACCCTCAGGTAACCGCTGGGGTTTAGCATTCCCCAAGTCTTTAACAATCCTCTCCAAACAACAGAAGTCCCCGAAAGGGCAACTTCACCAGCCTTTGCTTAGAGGCCATGTCAGCCGCCCAATGCCGTAGCCACAGAAGGCGGTGGGCGGATACCGCCACAGACATCCGTTTAGCCGAAGCTCTGACCACATCATAGAGGGCATCAGCTAAAAATGACAAGGCCGACGCCATGTGCGGTGCAACCTCAGCGAGGGACTCCGCACCATCCACGGGCTGCTCCACTGCCTGTTGTAACCAAGAAAGGCAGGCTCGAGTAGCATAAGAACTGCAAACAGACGCCCTTAAAGCTAGGCCCAAAATCTCAAAGGATCGTTTTAGCGCTGATTCCAGGCGCTGGTCCTGAATGTCCTTCAGGGCGACCCCTCCCTCTACTGGGAGGGTGGTCTTTTTTGTCACAGCCGTGACTAAGGCATCCACTTAAGGCATCCCAAAACGGGCCAAGTGCTCCTCACTCAGAGGGTAAAGATGCCCCATCGCCCTGGCCACTTTCAAGGGCCCCTCTGGGTCAGCCCATTGAGCAGAAATAAGCTCTTGGATGGAGTCATGTAAAGGAAAGGCTCGAGCAGGCTTCTTAGTACTCACCATCCTCGGATTCCTAGAGGAGGCCTCGCCTTGAACAGGATCATCAATAGAGAGGGCCTGTAAGGCTTCAGAGATAAGCGCTGGCAGCTCATCGCGGTGGAAAATCCGAACCGCAGTGAGATCATCTAGATCCAGTGGCAAACCGGCACCTTCCTCTGGCTCGTCAGACCACGAAGGCCTGCCAGATCCCTCAGAGTCCCCACAGCCCGACCACGGGGAGGTGTGCCACTCTCCGACGGGGAATTTACCCATCTATGTTTAGCGTGCATCCAACGCTTAGGGGCATCCACTTCTGACATCTGCCCCGGGCCATCATCAGTCAGAGGGAGACCAAGTACCAATGCAGTGTCAGACACCTGCGGCAGAGCTCTTTTCAGCATGAAGGCTTTATGTAAAATAAGCACAAACTCAGGGGAGAAAAACTCAGCCTCACCTCCCGTCTCCGAATTAGGAGCTACGGGGAACAGAGCTCCTCTGGTAGCCTCAGCCCGAGGCGCCCCTCTGCTCACAGACTCCTCCTCAACCGCGGGGGTCGAGCCATGCGGTGCTTCCAAGATGGCGCCCGCTGCCAGCTCCATTGAGCGGGAAGACTCATCACTCGCCATGCTCATACTGGCTCTACCGTCTATTCAGCACGTTTTACAGAGCCCCGCTGCTGATCTGCGCTTGCCACAACAGGAAAAGCGCTCAACTCCCTCAGCAGCCATCGCTGAAAAACGGCGGAATAAATACAAAATGGCGGCTTCGCACCAAATTCACCCCGATCGGAACGCCGTCCGCGGGCCCTCCCCGCAGGAGCTGAGTACCGCTCTTACCTCAAAGGACCAAGTCCACCAAGTTCCGGTCATGCTGCACGTCAATAAAAGCCTCAGAATAGCAGCGCATAAAAAGCCCTTTTTTTTACGCTGTGAGGAAAGTTGGAGGAAAACAGCTACAGAGGTACTCCGGAGGCAGTAGAGGGTGGGAAAGGCAGGGACAGGGCGAACCTATATGCCTACATCCACAAGGGGGAAGTGGGAAAGGCAGGGAAAGGGCGAACCTATGTGCCTTTAAAGTGGGCACCACCAGCCACAACACCCCAGCTCAACTGGCCAAGCACAGGAGCCTCCCCAGGCAGAAATTTTCAAGCAGCTGAACATGCTGCGTCCTACCCTGCTGGGAGATAGAGAAATACTGAGAGGCAGATGGAGCTAGCCGTCCTAGAGGCACTATGGCTTTCAGTGTTCTCTATCTCCCCCTGCTGGTAGGTGGACACAACCCATTTGTAATGGATTCATCTGCTGCTGATTACAAGGAATTTGTGCTTGGCTAAGGTTGTTCCAAGTTCATTGGAGACAAAGCATAGAGCTAGGGGGACCTTCTAATGGCTTTAAATCCGTTCCAACTAGATGGCTAAAGATCTTTTGAAGTACAATGTGTGCAAGATATGCTCATCATGGACAACCATGGACAACTGACCAAGGAAGAAGTTAGGATGAATATGCAGGACCACCCTATTGTTGAAAAGCTTGGTAGGGTAGCTCAGTCACTAAGGTATGGAGCCCCTTGTGTACCCAGGTTGCCACCACCAAAATAATCTGTCACGTACTTCAGTTTACAGGAGTTTAGGACTTCAAACAGAACTTTTATCAGCTGGTTAGCACCATAGTGAAGTCCTAAGACAAGGAAGTAGGCTTGATGGGAGGTTTCAATAGCTGCAAATACCAAATGAAGTAAACCAAATGTTTTAACAAATACATTTATAGTCTATATTGGGGCGATATGCACTAACTGCATTAAAATCAACCCCAGAGTTGTTTTTTTTTTAATCTGGGAAATGCCAGCCATCTGCACATACCTGGATATTTCATGCCAATATCCAGAAATTGTCAAGTATTGACCATTCTGGTATAATTTTGATGTCACTGGCAATTATTAGCCCCCCCCCCCCCCAATATACTTCCAACAAAAAAAAACACATTTTCAATAAGAATAAAGAAGTTCCCATATAAACAAATGTTAGAAATATCTTACCTCTGCAACCTTAAGAAACTCAGAGACTCTGGTCATTCTAGTCAAAAATCGTTTGTAAATTTCTAAGGCATCCTTACACTGCCCTTTCTTCATTTCAAAAAATTTCTCTGTACATAAAAAAAAAAAAAAAAAAAAAGAGAGAGGGTTCTGTTAAGTATTTTACTGATTGATCAATAAGACTTACAACAAATTAAAATAGATTATCTTTTTCTTTTGTTTTAGAAGTACAGAACCATCAAGGTGCCTGACCAATGGCAGTACAACTACTACTACTACTTATCATTTCTATAGCGCTACCGGACATACGCAGCGCTTCACACTTGAACATGGAGAGACAGTCCCTGCTCGATAGAGCTTACAATCTAATTATGACAGACAGACAGGACAAGTAAGGGATAAGGGATAAGGACAGACAGGACAGTACAAGCTACTCATTTTGTAACTTAATGAAGAGAAGGAGTGCTCCAATCGGAATATCTGAGAAAAAAAATAGGCGGATGTCCAACGCAGGGCAATGAAGGGGGAAGGGGAGGTAGCTTTTTTTTTTTTTTTTTTTGAGGAGGTAAAGCTGAGGGAAAAAGGGATCAAGAACTGGTTAAAAGAGAAAAAAAAATAGAGTAGGAAAAACAGAATAGGATCAGCACGATCATACCTAAACCTACCCAAACTGTAAAGGGCTAAAATACAAAACAACTCACGCATCCAGCTTCTACTACATGAGCGCACAACTATGGAATGGACTCCCGAATGCAGTGAAAACAATACATGACCACCTAAACTTCAGGACATCATTGAAAACCCACCTCTTCAAGAATGCTTATCCCACCGATCCAACATAAATCCCCACACCCAGCAACACAAGATAATCTATGATTGTACTGGACAGTTTATCATCCGACCCCATGACGCCTGAAACGTATCTACCTGCAACTTAACTACTACTACTTAACATTTCTAGAGCGTTACTAGGGTTACGCAGCACTGTACAATTTAACAAAGAGAGAGAGTCCCTGCTCAAAGAGCTTACAATCTAATAGATAAGAGTGAGACAAATATAGGACAATCAAGCCATTGTGACATCACTGATGAGGTTGGCTCTTAGGCATTGGTGGAATGAGGCATTATGACATCACAGCTCTGGTTAAATCACTGCTATATGTAATACTACTACTACTACTTAACATTTCTAGAGCGCTACTAGGGTTACGCAGCGCTGTACAATTTAACAAAGAGAGACAGTCCCTGCTCAAAGAGCTTACAATCTAATAGACAAGTGAACGGTCGGTCCGATAGGGGCAGTCAAATTGGGGCAGTCTGGATTCACTGAACAGTAAGGGTTAGGTGCCAAACGCAGCATTGAAGAGGTGGGCTTTAAGCAAAGACTTGAAGACGGGCAGGGAGGGGGCTTGGCGTAAGGGCTCAGGAAGGTTGTTCCAAGCATAGGGTGAGGCGAGGCAGAATGAGCGGAGCCTGGAGTTGGCGGTGGTGGAGAAGGGTACAGAGAGGAGGGATTTGTCCTGTGAACGGAGGTTACGGGCGGGAACGTAAGGGGAGATGAGGGTAACACAACCTTGACCTTAACACAACCTTGTATTTGTTATCTACCGTAATGGCATTCGCCATCACGATACTTTGTAAGTCACATTGAGCCTGCAAATAGGTGGGAAAATGTGGGGTATAAATGTAACAAATAAATAAAAAAAAAAAGAGTAGGATTAAACAGTATTCTCAATGGTGAAGTGTAGACAATGGGGTTCCCCAGGAATCTATGCTACGATTGCTGCTTTTTTAACACGTTCTAGAGATGGGAATAACTATGAGGTACTTAAATTTGTAAATGACACAAGTTATTCAAAGTTGCTAAACAGGCAGAGGATTGTGAAAAATTTTAAGAGGACCTTATGAGACTGGAAGACTGGGCATCCAAATGGCAGATGACATTTATGTGAACAAGTGCAAAGGATTTAAGTGTTATTGTCAATGATACGTTGAAACCCTCTGAACAGTGAGTGTGCAGCAACATCTAAGAAAGCAAATGTTAGGCACTCTTAGGAAAGGAATGGAGAACAAAACTGAGATTATTATAATGCCTCTTATCACTCCACGGTGCAACTGCACCTCGAATATTGTGTGCAATTTTGGTCACCGTATCTCAAAACAGATATAACAGAATTTGAAAAGGTACAGTCAAGGGTGACAAAAATAAAAAGGGCACAGTGAAGCTACTAAGTAGTAAATTTAGAACAAATCAGAGAAAATATTTCTTCAATATGTAATTAAACTCTAGAGATGGCTGCCAGAGAAATGTGGTAAAAGCAGTTAGCTTAGTTGGGTTTTAAAAAGGATTGGATAATTTCCTAACAGAAAAGTCCATAAGCCATTATTAAAATGGACTTGGAAAAATGTAACACCATTACTTATGGAAACAAAAAGATTGTTGGGTCTTTGGGGCGGGGTCCCCTTGGCGCTGGTGGGACGCATTTCACTATTTAACATGATGTTAGCGCCTCGTTGGCTGTATTTGTTTCAAATGCTACCACTGGCGCTGAGGAGAAAAGAAGAAAGAATATTACACAACGCCTTGCAAGGATTCTTATGGAGAGGACGGAAACCAAGATTGCCAATCACTAGTTTACAAAAACCCAAAGAACAAGGAGGTATGGGACTAGCCAATATTAAATATTTATCAGTAGCATGTGCCATGAGACACATACGAGATTGGATCGCAGAGACCAATGACTTTTCGGACAGAACAGTGGAGGGTGCTTTGATGCCATCTGCACATCTCAGTTGGCTATTGCACACAATGCCTGGAAGACGGGTTCAGGGCATAAGGAACAATCCAATGCTGCGGTCATCCAGAGCGGCCTGGAGATGGCTCTGCCGGAGGCATGGATTTTCTGCAGCGAGCACCCCATATCTGCCCCTCAACCACAATCCAGACTTTATAGCAGGTACCGAGTCGAGAGGGTTTCGGCACTGGACAATACAGGGGATAAAATATATAAGCCAATTGATAACAGAGGAAGGAACTATCAAACCCTTTACCGAACTTAGACAGTCATTTGGATTAAAGCACACTGACTGGCTTGCATACTTACAGATAAAACACTACATTACCTCCTTGGGGTGGTCTAATCTGACTGAGGATGTGCGGGATGTGTTGAGCGAAGCACTCACCCTAAACGCTAGCACTGCAGTGCCATTGCGCTTTCACCACAGATACCTTAAGGATACGACCGAAGAAATAAACTTCAAGAAACTCATAGATCAATGGACAGAGGATTTACAAATTACCATAACAGAGGATAGATTTCGTCAGCACTTCACATCCATTCAAAGGAGAGAGACATTTTCAAGATACTGGGAATTACAGTATAAGTTTGCCTTAAGACTTCACATATCGCCAAGGAGGGCATACAGAGCGAGGTTGGATACAAAAGGAGCCTGCCCTAAATGCGCGCAGGGCCTGGCCACCTTAGCACACATGTTTTGGCAGTGCCCAGACATCACCAGCTTTTGGACACAGATCATCCTAACCGCATCTCGGCTCTGGAAGAAACCTGTTCCAATTTCAGAGTTGATTCTATTTGAGGACTTTCAGCTGGAGGATAGACCCCCAGCAGGCTTGCTACAATTCTTACGCAAGTCAGTATTGATGGGGAAGAAAGTGATTCTATTGTATTGGAGAGAGGTGCATGGACCCTCGGTGTCAGTGTGGAGAACACACATGATAGACTTGGTACGATTGGAGAGATGTAGCTTGCAAAAGGCCTCATTTGCCGAGCAACGACAGTTTAAATATACGTGGCAGCGTTTTTTGATGACACTCCATCCAGTGGCACGCAAACGACTAACTTTCTCACCGGACTAGACTCATGATAAAGGTTATCAGAAATGGGAAGGGGGGGGGGGAAGGGGAAGGGGAACTGGGGTGGGGGGGAAATTGTTGTAAATGATGACATGAATCTGCAGTATTTGTATTTGTTTCTTTTCTGGTTCAATAAAATGTTTTAAATATAAAATGGACTTGGAGAAAATGCACTACTTTTTTCTGCCCCCATATTCGTGGAAGCAGAGTGCATTGCTATGTAACATACATAGTAACATAGTAGATGACGGCAGAAAAAAGACCTGCACGGTCCATCCAGTCTGCCCAACAAGACAACTCATGTGTGCTACTTTTGTGTATACCCTACTTTGATTTGTACCTGTTCTCTTCAGGGCACAGACCGTATAAGTCTGCCCAGCACTATCCTCGCCTCCCAACCACCAGCCTCGCCTCCCGATCTTGACTAAGCTCCTGAGGATCCATTCCTTCTGCACAGGGTTCCTTTATGTTTATCCCACGCATGCTTATTTAGTATGAGTATTATTTGTATTTAATTGCATTGTCTGTGTTTCTATGGCTGCTATCCCTATAGCTTGCCGTGATTGACTCCTTGTTAGCTTTCCCTACTGGCTTAGTTCTGGGCCAGGGCCAGCCCTGCCTCTCTTCCCCTGTGGGCTGTGATAAGTGAATGCCATTCTTCCTAGACATAAGACACAAGCATCACCACACTGGGACAGACCCAAAGATCCATCTAGCCCAGCACCCTGTCTCCGACAGTGGCCCATCCAGGTCACAATCACCTGACAAGACCCACGGAGCAAAGCATTTTGTACTGCTTTTTCCCTACGTCCATTTAATAACATTCTATGGCATATTCCTTCAGGAAGCCATCCAAACCTTTCTTAAACTCTGCAAAGCTAACCGCCTTAACCACATTCTCCGGCAACGAATTCCAGAGTCGAATTACGTGCCGAGTAAAGAAAAATTTTCTCTTATTTGTTTTAAACTTACTGCACTCCAGCTTCATCGCATGCCCCCTTGTCCTAGTATTTTTGGAAAGCGTAAACAGACACTCCATATCTATCTTTTTCCACTCCACTCATTATTTTATAGACCTCTATCACATCTCCCCTCAGCCGCCTTTTCTCCAAGCTGAAGAGCCCTAGCCGCTTTAACCTTTCCTCATAGGAAAGTCATCCCATCCCCTTAATCATCTTTGTCGCCCTTCTCTGCACCTTTTCTAATTCCACTATATCTTTTTTGAGGTGCGGCGACCAGAATTGAACACAATACTCTAGGTGCGGTCGCACCATGGACCGATACAGTGGCATTATAATATCCTCATTTCCTAGCATACCTTTGTGATCAGCAGCTGTTCTAGAGGCTGATCCTTCCTTAATCTACTACTACTACTTAACATTTCTAGAGCGCTACTAGGGTTACGCAGCGCTGTACAAAATAAACAAAGAAGGACAGTCCCTGCTCAAAGGAGCTTACAATCTAAGTAACGAAATGTCAAGTTGGGCAGTCTCGGTTTCCTGGGCAGAGGTGTAGAGGTTAGGTGCCGAAGGCGACATTGAAGAGGTGGGCTTTAAGCAGAGATTTGAAGATGGGCAGGGAGGGGGCCTGGCTTATGGGCTCGGGGAGTTTGTTCCATGCGTGGGGTGAGGCGAGGCAAAAAGGGCGGAGTCTGGAGTTGGCGGTGGTGGAGAAGGGTACTGAAAGGAGGGATTTGTCTTGAGAGCGGAGGGTACGGGTAGGAACGTAAGGGGAGATGAGGGTTGAGAGGTAAGGAGGGGCTGCAGATCGAGTACATTTGTAGGTTAGTAGCAGAAGCTTGAATTGAATGCGGTACCTGATCGGAAGCCAATGAAGTGACTTGAGGAGAGGGGTGGTAAGAGTGTATCGGTTCAGGCGGAAGATAAGACGTGCGGCAGAGTTCTGAACAGACTGAAGGAGGGATAGGTGGCTAAGTGGGAGACCAGTGAGGAGTAGGTTGCAGTAGTCAAGGCGAGAGGTAACGAGAGAGTGGATGAGAGTTCGGGTGGTGTGCTCAGAGAGGAAAGGGCGGATTTTGCTAATGTTATAGAGGAAGAAGCGACAGGTCTTGGCTATCTGCTGGATATGCGCAGAGAAGGAGAGGGAGGAGTCGAAGATGACACCGAGGTTGCGGGCAGAAGAGACGGGGACAATGAGGGTGTTGTCAACCGAAATAGAGAGTGGAGGTAGAGGAGAAGTGGGTTTGGGTGGGAAGACAAGAAGTTCGGTCTTGGCCATGTTCAGTTTCAGGTGGCGGTTGGACATCCAGGCAGCAATGTCGGATAAGCAGGCCGATACTTTGACCTGGGTTTCCGCAGTGATGTCAGGTGTGGAGAGATAAAGCTGGGTGTGATTCACTTAACCCTCCATTGCCCCATGTAAGCTGCATTGAGCCTGCCATGAGTGGGAAAGCGCGGGGTACAAATGTAACAAAAAAAAATTAAATTATATATTACTAATAGCTTGGCAAGTTATCTTTAAAACCTAGCACGGCACCAGAGGTTTGGAGGGTGGCCAGTTTTTAAAAAGTGGTCCAGACATGTCCCAGTATGTTGATGTTTAAGTTATGTTCTAAACCCTCCTCTGTGTAACAAAAGAAAATCTACAGCAACCTGCATCAATTAGAGCATTCAAGGATATCAGAAAAGAACCAGAAACTGCAAGGTAAACAGCTACAATTAACTCACATAATTACTAAGATTCTGAATCTGTTGAAACCAAAGTTCCTGAACCCCTAATGCATTAAACTTATAAAAAGAAATTAACACAGACCTGTGAAATACATTCACTTGACCTTCTATTACTGGAAGCCTTTAATCTCCCGGGCCTGATCTAAATTTACAACTTTAAAAGGTTTTTGTTCTCTCAAACCTGTTTCCCCCCCCCCCCCCCCCCCCCCCGTTTACTAAGTCGCACTAGCAGCTGCCAGTGCAATAATGCTGACACAGCCCATTCACTCATTTAAGCCCCCCCCCCCCCGCCGCCACCACCACCATCAACTTTGACCCCCTCGACACCCTCCTCCCACTGCCAACCCTCCCCCGCCTACCTTTGCTGGCGGGGGACCTCGACCCCCACCAGCCGAGGCCCTCTTCTTCTGGCGCAAGGCTTCGTTCTGTTTCTGAGTCTGACGTCCTGCATGTACATGTCCCCCGCCAGCAAAGGTAGACGATGGCGGGTTGGCGGTGGGGGGGGGGGGGGGGTCGAGAGGGTCATCGGCAGGGGGGGTCCAGGGCCAAATCTATGGGGGACCAGGCCCCCGTGGCCCCACGTAGCTACGCCACTGTGGTAAACCTTGCTGATCCACAGAGTCTTTTCGGCCTGAGAAAATTTGCCTAAGGAGAATTCAACACCAAGAATGTGCCTTGACCCAGTAGACCAGCAACACCACAATATTTCTCTCAATGCATTGAATAGGCTGCCATTTCAACCAAGCACCTGTTCAGCATAGCAAGCAACCTACTGTAACCCCCAAAACAGAACCAGCCTGTACAGTCAAAACTGAACTGCAATGATTTGGCTGCATACTTTGACAACAAAATTAGAAGTTATGTCAGGATTTACGGGCAGTCTTGCCCAGTTTCCTGTCAGTTAACCAGGAATGAACAAAACTGTCCCCTCCTCACAGAAGCATGTGGGACTCGACCCAATAACAAAAAAAGCACCTTCGACCAACTACCTGCTCCCTCAACCCTTGTCATAGATAGTGCAGCAGGCGAAGAAGGCCTCATAGAAGAGGCCTAGGCCTAAAAATCGTTAACTCCCCTGTTTCTAATGGGCAAACCACCAAACAGCATTAAAAAGATCATAGTTTATTAAGCTTAATATACCGCCAATGTGTGTATACACAGCAATGTGGTTTAAAATACTAAAAAAAATGAGAGGCACTGCACGCCATCTATATACTAAAAGAAATAGGAGCTCCATTGCAAATTAAAAGTTTAAGAGGATAGTAAAAATATCAAGAAAACATAAAAAACAGAGACTCCAGCAGATCGCCATGTCGCCAGCCAAAGCTGCCCTGGAAGTCTATTTACATAGGTATATTAATTCGGGAAAGCTAATTGGAACAGATATATTTTAAGACCGGCTCTAAACTTAGGGAAAGAAAGCTTAGTACGAAGGGAGTAAGGTAACGATTTCCACAGTGCAGGTACTATGCAAAAAAAAAAGCACGTGTCATGTGGATTCAAAAACGTACAAGTCTTAGAGGGTAGGTTTAGTCAACCATCATGTAAGGGATGTTAGGGCCAGAGCTGGAACAAGAAATGACAAATTTAGATGCAAGATAAGAAGGCTCTTGGTTCTTTATGACGAAGCACCTTATAAGCCACGGTTTAGCATCTTCAACTGAATATGAAAATGAACTGGGAGCCAATGATGATCATGGAGCAGAGGAGAGGAGTAACATGATCATGGCAAGTAGCATTCGTAGGAAGTTCAATGGCAGTGCTTGCATAGCTGCTTTTAATTCAGTATAACATTTTCCATTTCTACCTTTAACAGAACTTCAAAGTCTTTGTTCAGTTTCTTTCAAATACCACAAGATGTTCTGTCAATCACTTTTACCCCTCCCTTCAAGATACACGCAATAGCAAAGAGGAAATTCCAAGACCTTCCCCCACAAAACAGACTCCAGTTTAGCCAACAACTATTTCTCTGCCTCTCAGAAATCAGCAAGATGTGGGGGTCTAAATATTCAAGTGTCGGAACTCATATACAGTCTGTGCCAGAGCCGGTGGTGGGAGGCGAGGCTGGTGGTTGGGTGGCGGGGATAGTGCTGGGCAGACTTATACGGTCTGTGCTGGGGCTGGTGGTTGGAAGGCGGGACTAGTGCTGGGCAGACTTATACGGTCTGTGCCGGGGCTGGTGGTTGGGCGGCGGGGATAGTGCTGGGCAGACTTATAGGGTCTGTGCCAGAGCTGATGGTTGGGAGGCGGGGTTGTTGGTTGGGAGGCGGGGATAGTGCTGGCCAGACTTATACAGTCTGTGCCCTGAAGAGGACAGTACAAATAAAAAAAGTAGCACATATGAATTTATCTTCTTGGGCAGATTGGATGGACCGTGCAGGTCTTTTTCTGCAGTCATCTACTATGTTACTATGTAACTCAAGTATAAGGATACTTTCAATGGGGTTTTAACCCTAGAACAGTTGCCAACTCATAGTAATTTCCATTATTTGTGTGGCTTTGAAACGGCGCCTATAAAAACACCTCAGAAACTGCTCAAGAGTCCCACAGTTCACTATATAAAGAATATATTGTTATACAGGAATGAAACAGGTCACCAACTACTAACAAATTAGGTGAGAAAAAAAAGGCTTGCTGAGTATCTTGCAGGAACTACAGAATAACATTTGTAAAAATATATTACTCGAAATTACAGCGATACATGTCTCCCTTTTCATAAAAGGATAAAGAACTTTTACTGCTCTGATCAACCTACACTTGCTTCAAACAATTACATTTTAAATGGATCTTATTACTTACCTAATAAGTTAATAATTCCATCATTGTAACATGCAAACAGCTTGATTAGATCTTTGAAAAGTAGCATAAAGGCAGCATTTATAACCCCGTTTGTCAGTTCATTTGGGTGAACCTATAAAAAGAAACGCACACAGAAAAAATTTCACTTCGATTTTGTTCAAAGTTTGACTCCTGTTAATAAGCAATTAAAATGACATAATATATGCGGCAGCTGCATTCTTGAGACTGATAAACATAATTCATACTGGGTCAGACAAAGCTCAGTGGTAGGGCATATGCTGCATGCCACCTGCTCCAGAGCTTTACCTCTGCCCAATCCTGCCCATGCAAAAACAAGTTGTGTCAAAGGGAAAGCTTCAAGGCTGCAGGCAAAGTACGGGTATCGCTGCTGTTGCCGAGGACCTCTAGAAGACAAAATTTTAAGACCCCTGAGGAAGGCTTTGCAGCCGAAACACGGACCGTGTAGAGTCCAAATAAACTGCATTTTTGGTGCTCTTACCACTGTGGCTTCAAGTACTGGTCTTTTGGACTTGGTTTTCTTCCACTCTTGTGTACTTTGCTACCCAATTCCCTACCACCAGCACTGCCACAGAGAATAAAGTGACAGAGGAACAGATGGGTCACAGCAGACTCGCAAACAAGCGGAGAACTCAAACGCCCCACGGGAGAATACAGGTATGGGAGAAAGTGGGATGTTTGACCACGGAACACCAAAAAACTGGATAGATTGATCTTAAAAACACTTGTTTATTGGTGAAAAAAGACTCGACACAAACGTTGTGTTTCGGCCGAAACACAACGTTTGTGTCGAGTCTTTTTTTCACCAATAAACAAGTGTTTTTAAGATCAACGTATCAAGTTTTTGGTGTTCCGTGGTCAAACATCCCACTTTCTATCACAGTAGACTCGGGCAGATTCACCCTCACAACCTTAGCCCCCTATATAATTCCTTTACTGTATTGAATCACTACGATGCTAAGAGAAGTACTGATGTGGAACCAGAGGCAAGGAATGTTAACACAATCCAAGGCACATCCCCCAAAACAATGACAGATCGGTGCAAAACAGAAAATTCTTACTGCTAGGAGACTCCATTATCAGAGGCATTAACTTGGGAACACAGTTCAAGGATCCCAAACTAGTGAAATGCCTTCCAGGATTCCTTAGCTACCAGAAGTATCAACCAAAGACTGACGTAATCCGAGAGGAGAGCAAAGGACCCTACTGATGTTGTAATCCAACCGGGGACAAATGACTAGGCCAACAATAGCAAGTTTAGAGCACAGAGAAAGTTTCAGAAGCTTGGGGAGGAACTGAAGTCTGATTTCGGAATGCAGCTTTTTCTGAAGTCATTCCTACATGTAGGAAGGAAAAGGAAAGACTATGTAAAACAGAGGAATTCAAGTGGATTGCAGCTTCATATAAAGAAGGTTTTAGATACATAGGAGGATGGGGTAGCAAGTGGAAAAATAACAAGCTGTACTGTAAAGATAGGCTACATCTTTCCGAGGGTGCATCTTTCCATGACAGGAAAAAAGGATCATCGGGGACAAATTCAGATAGTATGTTCTTAGGCATTTAAACTAGAGGATTGGGGTGACAAAAGAAAATATGAGAATTCAGAAAGTCAACCCCCAGAAAAAAATATGATGGCAGAGGGAAAGGTCATGCAAGTACAGAAAAACATCCAAACTCACTTAGCAAATGGAAAAGCAAGGAGCACAAATGTTTGTAGTCTAAGTAAAAACGTTCAAGATTTGCAAGCTCTGATGTGTAAGGAAATCTTGGCTATTGTTGCAATTATAGAGACACTAGTAAAACATGCCCGTTTCAGGCGCAAATGAAACGGGCGCTAGCAAGGTTTTCCTCCCGAACCCCCGCCCCCTGCTCACCCCTTCGGCGTTGTGAAGGCACTGACTGCCATTGTTGCGGACCTCGTCAACGCACGCCAACGCCACCTTCAATGTGCTGAGTCATTGGTTGTGAAGCCACTGACTCCATTGCTCCGCCGTCGACATCATCACGTTTGACGCGAGGGTGGGGCCCCAACACATTATTTCGGTGGCTTCACCACCACGAACCCTTCGAACCGGAAGTGCCCGGAGGAACTGACAGTGACGTCAGTGTCCTCAGAACGTTGAGGGTGAGTTTTATTATATAGGATGGTTCAATGATTCCCGTGAATGGGATACAACCATACTGGGCTATGATCTTTTTAGGAAGGATAGGGAGGGCCAAAGAGGTGGAGGAATGGCGATGCATGTGAAAAATAATATCAGAGCGGCTGAAATTCAGGGAACCTTGGGAAATGAAGCAGCTATATGGATCGTCTTGGAAAGAGAAGATGGAACCTGTATCCACACAGGTTCTACAGACATCTGGCATAGAGAAGCTGACTGGACAAGGATCTATTACATTTCTTTGAAAGAGTGAACAAAACACGTGAATAAAGATGAGCCGGTCGATATTGTGTATCTTGACTTTCAAAAGGCGTTTGACAAAGTAGCTCATGAAAGACTCCAGAGGAAATTGGAGAGTCATAGGATAGGAGGTCGTGTTCTATTGTAGATTAAAAACTGGTAAAAAGATAGAAAACAGAGAGTAGGGTTAAATGATCAGTATTCTCAATGAAGAAGGGTAGCTAGTGATCTAGAGATGGGAGTAACTAATGAGGTAATTAAATTTGCTGACGACACGAAGTTATTCAAAGTTGTTAAATCACAAGAGGATTGTGAAAAAATAGGACCTTATGAGACTGGGAGACTGGGTCTCCAAATGGAAGATGACATTTAATGTGAGCAAGTGCAAAGTGATGCCTGTGGGAAAGAGAAACCTGAACTATAAGCTACTTAATTCAACGTTCCACATTAGGAGTCACCGATGTCATCGTTGATGATACGTTGAAACCCTATGCTCAGTGTGTGGTGGCGGCTAAGAAAGCAAATAGAATGTTAGGTATTATTAGGAAAGGAATGGAAAACAAAACTGAGGACTTTATAATGACTTTGAATCGCTCCATGGTGTGACCGCACCTCGAATACTGTGTTCAATTCTGGTCGCTGTACCTGAAAAAAGATATAGTGGAATTAGAAAAGGGTGACAAAAATGATAAAGGGGATGGGACGACTTCCCTATGAGGAAAGGCTAAAGCGGCTAGGGCTCTTCAGCTTGGAGAAAAGGAGGCTGAGGGGAGATATGATAAGAGGTCTATAAAATAATGAGTTTATCATCTTGGGCCCCATCTCCAAGCCTTTTTAAGTTTATTTATGAGCCTCCTATGAGGAACAGTATCAAGGGCTTTGCTGAAATCTACAGCGCTGCGTATGCCTTGTAGCGCTATAGAAATGCTAAATAGTAGTAGTAGTACATAGACCACATCCAGCACATGAACTCGATCCAGTTTTGTCACCTATTCAAAGATTCATTTGACAATCCTTTAAATGATGGCCAAGGTCTTAAAGGGAGAAAGGGGCTAAATCTATTTATTAAAAAATATCTAGAAGGAAGACATTTTTCACTGTATTTAATGAGAAAGCACTAGCCAGCACAGATGAATATAACCAATCTCATAAATCATGAACACCTAGCACCGCACTCAAATACATTTTCCATAAATAGATTGTTGAAGTCCTCTGTTGATGTAAATGTAGGAATTTCTGCTCTTAGTCTTACAAAAATTAAAAGGTACCACAGATCCAAATAAACTGAAAAAAATATATTTCGGAACTTAACAGCAACTACATAGCTAGAAATGTCAAGAATCTTTTATTCTGATGTACAGGTACCAGCTCACAGACCCTCACACCACAGAATTTGAATCACAACCCTTCATGTTGAATTGTATCATCTGTCTTACAAAAACGCTTATCGTCCCAATAATGAGCTTGTCACACTCCCACATACCTTGAAATACTTTCTAGAACACAGCTGGCATAACCACACTTGCTCACTATAATTAAGCTGTAAATGTTATCTGCAAACAAATGAACCAGTGTTATTTCACGGACTTTTCCTTCTAAAAGGAGCCATATTAGATTATTTACAGCATTAAGCTAGGTTTCGTAACTACTACTGTTTTCTCTTGCTCTTTTACCTTGGTCCGAAATATTTCCCCAATATATTGTCTCTCTAAAATGTAGATATTTTGAAATAGGCATCCCTCATTTATTATGACTACTTTGAGTTTGATATTGAAAAGTGTTTGCACAGCAGTAGTGCAAACGATGTACTATCTCATGTGCGACAATCAATGGGGAACTGATGTATTGTCTCGGAAAAAAATATATAGTTATTTGCTTATTTATTTTCTGCATTTGTATCCCACGTTCCCACCTCTTTGCAGGCTCAATGTGGCTTACATTATGCCGTAGTGGCGATCGCCATTTCCGGAATGAGAAGTACAGAATGTTATTGCAATTAAAGTACAGAAAATATAAAGTAAATTAGAAGAAAATAGATAATCAATTCATTTCAGGTATTTGAGATCATTGGTAAAGTATTGCATTCAATAATTTATTTATTACATTTGTACCCTGCGCTTTCCCACACATGGCAGGTTCAATGCAGCTTACATAGTAACAATAAAAAAAAAAGAACAATTACAAAGTCGTAAGAAGAATATACAATTTGTAGTAAACGTAATATTAATGGGGTTAATGGATAAGTAAATTGATCATAGGAGGAGGAGGAGTTGGGTGCAGAAGGAAATGAGCGTTAGGAGGTAGGCGTAGGAAGATGGAGAGGAATAGATATGGGATAGCAATAAGGATAATGGGAAACACGATCGGCAAGAGTCATGTGGGCAGGCTTTAGTTAACTGAATCGTTAGGGTAGGCTTTCTTGAAGAGATGGGTCTTCAATGCTTTTCTGAAGGGCAAAAGGCCATTGATTGTTCGGATGGATCTTGGTAGAGCGTTCCAAAGCTGGCTACCCAAAAAGGAAAAATTGAATGCGTAGAAGGATTTGTACTTAATACCTTTGCAGTTGGGAAGGTGTAAATTAAGGTAAGTACGGGAAGACGTCAAACTGTTTCTGATTGGGAGGTTGATAAGGTTATTCAATAATAACAATGTGATTAAAGTAATCAAATAAAAATAGTTCAATGTTAACTTATTCTGGTAAAGTTTTGATGTCACTTATGACAATAAGTGGATAAGTTAGGCAGTTGACTTATGAATAGCATGTAGGGTAGTTATTTATTTATTTTATTGCATTTGTATCCCACCTTATCCCACCTCTCTGCAGGCTCAAAGTAGCTTACAATACATCATGAGTAGTGGAGGAATGTTAATAGATAAACATTTGGTATTGCAGGATCTTGGTCAGCGATGATGTTGTCATTAACAGTAGTGCAGCGGAGACAGAAGATGAAAAAGTTTGAGTATTAATGAAAAGAAAACATGCGTTATAAATAGTCGTTTCCCTTTCTCTCTGGATTTCAGTTCACGTTGAAGGGGAAACTCAGACTCCAATCAGTGGCTGAAATGTGGGAAATGCTCCAGCAGTGGACCAAGTGGAAGAGGATTGGGGAGGGGGGGGGGGGGGAGTGGGATGAATGAGACACTAGGGAGGGGCCAGGATCAATGGAAACGTAAAATATGGCAGCAACTGATGGACTGACTTTCTTGAATAGCGAAAGGGGATTAAGGGGCTGAGCGTGTCATTGGGGGAAGTGTAAGGAGTGCTAGGCCCGATGCGCAAGGGAGTGTGTGATGGAAAAAGAGCAGAGAGGTTCACCTCAGTTATTTCCTCCAAGGTCTGGAGCTGTCAGAGAGAGAGGGGAGAGCATGTAACAGTATGGCGGGGGCTATGGAATGTTAATAGGTTTTTTTTTTGTTACATTTGTACCCCGCGCTTTCCCACTCATGGCAGGCTCAATGCGGCTTACATGGGGCAATGGAGGGTTAAGTAACTTGCCCAGAGTCACAAAGGAGCTGCCTGTGCCTGAAGTGGGAATCGAACTCAGTTCCTCAGTTCCCCAGGACCAAAGTCCACCACCCTAACCACTAGGCCACTCCTCCACTGTTGCTACTATTTGAGATTCTACATGGAATGTTGCTATTCCACTAGCAACATTCCATGTAGAAATCAGCCCTTGCAGATCACCAATGTGGCCACGCAGGCTTCTACATGGAATGTTGCAAGTGGAATAACAACATTCCATGTAGAATCTCCAATAGTAGCAACATTCCATGTAGAATCTCCAATAGTATCTATTTTATTTTTGTTACATTTGTACCCCGCGCTTTCCCACTCATGGCAGGCTCAATGCGGCTTACATGGGGCAATGGATGGTTAAGTGACTTGGCCAGAGTCACAAGGAGCTGCCTGTGCCTGAAGTGGGAATCAAACTCAGTTCCTCAGTTCCCCAGGACCAAAGTCCACCACTAGGCCACTCCTCCACTCCACAAGGTTGAATTCCCCCTCCTAAAAGTCACATATTGTTTAAGGAAACACATTTATGGGCAAGGGATTAGAGTCTGCTAATTAACCGAGTATAGTCAAACCTATTGCAAAAGCAGAAGGGGTTGCTATACAGTGCAAGCAGGATTTTGCTTTTGGGAGAAGAGGACCACTGCGTTTAAAGGGGATTGTCAGGGGAAAGGGTGACGTTTACCAAACGACAAGGAGATAGGGATGCAATAGGTGGGTGGGGGGATATTAACATGGCCACTGATGCTAAGCTGTTTCCAGAGGAGGGGGACAGTACAGCATTCTAAGACACTTAATGCAGGTGTGCAACTTGGTTGACATTTGCCAGTTGCAATATTTAAGGCAAAAGAATTATACATTTTATTCTCATGTGCGTTCATCTTAATAAAATAGAAATCTATTTAGTAAGGTGGGTGGGGAGGTGGGAAATAATATTTTCTGATCAATTCCCACTACCGAGGGTGCTGGAGAGTTGGAACAAGATGTTAAAGACAATGGGAAAAAGTGTGGGATATTGTTAAGGAAGTGGATGGGGGGGGGGGGGGGCAGGAAGAAAGACTGGGAGCACAAGAGCAATAGGAAAACTATGAAATAGTGGCATTCCTAGAGAACAGATGGCAGGGCAAATTCAAGAAAGAAGTCCTCCAGGAATTTTAGAACTTTGGAGAGAAAATGCAAGAGTTTCAGCTGGTATGATTCAAACAGAAATGTTTTGAATTAGAAAATAAAGCAAGCAGGACGTGGCCAGGTGGCTGAATCTGAGGACACTGGTCAGAGACATTCAGAAAATCAAAGGTGATCTCTACAGCGGAGGCCTCAGTCTGGCTAAGTCTATAAGCACAGGAAGAGCTAAGGAAGATGAGCATTTGACAAACTGACACCAGAAGCTAGAGAGAGAATAAATGGGCCTTCCTGGGAGTGGAGGTCAAATAGGTAATTAAAAACTTCCCAGCAGATAAGGCACCAGGCTTACACGAGCTCAAAGCAACTTGCCATGAAAATATTTTACAAAAATCTGTGGACCCTTTCACTAATTTATGAAGCGTGGACTACTGCAATGTGGTACTTGTAGGGAGTTTAAAGTCTACCGGGTGGGTGGAAGAACAGGCAACAGACCGTGACCTGAGGGTGGGGGAAGAGGCAATGGACTGGGGCTGGCGAGCATGACCCGAGAACAGGCAACAGACCGGAGATGGCGAGTCGAACCTGTTTGCAGTCAAAGGCCATGATGTTCAATGGAAGACTTGCGAGAGGCACGTCAGTCTCTAAGCAGAAAGTGATGAAGTAGTTAGGAACCCAACTCATATTTTCAGCACATAATGTGTCTGTAACACATGAACATTATCCTACCACACATCACACTGTATTTGTTCTTTACCGGACTGGGCGAATGCCTTTACAGTACCATGTAAGCCACATTGAGCCTGCAAATAAGTGGGAAAATGTGGGATACAAATGTAACAAATAAATAAATAAAATTTTTAATAGCACCACACATTTTCACCACAAAAATGCTGGTCAATTTTAGATTGACAAAAAAGATTTTATCAATAATTCTTGGGTAAAATTACTTGGAGGGGCATAATCGAACATCGCCGGCGAAATAGTTCGCCGGCGATCTATTTTGGCGGCGGCGCAACAGCTGGCCGGAACCGTATTTTCAAAGAAGATGGCCGGCCATCTTTTTTCCCCGATAATACGGTTTAGCCCGGCCAAATGCCAGAGTTCGTCAGGTTTGAGATCACTGGTTTTGTTTTTCAGCGATAATGGAAAAAAATGCCGGCCACCTCAAACCCGGCGAAATCCAAGGCATTTGGTCATGGGAGGAGCCAGCATTTGTAGTGCACTGGTCCCCCTGACATTCCAGGACACCAACTGGGCACCCTAGGGGGCACTTCTAAAAAATTTTTAAAAATACAAAAAAGGCTCCCTGGTTCATAGCTCCCTTACCTTGGGTGCTGAGCCCCCCAAATCCCCTCCAAACCCACTCCCCACAACTCTACACCATTACCATAGCCCTTATGGGTGAAGGGGGGCACCTACATGTGGGTACAGTGGGTTTTGGGGGGGGGGGTTGGCGGACTTAACATTTACCACCACAAGTGGAACAGGTAGGGGGGGATGGACCTGGGTCTGCCTGCCTGAAGTACACTACATCCATTAAAAACTGCTCCAGAGACTTGCATACTGCAGTCAGGGAGCTGGGTATGACATTTGAGGCTAGCATACAGGCTGGTAAAAAAAAGGTTTTTATTTTTATTTTTTTAGTGTGGGAGGGGGTTGGTGACCACTGGGGGAGTACGGGGAGGTCATCCCCCATTCCCTCCGGTGGTCATCTGGTCAGTTGGGGCACCTTTTTGAGGCTTGGTCGTGAAAATAAAAGGACCAAGTAAACCTGGCGAAATACTGATTAACGCTGCTTTTTTTTTTCCATTATCCGCAAAAGCTGGCCATCTGGTAGCCACGCCCATGTCCCGCCTTTGCTACGCCGCTGACACGCCCCCTTGAACTTTCACCGGCGAGGCGACGGGAAAGCGGCAATGCTGTCAAAAAAGCCGCTTTCGATTATACCGATTTTGCCGCTTTTGAGAGATCGCTGGCCATCTCCCGATTTATGTCGGGGAAATGGCCGGCGATCACTTTCGAAAATAAGCCTGATAGTGTCCCTAGTACTATTGTCAAGGCCAGCCAAAGGGTAATATGATGCTCCTGGTGAACCTTTTGAAAAAGCACACACAGAGTGAGGAGATGCAGTCAACTTCCAGAGTCAAGCAATCTTTATTCCAACCAGCATAAAACAATTCAAGTGAGATGACCCAACATGGCCATGTTTTGGCAAGATTGATGCCTGCGTCAGGGAAATTCTCACACAGTTGATTGCTGGTATATTAAAGCAAAACCACCGATCAGACACTGGATTTAGCACTGAGGAGAATAGATGGTCAGGTGTATGAAAATTCAAAGAATTGCAGTGCAGTCCTAAAGCCAACTGACCGAGTGTCTGATTGGTGGTTTTGATTTAATATACCAGCATTAATCTAAATGACAAATCAGAGCTCTTGGAATATCACAAAATATCAGTCCCAGATAAACCAAAAGATATCCAAACAATGATGTGCTATACTTTATATTGAAAGGAGGAAAAGCCTCAAATACCAAGGGGATACTCCGTTGTTGATATATCGTTCAACCTTAGGGAGACCCCTTTAATCATCATGGGTTTTTGTGCCCATAATGATTAAAGGGGTCTCCCTAAGGTTCAACGATATATCAACAACAGTGGAGGAGTGTCCTAGTGGTTAGGGTGGTGGACTTTGGTCCTGGGGAACTGAGGAACTGAGTTCGATTCCCGGCACAGGCAGCTCCTTGTGACTCTGGGCAAGTCACTTAACCCTCCATTGCCTGCCGCATTGAGCATGCCATGAGTGGGAAAGCGCGGGATACAAATGTAACTAAAATAAAAATAAATAAAATAAATAAACATAACATAGTTATGTTATGGTGGAAACGAAAAAGGTAACGGAATTCAAACATGCGTGGGATAAACATAAAGGAATCCTGTTCAGAAGGAATGGATCCTAAGGAGCTTAGCCGAGATTGGGTGGCAGAGCCGGTGGCGGGAGGTGGAGATGGTGCTGGGCAGACTTATACGGTCTGTGCCAGAGCAGGTGGTGGGAGGCGGGACTGGTGGTTGGCAGGCAGGGATAGTGCTGGGCAGACTTATACGGTCTGTGCCCTGAAAAGGACAGGTACAAATCAAGGTAAGGTATACACAAAAAAGTAGCACGTGAGTTTATCTTGTTGGGCAGACTGGATGGATCGTGCAGGTCTTTTTCTGCCGTCATCTAGTAGATGACGGCAGAAAAAGACCTGCACGGTCCATCCAGTCTGCCCAACAAGATAAACTCATATGTGCTACTTTTTGTGTATACCTGACCTTGATTTGTTTCTGCCATTTTCAGGGCACAGACCATAGAAGTCTGTGTCACATCTCATCTCTCCTACTATATCCCGTTACCCCCACCCACCCGGTCTATTACATTTTCTTTCATTCCCTCCCCACCATACCCATTATCTTCTCCCTCTTCCCTTCCCCCGGGTACAAAACACAGACTGTGGGTCCATTAGGGCCAGAGAAAGTACCCGTATATAATAAATGTAAACCACTTTGATTGTACCATATCAAAGTGGTTTATCAAATCCACTACTCTTTACTCCAGTTACCAACGTCCACCGAGCCCAAGACGGCAGTAAAATAAAAACCCAACTACTTGAGAAAGCCAGCTTACAGCCCCCACACGAAGGTTGCCGAATCCTGAGGTGAACTTCCCCATCAGAGGGGCATTTGACAGTGTGAAGCAGGACATGACTTGTGCATAGGGCTGCACTCCAAGGCCCTGCACCAGCCTATAGAGAATATAAAGTGTCATGCTGGAGCCAGCCTGCCACCCCACAAAATTTTGCAGCCCCAGAAGGAAGTCTACTCTGCCTACTGGCAAGCCCATGTTTACTACTGTATATCAGTATGGCCATTAGGAGGACTTCTATCCAAACCACCGCTACTGCTACTACTATGTATCATTTCTAAAGCGCTACTAGACGTACGCAGCGCTGTACACTTGAACATGAAGAGACAGTCCCTGCTCAACAGAGCTTACAATCTAATTAGGACAAACAAACAGGACAAACAAGAGATAAGGGAATATTAAAGCGAGGATGATAAAATACGGGTTCTGAACAAGTGAATGAGGGTTAGGAGTTAAAAGCAGCATCAAAAAGGTGGGCTTTTAGCCTAGATTTGAAGACGGCCAGAGATGGAGCTTGACGTACCGGCTCAGGAAGTCTATTCCAGGCATATGGTGCAGCAAGATAAAAGGAACGGAGTCTGGAGTTAGCGGTGGAGGAGAAGGATGCAGATAAGAGAGATTTACCCAGTGAACGGAGTTCCCGGGGAGGAATGTAGGGAGAAATGAGAGTGGAGAGGTACTGAGGAGCTGCAGAGTGAATGCACTTATAGGTCAATAAGAGGAGTTTGAACTGTATGCGGAAATGAATAGGAAGCCAGTGAAGTGACTTGAGGAGAGGGCTAATATGAGCATAACGACACTGGTGGAATATTAGTCGTGCAGCAGAATTTTGAACAGATTGAAGAGGAGAGAGATGACTAAGTGGGAGACCTGTGAGAAGCAAGTTGCAATAGTCTAAGTGAGAGGTGATAAGAGCGTGGATGCGGGTTCTGGTAGTGTGCTCAGAAAGGAAAGGGCGAATTTTGGTGATATTATAAAGAACGAAACGACAGGTTTTAGCAGTCTGTTGAATATGTGCAGAGAAGGAGAGGGAGGAGTCGAAGATGACCCCAAGGTTACGAGCTGATGAGACAGAAGGGTTGAATTGGGATAGCGTTTCGAAACCTTCAGAAAAATACTTACATCAAACTCAAGTAGTGCATCAATTTGTCCTTGTAATATTGGCATGCCCTTCAGCAATTTTTCTGGTACCATTGTTCTCATTACACCATCAGCCCTGTAGGATAAGAAAAAAAACCCCAACAACTTATCATTGGAACGCTAAAAGAAGTCAGCCAGTGGTGAATGCAAAAGTACCCATGCGGATCAGAATAAGCTTGCAACAGGTTCCAGTTTTGCCCAACAGGGTCGATCCAGTCCTGTAGTCTTGCCTTTCGTAGAGGATACAATTGGGAAAAAAATCTGAACTACATGTCCCAACATGGAATGGAGAGAACGCAGGTCTGGATGAACCCTTTTGGGAAAGATTGGATCCACCTAGCAACCGTAATTTTATGTTTCAATCTAGGACATGTATAACCGTACAAAACTGGATTGTCCAATAAAGTCAATGCCTTCAACCGTTGGCAGATACAAAATAACCAACACCATCTACAAATTGTTTTTCCCCTTTATCCCCCCATAATCCCCCTCCCCCATCCCTTACCTCCCTACCGTAATCCCCCCCCCCCTCCTTCCCCTTCCCCTTAAACACAACTTCTTAATAACAGTTGAAGCAAGCCTACACATATGATGGGACTTAAATTTGATATTCATCTGCGATACCTGGATCTACTACTTAACAGAACTTAAAATATGTTTTTATCCTTCTGAATTTATCCCTATTCGAAACATTATTATTCATTCTTCCTTACTCACAACACATTATCCCAACTTTCCTCCTCTCCCTATTCCCTACCTCTATCACCTTTTTCCCTTATCCTTTTTATTGTCCACCTCTTTACATATTATGTTTAGACTAGCCGTTAAGCCCGTTAAAACAGGCGAGATTTCCAGCTACCCTCCTCGCCGCCGCTCCCTCCCCCCTCCGTGCCGGGCCCCCTGCACTGACCTGACAGCAAGGTGAGAGGCGCTGTCAGGTCAGTGCAGGGGGCCCGATACAGAGGGGGGCGGGAGCAGCGGGGGGGGAGGGCTGGAGGTTGGTGCGCGCGATGTTCGTTTCCAGGCTCCAGCAGCATCGGCAGAGACAATGGCAGCGTCCGACAGTCCGACTCCGTTTCCCTCTCTGTTCCGCCCTCTGACATCATCACGTCTTGACGCGAGGGCGGAACAGAGAGGGAAGTCTCTACTGCGCATTTGCAGGTGAGTCGGTCACTTGCCATTTATATGTTTGATGTTTTATTCATTTTGTTTTATCTTGTAAATTAACTATATGACGTAAGCCGCATTGAGCCTGCTGACAAGTGGGAATGCGCGGGTTATAAATGTTACAATACAATACAATCATCAAAGAAAAACAAGCAATTTGCGTGAGTACTTTAATACCCCCCCACCCTTTCCCCCGCCTCTTACGCCTTCTACTTCTATGATGCCACGCCATACCTTGCCTTAAGAATTAAGTATTCTGCTCCGTGCCACTGCCGTTAGACAGTCCCAAAATGGGGCCCATGTCTGGCAAAAAGCCACCCCTCTAGGTGAGGCCGGCCAAGTCAAGCAACTCTAATTTTAAATGCAACAAGCTACAGATTGCTCACATCAAAACCACTGTGCAATTACATTCTGTCAAGTCAAACCAAACAGTGATGATTAAAACACTAGCAAAGCAATTTGCTACCAATATAAGAAATGTAAATGAGCCGCAGTGTAAAAATATCATACCTCAAGTTACTAAAAATGAACCAGATGCCACAACTCACTCCTAGGTATGCCTCTCCCACATCCAAGCCTCTCTAGAGGTCACGAACGACGGAATCTGTGCGCACAATTCGCAGAACAGCAACGAAGGGAAACTGTGCAGACAAGCTGAGCAGTGCCAATTAACAGCAATTTAAACCAATAATTGGCTATTAACGCCAATTAACAGCCAATTAAGTGGCACACACAACTATCATCAACTGTACACACAAATTTGCACACTAGGGTTAAATACGGGCACCGAAGTTTATAGAATCCTGCGGTATACTCATTAGGAAGAGATTTCTGCGATTATAATTGAGAGAGTCTAATTAGTGACTGTAAGCTTGACTCACACTTATTATAAAAGTACCTCCTATATTTATTAACATATATAAAAAAAATATATATGTTTAAAGAAAATATTTCGCTTTAGCCACAAAATGTTTCCAGGATTGCATTTTCTTAGTTATGTAAATTAATCCTATTTGACGGTTTTATTTATTTAATGTTTGGTTTTTGCCATATGGCACAAGCATTCTGCTCCCGTGTCAGGAATATAGCACATGGCAATGGCCTGTTGCCATTAGGTCAGGTTTACACTAGTTTATAAAGATCCAAAATACAATTATTTCTGTAAATGATATCTGTATACTACCCCTACCTGTCTTCCATCAACCATACACACAAACACACAGAGCTGGATCCAAATTAGCCTGACAGGGTTGCAGGGGCGTAGCTATTGTCTCAGGCCCATCCTCACCTTCTCCCACCCCCGCCGTGGCACTGCCTCCTCTCCTGCACTTCACGGTCTCTGTTTCCCACGCTCGCGGCAGCGCTTGCAATTTGCTATCGGCGCTGCCTGCCTGACAGTTGACAGATGCGGCGCAATGTCCTCCTGCTCCGGGGCCTTCCCTCTGCTGTGTCGATTCAACTTCCTGTTTACGCAGGGCGGAATGCACGCGGCAGAGAGAAGGTCCCAGAGCAGGATGTCGTCGCGCCGTGTCTGTCAGCTGTCAGGCAGCGCCGTTAGCAAATTGCAAGCGCTGCCGCGGGGGTGGGAGACGGAGACCATGAAGTGCAGGAGAGGAGGCAGCGCCATGGTGAGGGCGGGAGAAGGTGAGTGGAGGCAGCGCCAATAACTTTAAATTTGCTGGACAGACACGTGTGTGTATGTGGGGGTTGTAGTGCCCACCCATCCAACCCGTTGGCCCACCCAAAAATTGCCTTCTGGCTACGCCACTGCAGGGTTGATCCACTCCTGGCACTACCCCATTGCATGTAGGGAATTGTAGTTATTTCTCCATTGCATTCTTTAGGAAAAGCAAAGGTACAAGTCTCTGACTACGATGGAGTAAACCCAGGACTGGATCAGCCTAAGTGGGTGAATCTGGATGCCAATTCGCACCACCCATAGACCTGATGTAAATATTCATACCATATCATGCTAGCATTCTCTAAGAACCAGTTTACATTATATTCGATCAGAACGCCTGACAATGTTAAATGTTCTTACAGGTTACTTCCTGTTCCGGGTCAGAGGGAGCAGGGAGCCAGTGGAGCCGACAGGCGCGCGGCTGCTCTCTGCACCCTCCAGCAGCCAAGAATGCACCCAGGGAGGGGGTGTCATTGCGCCAGGGAGGGGGGTGTCGTGCTGCACCCTGGGGGAATGGACACCGCTGCACCTGGGGAGGGGGTGTGCAGCGGCGATCCGCCCCGGGTGGCAGCCGACCTTGCTACGCCACTGCCTAAACTGACAGTGCTGAGAACTAGGGCAACCTGGTTCAAATCCCACTAAATCTCCTTATGGTCTTGGGCAGGTCACTTAACCCTTACTTGCCTCAAGTAGAGACCCTCCCGGTTAGAAAAATAACTACTATACCTGAATGCACCACACTTCAATCATTTTTGGGCTTACAGGCAGTACATAAGAAATTAAATATATCTTTCAGTAGAACAATTATCCTAAATACAAATCTAAAGCAACAGTAGAGTGGGCTCAGCAAGAAGAAAGCCAATGTCCTCAAGTAGCCCATTGAAAGCCCAGAATCAAACCAAATAGAAAATCTGTGGCGAGGCTTGAAGACTGCAGCCCAGAGAACATCCCCAGCCAACTCCAAACAGAGCCTGATATTCTGCCAAAAATGAGTAGAAAATGCATCACCCTGCTGTGAAAAGCTGTTAGACAAATGACTCATGGTGTGAAATAGCTTTCCATAGCATGTTGAGGGGTGTGAAGACGGCATCAAGCCATCTTAGTTTCTGATTCTTAATTACTTTTTTCTAGAATATTTTTATAACTGTTCTTTCCTGTTTAAAAGTATAAATTATGGTTGTGCAGATCAGTGAAAAGTCCCTCTTTAATGCATTCCAAATTCTAACTTTAAAATAGCAGAATGTTTAAAAAAAAAATAATGTTAAAAGGTGTGAAGACACTAGCCAAGTCCCCCTGCATTTATACAATTTTCATTCTTTCCCTTCCACCCCCAGAAGGAGAATGCACTCCCCTAGAACATTTAACAGCTTTTTAAACAAGAATTCAAGATAAAGCCTACATAATTCTAGTACTTGAATATTTGGGAGGGAGGGGCGGCCATTTTATCATGTTTAGAAAAGAATTGATAAAGAACTTTTTTTTAGCGGCTTAAGGTAGCAATTTAAAACATGGGGGGCGAGGTCACGTGGTACCATGGTGGAGAGCAGTCGCTGAAAAGCGGAGCTCCCACACTTCCTTGCATATTTATCAGCAAAATCGGCACCCGAAACGAGTTAAACACAGAGAATACCTCTTTTAATACATCGGAGGGTAGCGAGCACGAGACAAGACCTCTTATTCGACAGCTCGTTGTGGAATGGCCTCAAGAATTCAAAAGAAAGAGAAGGAAAAGGGTAAGGCCCTAGATTCCAACATGGCGGACTCCTCGGTGTGCTCCGCGTGGACCGCCGAGATCACTGCGGAGGTTACGGCGGCAGTGGAAGCAGCTTTAGATAAAAAACTGCAGGCTTTATATGACCGGGCTGAAGCTGCCCATGAGCGATTAGATGGATTTAATTTAGACCTCGACCACATGCAGCAGCGAATCAGCGACATTGAAGATCGCATGCAGGAGCCAGAGGAGCATAGAGCGGAGCTTCAAAAGAAGGTGCAAGACCTAGAGCACAAGTTAGACGATTTAGAAAATCGAGCAAGGAGGAACAATCTAAGACTTGTTGGGTTACCGGAAAATTTAAAGGATGCAGAACTGGTGGGTTTTCTGGAACGCTGACTCACGGAGACGCTACGACTAAACAACTTGCAGGATCCACTGCGAATTGAGCGGGCGCACAGGTTGGGGCCTCGCCGGCAATCAAGTGACAAACCCAGAGTGATAATTATGAAACTTTTACAATATGGCCACAAGCAGGCGATTCTGAGAGCTATTCGAGCAGGTCAGCCATTGCAATATGAAGGTAGAAAAATTTTATGTTTCCAGGACTATTCAATCAGTGTGGCGACGGCGAGGCGGGCTTTTGCTCCAATATGTGCGGAGTTATATGAACGCAAAATTAAGTTCTTTTTGATATATCCGGCCAAACTACGGATTTTTTATGATGGCGGGGAACATACTTATGAGACAGTGGAGAAGGCCAAAGACTTTCTGAAAACGCTGCCAATTAAAGCAACGAAATGAAACAGCACATGGCAGTTAACGCCATGATTGGAGGATGTGATTAACAAGACTGAATATCAACAAAGAGACCTTATAAGAAATGAAAAACGGAGTGAGCTGTAAAGCTGGATGGAAGATTCGACATATGCTGAGAGCGCTGATGGAAATGCAGGAGATTTTCAGAAAATGTGAGAATAACAGCTGAATAGTAATAGCCTGGTGAAGATGAAGAAATTGGACGGATGGAGTATTCGTGACATGAGACTTAAGAGACGGCGACTTGAGACTCTAGATTAAAGACTGCCTAATGGAAGGCTCTGTCTCACTAACTGCTCAACACTCTTGTCTTGTATTATCCGACTGCTGTATAAGGTACATTGCAATAAGAGTGGTAATATAACTGAGAATATAGTCATAATCGGGGCCTATAATCAAACTAATAAGGGAGGGGGTGGGGTACCTATACGTGACCGGTTCTATAAGAAATACAGGGGGGGAATGGGACTAGGAAAGGGGAAGATGGGGTATTTGGGGGGGGGGAGGGAGGGAGGAGGGTTTGGGATCAGGGGCAGGGAGGGAGGGGAAAGTTGAAAGGTCAACACAGAGGATCACATTGTGAAGCTATGGATATGAATACGGGGATTGGAGGGAGCCACCTAATAGCTGGGGGCGGGAGTAAGCTGGGATGCTCCCGCCTTCCAGAAAAATTGTGTTTAATGAGAGTTAATATACTGAGCTTTCATAGAACCAATTATGGTTAAGATAATATCATGGAATGTGGGGGGAATATCATCACCCATCAAACGATCAAAGATCTTACAAGCGCTGAATAGACACAAGGCACAGATAGTCATGTTACAAGAAACGCATTTGAAAGCAGATGAACATAAAAAACTGTGCCGCTGGTGAGTGAGGGACCTAGTTGATAGCCCAACTTCAAACAAAAAAGCGGGGGTAGTCATCCTATTTAGGAAAGGGGTACAGTGTATGATGCACAGAAAGATTCAGGACTCCCAAGGTAGATATATTATTCAACATATTACACTAAACAATAGGCCACTGTTACTGGTTAATATATACGCTCCAAACCAGTATGACAAAAAAATTTTTCAGACACTCCTAAAACATGTACAAAGCTTTGACCAGATGCCGATAATAATCGGAGGAGATTTTAACCAAGTATTTGATCCCCTGGTGGATAGCACTGGCCCCTCTCGGATAAGACCGGTGAATTATTCCAGGGGAGTGCCGTGGGTGTGTTCGGAGCTGGAGCTGTTGGACTCCTGGCGCTTGCTACATCCAGGGGACCGTGATTATACCCATTTATCAAGAGCCCATGGCACTCAGTCACGTATAGATTATCTGTTAATATCACAACGCACGGCGACTCTACTGGAGAAGGCAGAGATTGGTCCCACCCTGGTGTCTGATCATGCAATGATATCGGTGACCTTGAAATGGGAAGCTGAACCAAAGGGACCATATTATTGGAGGTTCCCAAGAGCTTTATATTATGATTCCCAATTTCACATATTTCTGAAAGATAGATGGAGGGAGTATGGGGAATTTAATAGAGAAAGCTATGAATTAGATCCAATACTTTTTTGGGAGGCAGCTAAAGCCGTACTGAGAGGACATATAATATCATATTCCACCCACAAAAAGAGAATGAGAGAAGCCGAGTTGGCACGATTAGAGAAAAGGGTGCGAATGCTTCGACAACTATACGGTAGAACGCAATCCAATGCCCATAAGAAACTATTGCTGCTGACACAGGTAGAACTCAATCAATTGATTCACTCTCACACACAAAAGTCTTTGATGTATTATAAATACCAGCTGTACCAACATGCTAACAAGCAAGGGAAACTTTTAGCGAGATTGGTTTGCCAGGTGGGGGGGAGGAGATGGGTAACACAAATTCAGGATGAGAAAGGTGTTAGATTTCATACTAATGAGGATATTAATAGAGTATTTGAAGACTTTTACACCCGCTTGTATTCTCAACCAGAGGATGAGGGACTGGAGGCGACTTCATATTTAGGGGGACAGGTACTCCCACAGCTCAAAAGCCATCAACAAGACATTTTAAATGCAGCCATAACGGAGGAGGAAGTCCAATGGTGTATACGGGATAGTCCACTCTATAAGTCGCCAGGAGTGGATGGTTTCACCTCAGAGATATACAAAATTTTAATTGAGGACGTTGGGACATGTGTAACAAAGGTCTTTAACAAATATGTAGAAAGAGGTGAACTCCCAAACTCGCTGAAAACGGCGCAAATAATTGTGTTATTGAAGCCGGGAAGAGACCCAACTCAAACAGAATCTTATTGACCTATCTCATTAATAGCTTATGAAGCTAAACTGTTTGCTAAGATTCTGTCAAATAGACTAGCTAGATTTTTGCCCCACTTGGTGTTGGATCCACAGGTGGGGTTTGTGCGAGGCCGCTCAGTAACAAAAAATCTGAGAAAAATTTTGTTAGCATTGGAACACATAACATTGAGTAAAGACCCGTCCATATTGATCAGCTTCGATGCACATAAAGCATTCGATCGAGTGCGATGGGACTTTATGTTTGGAATATTGGAGGCATATGGGATCAATGGTTTTTTTGGGAAGGCCATTAAATCATTGTATAATGGCCCTATGGCGGAGGTGATGACAAATGGACTGACGTCCGGACGATTTGAGGTAGCTAGAGGTACTAGACAGGGGTGCCCTTTGTCTCCACTTCTGTTCGTGCTGGTGATAGACCCTCTAATTAGGGATATTTTGGAATCACCAGAGATACAGGGGGTACACATAGGACTCGAGCATTTTAAGATATCTGCCTTTGCGGATGATTTGTTAGTTATCCTCACACAACCTAATATATCCTTGCCAGTGGTCCTAGAGACTTTGAAAGAATTTGGTGACTTTTCAGGTTTTGGCCTTAATCTGGACAAATCTGAGATTCAATTGATAAATTTGACAGAAACAGAGTGGTCTCAGTTAGCATGTCCACTAAAACGCGCAAACAATTCATTTACATACTTAGGGATACAACTGCCGGGGGATCCTTCCAAACTATACCAGATGAATATAGCTAAATTGTTTGAGTTTACAAAGCACCTCTTAGACAGATGGACTAACTTACCGCTATCCTTGCTAGGCCGCATTTCTTTATTCAATATGATACTCTTCCCGAAGTGGCTGTATTGCTTTCAGGTCTTACCACTATTTCTTTAAAAAAAAGACTGGAGGAAACTGATGAGTATGCTCTCAAAGTTTTTTTGGAATCATAAACGGCCGCAGATAAATTGGCAAAATATGCTGGATTCTTGGGAAAGAGGAGGAATGGGGGTATTGAATATATTGCGCTACAATAGAGCTTGCTTATTGAGGCATGTGGGGGACTGGCTCAAGGAGACGTCTTATTACACACCGCGAACAGTGGAGGAGAGGTGGGTTAACCCGCTGCATTTACATTATGTGCTGCAGGCCAAACAGTCCTCACTGCCAAAACATATAAAGAGCAGTCTGTTGGTTAGACCACTTAGATTGGTGTGGAGAGAATTGAGCCGCCAATGGGCGTTTGATGCACAACAGAGTGGATTACTACCTATAGTGGGGAATGGAGACTTCCTTCCAGGAATGGATAATTTTAGATTTAAAATTTGGAAGCAAAAAGGGCTTAAAATTATACAAGACCTGGTAGACTCGACTGGTAGGCTGAAAGGGGTGGAGTCATTGGGGATAGGAGAAATATCGTGGATGGATGCCTTCGCATATCAACAGATCTCTCATTATGTAGTAGGGATTCCCAAACAATTCCTTGTTGTGGATGTGCCCAATAAAATAGATCAATTGTATGAAATGCCTACTGAGGAAGCAGTATCAATATCACTCCTTCACAAAAGGCTCTTACAAAATAAGATACATCAAAATATGAGCCATCTCCTACTGAAATGGTCAGCAGACCTTGGGAGGGAGGTGACATCACACATGTTGCTGAGTTGTATACGACAGATCCCTAGACGAATAGATAGCGCAGAATTAAGAGAATGTCAAGGAAGGGTAATTTTTAGGGCCTATACATCTAAATCACGGCTTTTCAAAATGGGAGGGGTGGGAGAACCAATTTGTGGGAGATGTGGAAGTGCGCCCTGTACATATTATCATGCTCTGTGGGAGTGCCGGGAGATCCAACAGTTCTGGACTAAAATATTTGGGTTTTTAGGATACTTGGAACATAAGAGCATTTCACTGAAACCGGAACATGCCCTATTGGGGATGGACGCCATGTTGGGGGCTGGTGCTGTCCACCATAATTTGTTGGTATATAAGGCCTGCTTAGTGGGGAAAATATGCATACTGGTCAATTGGGTTACACAGGAGCCTCCGACATACTGGCAATGGCGTAATAGATTTCATGCCTTATTGTTGATGGAAGTCCGAGCAGTCGCTTTGCGATTCAAAAAACAAAAAGAATTGTATCTTACTTGGAAAAACTATATACAGTGGGGGAAATAAGTATTTGATCCCTTGCTGATTTTGTAAGTTTGCCCACTGACAAAGACATGAGCAGCCCATAATTGAAGGGTAGGTTATTGGTAACAGTGAGAGATAGCACATCACAAATTAAATCCGGAAAATCACATTGTGGAAAGTATATGAATTTATTTGCATTCTGCAGAGGGAAATAAGTATTTAATCCCTCTGGCAAACAAGACCTAATACTTGGTGGCAAAACCCTTGTTGGCAAGCACAGCGGTCAGACGTCTTCTGTAGTTGATGATGAGGTTTGCACACATGTCAGGAGGAATTTTGGTCCACTCCTCTTTGCAGATCATCTCTAAATCATTAAGAGTTCTGGGCTGTCGCTTGGCAACTCGCAGCTTCAGCTCCCTCCATAAGTTTTCAATGGGATTAAGGTCTGGTGACTGGCTAGGCCACTCCATGACCCTAATGTGCTTCTTCCTGAGCCACTCCTTTGTTGCCTTGGCTGTATGTTTTGGGTCATTGTCGTGCTGGAAGACCCAGCCACGACCCATTTTTAAGGCCCTGGCGGAGGGAAGGAGGTTGTCACTCAGAATTGTACGGTACATGGCCCCATCCATTCTCCCATTGATGCGGTGAAGTAGTCCTGTGCCCTTAGCAGAGAAACACCCCCAAAACATAACATTTCCACCTCCATGCTTGACAGTGGGGACGGTGTTCTTTGGGTCATAGGCAGCATTTCTCTTCCTCCAAACACGGCGAGTTGAGTTCATGCCAAAGAGCTCAATTTTTGTCTCATCTGACCACAGCACCTTCTCCCAATCACTCTCGGCATCATCCAGGTGTTCACTGGCAAACTTCAGACGGGCCGTCACATGTGCCTTCCGGAGCAGGGGGACCTTGCGGGCACTGCAGGATTGCAATCCGTTATGTCGTAATGTGTTACCAATGGTTTTCGTGGTGACAGTGGTCCCAGCTGCCTTGAGATCATTGACAAGTTCCCCCCTTGTAGTTGTAGGCTGATTTCTAACCTTCCTCATGATCAAGGATACCCCATGAGGTGAGATTTTGCGTGGAGCCCCAGATCTTTGTCGATTGACAGTCATTTTGAACTTCTTCCATTTTCTTACTATGGCACCAACAGTTGTCTCCTTCTCGCCCAGCGCCTTACTGATGGTTTTGTAGCCCATTCCAGCCTTGTGCAGGTGTATGATCTTGTCCCTGACATCCTTAGACAGCTCCTTGCTCTTGGCCATTTTGTAGAGGTTAGAGTCTGACTGATTCACTGAGTCTGTGGACAGGTGTCTTTCATACAGGTGACCATTGCCGACAGCTGTCTGTCATGCAGGTAACGAGTTGATTTGGAGCATCTACCTGGTCTGTAGGGGCCAGATCTCTTACTGGTTGGTGGGGGATCAAATACTTATTTCCCTCTGCAGAATGCAAATAAATTCATATACTTTCCACAATGTGATTTTCCGGATTTAATTTGTGATGTGCTATCTCTCACTGTTACCAATAACCTACCCTTCAATTATGGGCTGCTCATGTCTTTGTCAGTGGGCAAACTTACAAAATCAGCAAGGGATCAAATACTTATTTCCCCCACTGTACATGCCCTTGCGCCCCGCGCCCGTAGCAATATTATTAACAGGTTGGGGGACCCTCGCATTCCTACATGAAACTCTGTAGCATAAAAGGTGGCCTTACATCCCTGTGACTAAGTAACTGATGCTTCAAAAAGGGGGGGGAGGGGGGGGGAAGGGGAGGGGAGGGAAGAAGTACAATAAGTTAAACGGGATAATGGACGAGGAGGGGAGGGGGGCATTTCAATTCATGTTGAGAATCACCATCTAATGTTCTGTAGATTTGTTAAGGGATGCGATAGGGAGATATAATGCGTTGGGAACTAATGGATGCTGTTTTGGATAACTTTATTATTAGATTATATACAAAAGTTTGAAAATTGATGACGATGTTGGTCTATATCAAACGAAATTTGTCCATACAATTTACGTTGGTTTTGTATGTTTGGAAATGTCATCAATAAAAAATTGTTTTAAACTAAAACATAGGGGGCAACGTGGCCTAGTGGTTAGGGTGGTGGACTTTGGTCCTGGGGAACTAAGGAACTGAGTTCGATTCCCACTTCAGGCACAGGCAGCTCCTTGTGACTCTGGGCAAGTCACTTAACCCTCCATTGCCCCATGTAAGCCGCATTGAGCCTGCCATGAGTGGGAAAGCGCAGGGTACAAATGTAACAAAAATAAAATAGATACTATTGGAGATTCTACATGGAATGTTGCTATTCCACTAGCAACATTCCACGTAGAAGGCTGCGCAGACCACACTGGTGATCTGCAAGGGCCGACTTCTAGTGGAATAGCAACATTCCATGTAGAATCTCAAATAGTAGCAACAGTGGAGGAGTGGCCTAGTGGTTAGGGTGGTGGACTTTGGTCCTGGGGAACTGAGTTCGATTCCCGCTTCAGGCATAGACAGCTCCTTGTCACTCTGGGCAAGTCACTTAACCCTCCATTGCCCCATGTAAGCCGCATTGAGCCTGCCATGAGTGGGAAAGCGCGGGGTACAAATGTAACAAAAAAATTCAGTTTCCAAAACAAAAAAAAAAGGCCACCCACTGGTTCAAGTGGAAGTTCTTGCTGTATATAAAATTGAATTTTTCCTGCCAATTAAATTGTCTTCACATTTGACAAATATTGTCTGCTTACTACTACATTTTTTCCACGTGGAAAAAAAGACAACTTGTTGATTGCCTGCAATTGATTACCTGACTTGGAGAAGCCCTCAATCAAGGATCATCAATTTTGGCCACAACGTATCCCAGAAACATGAATTCTTTTGGTCCGAGGAGTGCCAATGCATGCAACAAAAGGACAGAAAAGCACTACAGCAATCACAGGAAACTTTACTGGAGCAAAGTCAAAGGAAGCCCGACACGGCGGCATTTTGGCAAACTGCCCGCATCAGGGGATAAATCCTTTGAAGTGGTTTTGGCTATGTTTCACCTGAGGCTGTAAAGGTTCAGCAAACCAATCCGAGCTGGTTCTGATGCTCAGTTCTGAGGCTTGCTAGGAGTGTAAAACTTTATAGAACAGGTTCTGCTGAGGATTCATTGTTCAGCATCTCGGGTACAAACAATGCCAGCCCTGCTGGACCTTCTGGTTCTGAGGTGAGTCTCCTTTTTCCCTGTTTATTCCCCCCCCCCCTCCTTTTTGTCTAGCGAGCAGAGTTAGGGCAGTACATGCTGAGGACTGGGGTACTGGCATCTCAGTAGGTTATGGATTTGGGGTTTTGTTATTTTTATTTTTAAATGCTGTATTACTTTATTGCTTTGTTCTTTTCTTTCATATGTTTTTTTTTCTGATTACTCTGGTTTTAATTGTCATTTTAGTTTTTATGTACCCTACTTTAATGGTTTATTTATTTACTACTACTACTTAACCTTTCTAGAGCGCTACTAGGGTTACGCAGCGCTGTACAGTTTAACAAAGAAGGCCAGTCCCTGCTCGAAGGAGCTTACAATCTAAAGGATGAAATGTCAAGTTGGGGCAGTCTAGATTTCCTGAATAGAGGTATGGTGGTTAGGTGCCGAAGGCGACATTGAAGAGGTGGGCTTTGAGCAAGGATTTGAAGATGGGCAGGGAGGGGGCCTGGCGTATGGGCTCAGGGAGTTTGTTCCAAGCATGGGGTGAGGCGAGGCAGAAAGGGCAAAAATGTATTTGCTGCATTTGTATCCCACATTATCCCACCTATTTGCAGGCTCAATGTGGCTTACATTATGTCGCAATGGCAATCACAATTAACGGAATAAGAAGTTCAACATATTGTTACAATTAAGGTACGAAGAATATCAGGTAAATTAGGGAAAATAAATCAATAATACATATATAAGTGAGAGCAGGATAAGATATAATGTTCAATATGATAATGTGATTAAGGTAATCAAATTAAAAGAGATCAATCGTTAAGAGAGATTAATGGTTGTCCTTAAATGGTTTAGTAAATAAAATAACATTGAATCTTGAAGTACAGCACAGTGAAACATAAATCAGAAGAGCTTCCTTAATTTTCCACTACTACAATTACTTGTGTAACACGAGTCTCACCGTCCAGCTTAGTTCTCGTCACTCAACCCAGGTCACAGCAAACAGATTCAAACCACCTCCAACTATACCCTTGGTCTCTTTTCCTCCACTCACACTCCTCTCACTCAGTTCAATGTCGTCCCACACTCAAGCCTGGGCACAGGCCAGGGCCAGATAGGGATCCAGAACGCCCCAGGATGTTAAGCTGGGCTTTAGTCTGAGTATCCTTTAACAGTCTGAGAATAAGCTGTTCACTCACACTCTCTCTCTCTCTCAAAATTACTCACCATGGCAAAGAAGTATCTTTAATGCACAACTTTACTAAACTTTGCAACAGGCACTAAACCCAAACTCCATAAATCCTTATGTAGAGTCAGCATTTGGTTTAAGAGGTTTTTTTTTGTTGTTGTTGTCTATCCAAGACTATTTGGTACAGTCTTTCAATCACTAAATTAATGTTTTCTTATAGCCATCCTAAATATGTATACATATACAATTCCTCCAGTCCAACACCCACCCCTATGGACTATACAATCCAAGTCTTTGCAACAATGGCATAGGAAGGGGGGGGGCGGTGGGGCGGTCCGCCCCGGGTGCACGCCGCTGGGGGGGTGTCGGCTCCGCTGGTTCCCTGCTTCCTCTGCCCCATAACAGGTTACTTCCTGTTCCGGGGCAGAGAGAGCAGGGAACCAGTGGAGCCGACGCAGCTCCCAGCGAGGCGCACTCCAGGTGGAATGGCCCTCCCGCCCGCCTGCCCCATTTTCTATGGTAGTGGTAAGCGCTCCGGGGGGGGGGGGGGGGGGGTGTGTGCAGCGGTGACCCGCCCCGGGTGTCAGCCACCCTCGCTACGGCACTGCTGTGCAGACAGCATTGGTGGTCACCAGCAAATTCCTCCCCGTCTGTCCTCTCCTCCAGAGTTGCACTGTACACAGCAGCTCCCTCTGGCCTTGAACAGGCTCCTCCCTGTTCCTACTTGTGAGCTAGGATCCCCCTTGCCCACCCAAAGCACTCCTCTGTTACTGCCTTTGGTTGACAATAACTCCCCCTTAATTCATCCTTAGGTTATCTGGCCTTTCCAGAATAACCCCTCTCCTCCTAGAGTCCTGGCAGGGGTGAAGGTAACCAAAGACCATGTGCCCCGACAAATAAGAACTTTTATTAGCTTCAAACTCCACCTCTACTATCAATCACTAACTAGAAACATTTCCCTCTGCAGCTTATTCCAGGAACCCACCCCCTGGGGCTGGATCCTTGACATCCCTCAAACTCAGATGATTTCCTACAACTCCAGAACTCTCCCCCCTCAGACACTCTGGAGAACTCTCTCAGATGACCTTAGTAATCCCCATTATAATGGGGGGATTACCCTTTTTTCTAATTATACTTTTGAGAAAATATTTGAAGGTAGTCATAGGCATCCCTAATGAAGAGGAAATATTATTCCTAGGTATAACGTGTGGAGAGCCCTATTTTATCAGGGACAGAGGAGCAGATGCTAGAGAAGATCCACCTGGGTGGATGAATGCTGAAATCCCACAAGGAACTCAAGGAGGACAAGAACAGTGGGAAATAGACCAAGTGCTCCAGGGACAAATCCAGCAGACCTGAAATGATCAATGAAGTAAGATTTATTTGTAGGAGACTCAACATAGCACTGTGTTTTGGGCAAAAGCCTGCCTGAGGATTTTTTATTCAGTCTGGAGAATAAAATCAGCCAATGGTAAGTGTACCATAAAGCATCGAAAACATGGTCTTTAAAAAGACCTTTTGGAGAAAAAAAAACACAACAGAGCATAATCGTGCTTCCAAGGAGTCAGGAAAACACTTATTCCTACATGGATATATAAAAAAATTTTAATACTCACGCTATCAGGACAGTCTCTATTATGGAAATCTAAAATCATATCTTGTATTGAAAATTTGAGGCTTGAGCTTCTTCTAATAAATTAAAGTTGACTCCTACCAAGACAAAAATTCTTTGGTTGGGAAATAAGGCTGCTACTTTTTCTCTAGTCTTTTGAATGGGAAAGATAGGTTGGATATTGTTAATTCAACCAAGATTTTGGGTTTCTTGGTCGATTCATCTTGGAAAGCGCAAGTACAAATATGACCAAAACTGAGCTTCTCATTTTCCCCCCCAAGCCCACCTCCCCGCTCCCCCCGTTTTCTATTTCTGTTGATGGCTCTCTCATTCTCCCTGTCTCCTCAGCTCGAAACCTTGGGGTCATCTTTGACTCTTCTCTCTCCTTCTCTGCTCATATCCAGCAGATTGCCAAGACCTGTCGTTTCTTTCTTTACAACATCCGTAAAATCCGCCTCTTTCTTTCCGAGCACTATATCAAAACCCTCATCCACACCCTTGTCACCTCTCGTTTAGACTACTGCAATCTGCTTCTTGCTGGCCTCCCACTTAGTCACCTCTCCCCTCTCCAGTCGGTTCAAAACTCTGCTGCCCGTCTCGTCTTCCACCAGGGTCGCTTTACTCATACTACCCCTCTCCTCAAGTCCCTTCACTGGCTCCCTATCCATTTTCGCATCCTGTTCAAACTTCTTCTACTAACCTATAAATGCACTCACTCTGCTGCTCCCCAGTATCTCTCCACATTCGTCCTTCCCTACACCCCTTCCCGTGCACTCCGCTCCATGGATAAATCCTTCTTATCTGTTCTCTTTTCCACTACTGCCAACTTCAGACTTCGCGCCTTCTGTCTCGCTGCACCCTACGCCTGGAATAAACTTCCTGAGCCCCTAAGTCTTGCCCCATCCTTGGCCACCTTTAAATCTAGACTGAAAGCCCACCTCTTTAACAATGCTTTTGACTCGTAACCACTCGCCTCCACCTACCCTCCTCTCTTCCTTCCCGTTCACATTAATTGATTTGATTTGCTTACTTTATTTATTTTTTGTCTATTAGATTGTAAGCTCTTTGAGCAGGGACTGTCTTTCTTCTATGTTTGTGCAGCCGAGGAATTTCTGCGCTTATTTTTATGAACCAAAATTTGCATTCTTGCTTCAAGTTTTGGTCCTGTCCCAACTAGATTATGCTAATTCGCTTTATTCCAGAAAGATTTCTAATTTTGATTCTTAGATTTATTTTCAAGAAGTAATTCTATAATTATATGTGCAGTAGTTCTTATCTTTTGTTAACTGTTCTGGACCCTATTTGGAGATACTAGTATATAAAACCCAGATTAGATTAGAATGTACTTTAAAATGAAAGATAAATTATTTTGTAGGTTAAAAAATAAAAATATATCAAAATATTTCCTGACCAGCACACACTACACAAATTCAGAGGGCATCATGGTTGCTTCCTACTAGTGCCCTCCTTTCTTCATTTTTCATGTAAGTGTTTGATAGGGAAATTAGTATTTTTTTTTCCAATCCTATTTTCATGAGCATCATTTTTCCCCCATTCAATTTTTATTTATTGCCTTTGTATCCCACATTTCCCACATTTTTGCAGGCTCAATGTGGCTTACATTATGCCGTAATGGCGATCGCCATTTCTGGAATGACAAATACAAAGTAGTGTTATATATTAATGATCATAAATGTTAAAAGTAAATTATAAAGTAAGTTCGATAAACAGTTCATTTCAGGCAGAAGAGATAAAGGGGTGATGCATTAACGTTCATTAGTGACAAACTGACTGAAGCAATCAGGTGTAGAGAATTCGGTTTTACCTGGTTCTGATAGAGTTCTGATGTTAGGTCATTTATGATGGTTCATTATTTTATGTCTTCTTGAACAGGTCTTTAGTAACTTCCGGAAGGCTGTTAAATCGTGCATTGTTTTTAAGGCCTTTGGTAGTGCATTCTACAGTTGCGTGCTGATGTAGGAGAAGCTAGATGCATATATCGATTTATATTTAAGTCCTTTGCAACTGGGGTAGCGGAGGTTCAAGAATGTGCATGCTGATTTTTTTATATTCCTGGTTGGAAAGTCTATGAGGTCTGACATATATGTCGGGGCCTCACCATGAACGATTTTATGAACCAAGGTACAGATTTTGAACACAACTCATTCTTTCAGTGGGAGCCAGTGAAGTTTTTCTCTTAGGGGTTTGGCGCTTTCGGATTTCGCTTTTCCAAATAAGAGTCCGGCTGCAGTGTTTTGGGCAGTTTGGAGTTTCTTAATGATTTGTTCTTTGCATCCAGCGTAAAGGGCATTACAGTAATCCAAGTGGCTTAACACCATTGATTGTACCAGGCTGGGGAAAATTTTCCTTGGGAAGAAAGGTAAGCATTTATAGGATGAATAACTCTTCTGGGCAAAGCTACCCAATGAGTAATTCCCAGGTTCTGTTTACAGGAGTCTGGCTAAACCAACTTCCTAGCTCTGTCCAGGGGTTATATATTATAAAGGAACCTGGCTGTTCTGGGCCTACACCAGAACTTTTCTTCTGTTAGAGAGAACTGGAATAAAAGTAAAGTCACTGCTGTGAAATATATTAATTTATTATATAGGTAAGAAAATAGAATGCCCCATGCCGGGGGGGGGGGGGGGTAACCTTTTTGGAGAGAAGGTTGAGGAGATCAAAAAACATACTGATACCATCTCTTTTGTCTGTCCCACTGGCGCCTTCTGCATTCTGTTACTATAGATTGTATTCTCTTGTTATTATGTAAGCCGCATTGAGCCTGCGATGAGCAGGAAAGCACGGGGTACAAATGTAATCTACTATAATAAAAAGCAACCTCAACGTTCTGAGGACACTGACGTCACTGAAGTCAGTCAGTCTCCCAGAACGGTTCGTGGATTCATGGTGGTGAAGCCACCCCACAGACCCATGCCCCGCCCTCGCGTCAAACGTCATGACGTCAAGGGTAGGAAAAAAAAATCACCTAAACAAACGGTTGACCCCCCCCCCGTAAAGTTGCAGCTCAACACAAGGACCTCCAGCACCCCCCCCGCAACAACCCCCTCCTGAGACACCCACCTTTGCGTTGCTCTGCCGGCGGGGGACCCAAAACCCCGCCAGCACAAGCCCTGTCTGCTCACTATGGCGTCATCTTCGGCGTTCCTAGCCTGTGGAGGCAGGGCTTCTGTGCGTCTGACGTCCTGCACATGCATGACGTCAGACGCACAGAACTCCGTCCTGCACAGCTACCCACGCCGACAATGACGCCGTACTCAGCACACAGGACTTGTGGTGGCGGGGTTCCGGGTCCCCCGCCGCCAAACCAACGCGAAGGTGGGTGCGATGGGCACGGTGGGTCGGATGGCTGCGGCCGGATGCATCGCCGTGGGTGGGATGGTGCCGGGAGGGGGGGGGGCATCGCACCTCACAGGCAACTGCTCAATGAGGAAAACCTTGCTAGCGCCCGTTTCATTTGGGTCAGAAACGGGCCTTTTTTACTAGTAAATAATAATAATAATAATAACTAGGTTTAACTCTTGAGTTTCCACATTGCATGGAACATTTTCTTTGTTATATTTTTCGTGTGGCTTTCTAGTGTGAGATTTAGGTCAATTGCAACTCCCAAAAGTTTCAGGTATTTAACAGAGAAAGGTAAACAATAGTACAGCATAAAAAGAAAGACTGCTAAAAGGCAGCTAAAACTTACAAACAATAAACTAAACAATAAAAAGTCTTCTTGCTTATCACGTTACACCTCCCTCAGGAGAAAGGTATGAGTTACAAGAATAATAGCAAACCTGGGGGTATGTTTACTAAGGTGCGTTAGCGTTTTTAACGCACCTGTAGATTTAAGAAGCGTTAAACGCTAATGCGCAGCGGCGTAGCGAGGCTGGCTGACACCCGGGGCGGGTCACCTCTGCGCAGCCCCCCCCCCCGGGTGCAGCGCGGCGCCCCCTCGGCGCGCGCAACTCACCCCCCCCCCCCCGGAGTGCATCATTACCGCTGGCGCTCCGCCCCGCCGAGTGCACGTCGTCTCTGGGAGCTGCGTCGGCTCCGTTGGTTCCCTGCTTTCTCTGCCCCGGAACAGGAAGTAACCTGTTCCGGGGCAGAGAGAGCAGGTAACCAGCGGCGCCGACACCCCCCCAGCGCGTGCACCCGGGGCGGACTGCCCCCCCTTCCTACGCCACTGCTAATGCGCCAATACATTTCTATGGGCGCGTTAGCGTTTAACACGCGTACACCATTTACGCGCCTTAAAAACGCTAACGCGCCCATAGCGCCGCTTAGTAAACCTAGCCCCTGATAAAGAAATAAGCTAGTAACCAATGCGACCTTCCAAGATAAGAGTTTACTTTATAAACCTACAGATGAAGTAACAGAACAATCCAGTTTAGGGCATGAAGTGGAGAAAAAGAACAAAAAAAAAAAAAACCAACCACATCGAAGCAGCAAAAGAACTTTAGCTCAATGGAAAACACCAGGTGGAAGAAACATGATGTGTCCAACATTGTTCTCATTGCTTCAACCGACCCTGTAATAACACTCCGAACCTCTCTCCCTTAATAATGGGATACAATTTTGCAGTCCACTCAAAAACCATGGGTGGCTGTGAGCGCTTCCAATACATTACAAGCACCAGCCAGAAATAAAAAAAGTAAAAAGATGTTTCCTATCCAATATCTTCAGTAACCATATGTATGTTGTAACCAGGCGCCTCTCTTGTGCAGCCAGGGATAAAACAATCTCCTCTAGCCACAGGCTCCCGGTACAATGAAGAAATAGATGTCCACCAGTAACTTCAATCTTAAGGATTTTTATTCTATGCAGGTTTCTAGTACACAGTTCCAACAGCAGCATAGCACATACCAGGATTCAATACAGGCTTACAGGCTGCAGTCTGGGCTCTTTATCCAGTGCACAATAAACAGTAATTCAATTCCCAAGACAAACAGTTCTTTCAGTTCATCATCACAGTTCAGTCACCAAGCAGCATTTTCTACCTTCTATCCTCTTTACCTTCTGGAGAGTTCAATATTTTAGGCAGTGGCGTAGGAAGAGGGGGGGGCGGTCCGCCCCGGGTGCACGCCACTGGGAGGTGTCGGCTCCGCGCTGGTGCACTGCCTTCTCTGCCCCGGAACAGGTTACTTCCTGTTCCAGGACAGAGAGAGCAGTGAACCAGCGTGGAGCCGACACACCCCAGCAACGTGCAGTCAGGGCGGATCGGCCCTCCTGGCCATCCCTCGCCGCAGGTATGCGCTCCGGTGGAGGGGGGAGGTATGCGCTCCGGGGGGGTATGCGCTCCAGCGGGAGGAGGGTGCGCCATGCTGCACCCGGTGGGGGTGTGCTTCTACCCATGTCTTCCCCGATTGCAGCTAGGAGTCCAGTCCGGGTTCTTCATCTCACCCTCTGGCTCCTTGCCTGCAATGCCTTCTGGGACTTGTATTTCAGACTGAAACTGCCTTAACCCAACTATCCTGGAGGTGACTTTATCACAATGTGCAGCCACACCATAGCTACGAGCATAAGTGTTGGAGGAGATACAACTGCCGACTTTCCAAACTGCATCCCACAAATGCTGGATTTTAGCACGTTCCCAACATGTATTGAAACGTACCAGGTGCTCTGCAATGTCTCCAGCATAAGGAGGAGGTTTGTGGGATTGTAAACCCGATGCAACAACTTGAATTGAGAATCTTGGTGGGAAACTGCTGTGGCCATTTTTCTTCCAGACAAGGATCGGAGCAAAGTAAGAGGACAATTTACTAAGAGGAATGGGGGCTTGTTTCCTGAGGAAGTGATAAGTGAAACGGAGGCGCTCTGTAGAGCAAACCACAACAAACCATACCTTAAGTGTCCTCGAGCAGTTATGTTCCTGATTATTGATAAAAGTTCATTTAGAAAGAAAAGGAAAAGAAAAAAAGTAACATTTAAAAAAAATTATCAATTTCACATAACAGAAGGTTTTTAGACTAAAGGAAGCTCGCCTGGCGTCCATATTGGCAAATAGACCATTGCGAGCTGAGCATCTGATGTCTTTTTCTCCATCAGTAAGATTGATTATCCATATAGGGGACTGGTTTACTTGCTTGTTAGTTTCCTCACCAGCAAGTTTGCGCTAAATAGGACTCGTATGGGAATGAAATCTAGCACACTCTGAAAATCTAGACCTTTAAAAGTGAAGCTCCTACTGCAACAGTATAAAATACTGAGGCCGTTCGCCATCAACAGCTGCCATTTGCAACTTATAGCACAAAAAAAAAAGAAGAAACCCGATTTATAATATTAAAGTTTGGAAGAGGCTTCTTCAGTTAGCAACCTAACCTGGAGTGGAGGAGTGGCCTACTGGTTACAGCACCGGTCTTGCAATCCAGAGGTGGCCGGTTCAAATCCCACTGCTGCTCCTTGTGATCTTGGGCAAGTCACTTAACCCTCCATTGCCTCAGGTACAAACTTAAGATTGTGAGCCCTCCTGGGACAGAAAAGTATCCAGGAGTACCTGAATGTAACTCACCTTGAGCTACTACTGAGAAAGGTGTGAGCAAACTCTAAATAAATAAAGATTCTAGAATTCTAAACAAGATTCCATGCAGAATTTCAAAGTGTAGTAACATTCCATGTAGAACCTAGAACCCCAAAGAGTAACAAGATTCTTTGGGGTGGAGGAGTGGCCTAGTGGTTAGAGCACCCAGAGGTGGCCGGTTTAAATCCCACTGCTGCTCCTTGTGATCTTGGCCTAGTCACTTAACCCTCCATTGCCTCTGGTACAAGCTTAGATTATGAGCTCTCCTGCGACAGAGAAATATCCAGAGTATGTAACTCACCTTGAGCTACTACTGAAAAAGGTGTGAGCAAAATCCAAATAAATTATTTGAGATTCTATATGGAATGTTGATATTATCTGAGATTCTACATGGAATGTTGCTATAGTGGAGGAGTGGCCTAGTGGTTAGAGCACTGGTCTTGCAATCCAGAAGTGACCCGGTTCAAATCCCACTGCTGCTCCTTGTGATCTTGGGCAAGTCACTTAACCCTTCATTGCTTCAGGTACAAAATTAGATTGTGAGCCCTCCTGGGACAGAAAAATATCCAGAGTACCTGAATGTAACTCACTTTGAGCTATCACTGAAAAAGGTGTGAGCAAAATCTAAAAAAATCACACACTATTCACACTTCTTGCCTTAGGCAAAAAAAGCGTTCCAACATACAGAATAGACTTGTCTTACCAATACATGACATTTACTGACAACCAGAGTGGCCAATTTTTATACTGTGCAATTAAAAAGAAAGTGTACTTACCCCTTCTTTACTCTGGCAAAGTCAAATGCCATTTGTCTGTATGAAAAAGCTTTTTCATTCAAGTATCTACTGTATCTCCTTATAAATGTTGACATATCATAGCCTAAAAAAAAAAATATATATATATATATATATATCCAAAAAGCTGTTACATATATAATACACAAACGAGGAAAGCGGCAGAAGGTAAAGTCCAAAAACAATGGTGGCAGTGGTGGCATTCCTGGCCTGGATGGCACCCGGGGCGGAGCGCCGATGCCCCCCCCACTAAATTACACCTTCCCCCCCAAGCGAAATGACACCCCCCCCCCCCGGAACAGGAAGTAACCTGTTCCGGGGCAGAGGGAGCTGCAGCGAACGAGCGACGAAGTTTAGCGAACTCGGAGCAGGCGCGCGCCACGGCACCCCCCAGCGGCGTGCACCTGGGGCGGACCGCCCCCACCTTGGTACGCCACTGGCAGTAGACATTTTAAACCTATTACTGGCGAATTCATTTTCTTTAAACCACTTCAAACACTGAACAAGGAGAAAAAGAGTACCGTATTTTTCGGACTATAAGACGCATCGGACCATAAGACGCACCTAGGTTTTAGAGGAGGGAAATAGGAAAAAAAAAATTTTCCTTTTTCCCTCCTCTAAAACCTAGGTGCTCCAGTGCGTCTTGTCCGAATCCTTCCCTCCGAGTTCGGGATCGCCCTCCCCCCGGCCCTGTCACCACTTCAATTCTCGGCGGCCATTTTGAATCTCGCCGAGACCGTCAGGCTGCATACAGGAGGATGGAGAGCAGCACGCTGGGCAGGAAAGAGGGGGCTCTTTCCTGCCCCGACGTCACTAGACCACCAGGGAAGATCGCGTGAGTAGGGAGAAGTGGTGACAGGGCCGGGGGGGGAGGGCGATCCCGAACTCGGAGGGCGGGCGGCCTGCCAGCCAGCCAAATCTACCTTCGGACTATAAGACGCACCCCCCATTTTCCTCCCAAATTTTGGGGGAAAAAAGTGTGTCTTATAGTCCGAAAAATACGGTAATTGGGAAGGAAATAAGATAGTAGAAATACTGATGTACAACCATTTACTACGAGTATGAAAACTCAATTTCAGTTTTTAGATCTGCACATTTCCAATCTAGTAACTTATTTTTCTTGGTCTTATTGTTCTTGGTAGTGGATTCGAGAATATAATTTTGCTTGTACTAAATTTACAATTTATATTTAACACCATCATCCTTTGAAATACCTTTAATTATTTTGGAAAAAAAAAGAAGAAAAACCTTACATTTGCATAAGGCACTTGTACCCCGCAGGAGCCCAAATGAGCTCCCTGCTGTTTTACAATAAAATCACAAACAAGGCATTCCCTGCGAACTACAAATATTACCATTACTTATTAAATAATTGATAAAGACAGGCTGCTGGGCTCGATGGACCTTTGGTCTTTCCCCAGTCTGGCATTACTTACGTACTTATTTAAACTGATTATTCTAATATTCAATGGTAAAGAATTCCACCACTTTACAGACTGAAAAGAGAATAGATCTGAAATAACACCTCTAGGATTGAGATACATCACAGTAAGAGAGCTAATCTGAAAGGCCACTATGCCGTTGTGAAAGAGTTATGAAATCCAATAAATATGCAGGAGTTAATCCATTCAAGATGGAAAAAAAAATTAATTGTACACAGTTTGTGTTTCAACAATTTTTTTATAGATGACATTCAGTTACAATACTCACAATAATACATGCATCCAATACAATCTTATCAAATTAAACCGGATACACTTCCATCGTTGAAAACCGCCATCAACATTTTGTGTTAATATTGTCCCTAACCCCCCCCAATCCCCCCCTTACCCTAACCAAATTAGAAATTCAAGAGGGGAAAGGAGGGAAGGAGGGACGCAAGACCCAGTCCCTCTTGAACAAAAGGTACTATACCGGCTACGTCCTTGTACCTCTCCTCCTCCCCCACCCCCCTCATAAGCCAATATACAGTGATCTCCAAGGGCCTAGACTCTGATAGCCCTTCGAAATCTAACAGTCACGTTACTTTTAGTCAATCTTATTGGCACTACCCCCTATAACTTAACAGTCGCTCACTTACAGCATTTTTCGTCAGCTGTATTTAACCTTTTATATCAACAGCTCTTTATTGATAACACAGCTAGATAACCATAAGGAAGCATTACATATCAAAAGTTATAGCCATTTCAAGGTGGTATATTAAATACCTTAAGCAATAGTCTTATCATCAGAATTTGCAGCTGGAGCTGTATCGCTAAATTATAGTGATACAGCTCCAGCTGCAAATTCAACGGGATACATTCTTACGAGAAACCCAGAGAACAGACGGAGCAGCAGCTTCAGCTGAAATTTCTCAATACAAACATCTGTGAAAGAATACAAGATTTTCCGTATGGTGAAAAGACTCCTGATGCAGGCCTGACAGGCCGAAACACAGCTGTGTCGAGTCCCAATCACCTTTTTAAACGTTTTTAACTAATAAAGATCGTTTTAAAATTGACCCTTTTTAAGGTCATCTTTTGTCAATTTTAGTCATCTTCGCTGTTTTTGTGTTTTGTACTTATCTAAGAACGGCATTTTCACATGCAAGAAATTTGAAAGAAATATTGAGTCCAGCACAGTTACCAGAAGCTGAGAGTCGCACTCCAGCAATAACGTTGGGTCATTACAAATGCAGTAGAGCGCATTGAAAGACTTGTGACTTGACACAAGAGACAACAAGTTTCACACTACTATGGTAGGGTGTACAAGCTAAGGCACCACACTACATGTCGAACTCTGTATCATATACGCTGTCCATGTGACAAGGTCTATATAGGGAAATCCACTAGATCGTTACACGTACGCATGACTTAACATCGGTCACGTATTGTATCACAAAATTTAGGAGCTCCGCTTCTCCAACACTGTGTGTCAAACGGTCACACGATTGATACCTTACGATGCATGGTAATTGATCAGATCTGTCCAGCGGCGAAAGGAGGAGATCATAACAGAAAATTGCTTCAACGGGAATACTTTTGGATATACCATTTAGATACTTTAGAACCTAGAGAGTTAAATACATATATCCATTGGGGGGTGTTTCATTTAGTGTAGTAGATCAGGAAGCGCAAGTTAAGATCAGCTGTATAAATAAGACACCGACGCCATAGCGTGAGGCAATTAGGAAGCAGTAAAACAGTAAGTCTGGGAGCCAAGAGGAGATTTAAGAGGGAGTATTTTTTAATGTGGTGTGAGCTGACAAGCGTTTGTGTTTTTGCAGGTCCGGTGCTATGACTCCCCCTTGACAAAGCTTGAAGAGCGAAACAGGCACCTGTCGGGGTATATGAGCACACCGGCAGACACAGATTTGGTTATTGCAATGATAAGAGCAGATAAATATTGCTAATAATACCAGCACAGGAAGGGTGGGGATTGAGTCTGTGATTAAAATACACGCGGGCAGAGGTTCACCCAACGTGTAATTAAACTCTGGAATTCATTGCCGGAAAATGTAGTGAAGGCAGTTAGCTTAGCAGAGTTTAAAAAGGGGTTGGACGGTTTCCTAAAGGACAAGTCCATAAACCGCTACTAAACGGATTTGGAAAAATCCAAAATCCCAGGAATAACATGTATAGAATGTTTGTACGTTTGGGAAGCTTGGCAGGTGCCCTTGGCCTGGATTGGCCGCTGTCGTGGACAAGATGCTGGGCTCGATGGACCCTTGGTCTTTTCCCAGTATGGCATTACTTACGTACTTATGAAGTGAAACCGGCCTGGTGATTATATGAGACTCTTCCCTAATTAACACGAAGTAGTTTCAGTGGTACTCCGTGAGAACCTTCTACTTTTTTTGTTTTGCGTATAGGAGAGTATTAGTAGAGAAATGCCTTGTTGATTTGACTATTTCTGAGATAAGCAGCATAAAGTGTCTGGAGCTTTTTTGGGATCTTGCCAGGTATGTGTGACCTGGATTGGCCACTGTTGGAAACAGGATACTGGGCTTGATGGACCTTTGGTCTGTCCCCATATGGCAATACTTATGGATATGGTCTTTCTTTCTTGGCTTGCTTTGATTATAAAAGTTTGAACAGAGCTGGCACTAGACTAAATACTCAGGGGGACAGTCCTTGAGGCAGCTCAGGTTTGAGCGAAACATATGTCGGACAACTTTACCCCTTGGTCCGATGATAAATGAATAAGATAAGTCAAAGAATTTAACATTAATCTATGGATAAGAAATTTAAAATTTTTTTTTTAAAAAGCTCAAGATGGTAGAACTGACCTATGAAGATGATGGATGTTGTTAACATTGCCATATAAGAAAAATTATAGTTGGCAATGAACATCGCTGAGGTCAACTGAATGAGTTGATGAAAAACCTATACAAGTTGTGGAAAAATTTTGCATTTAAAGTGTGTTATCTATATATTATTTTGGACACTTGAAGAATATAATTTGATATTATTTGTGTCTTAATAGGTGGTTGCCATTTTATTTGAAATTGCTTTGTCTTCAAGCATACTGAGTAAGAAGTCTGCCCCCCAGTCCCTGAATGTTCAGTTGGTGTATGTTACTCCTCTATCTTGCTGCTTTGAGTCTTTCCAAGTTCCTGTGATTTCATTGTATTTTTATCATATTTCAAGTATTACAATTTCACTAGGCAGCTTGTGTAGCTGAATTCCCCAACTCCTCCCGTCCGAGGCAGTTGAATAAAGAACAGATTCTCATCTGCAGAGGAAACGACACTACTGAGATGTATTGGAAATAAAAGGTTTTCTCTTCTCTGTATGAACTTCATTAAAGAACAACTGGATGAAGAATTTTGAGTCTTTCCCTGGTGATGTTAATACTGGTTTAGCTCTATAAATCAAACACTGCAATGAAACATAGCGAGTATAGAAGAGGGATCAGTCCATGTCTTTGTCTCGATAAAGCTGCCCCCGCTCATCTCATCCCACAGAACCCCTTATTGCTATATAATCTCTATAATTCTATTAAGTTTTCCGCAGCCTGGGAATTTAGGTTTTTAGACTGTGGTTAAAAATACATCCTTCTATTTCAAATGAGTCACAAAGTGACAGCTCATTCCTAAGAAAAAGATTCCTATCCTTTAAATAGCAACATATATGCAAACCCCTCCCCCCCCACACACATATATAGAGGAAAAAAACATGGTCTGAGAGGAATTTTCAAAGTCATTTACACTGACAGGTGACTCATCTGGATGAACTGGCCTGGCTGCAAACCGTCACCCTCGTTCAGAGTACACATGGGATTCCACGACCTAATTTAGCAAGGTTTAAGAGATTTTTTTAGGGAGCGAGTTTAGGTTGAGGGAAGAAAATGTCATTCAGTAGTACTCACGCTGTTTTACAGTCCTTCTGTTAACCTCAAGCAAACAGCAAGTGCACTGTATATAGGTGTCTTTGTTATAATTATCTACTTCGTTACATGCGCAGAAGTATCCCACCACTGTGCAACTCTACTGTCCCTCACACAATTAGAAAGGTGACATGTGGTTCTATCCAATATTATTTTATACTGGCAAGGCCGCAGGATTCGTCGTTCTATTGGAAACAAGTTTTTAACACGACTGCGCATTTTTCAATAATTGGTGCGCATCATGAGGAAGGAAACTGTAGCGTTAGGGGCCATGGAATGAAGTTCAGAAGCAATGTGAGGAACCATTTTTTTCATGAAAAGGATGAGAGGGGGAAGACGTCTACTGCCCTCCCCTATGTGTGCACGACCCTTTGTCGCCTTTCTACTCAACCAGTTTCTAACCACTTACTTTAGGGGCTCATACCGAGAGTGGTCAATTTATACGTGACTTATATGGAACCAAGTCAAAGGCTTTGCTGAAATCTATCAGTCTCCCTCGATCCAACTCTCTTCACCCAAATAAGTTATATTGAATTTGTTATGACAAGATCTACCTCTAGTAAAAAAAAAACCCACACTGCCTCGGTCCTGCAATCCACTGGATTCCAGAAACCGGTGTGCTGAACAAAGTAACGTACTGGACTGTTGATAAATGAGTATCAGGATTCATCAGATTGCTTGCGTATATGTTGGTCCATACCCTGGAATACTTACTATTCTGGGCATAAAGACTACTATTTTACGCATGAAATACCATTCTATCATTTGTGCTGCTGCATCCACATGCAATCAGTGTGCTCTCCCATATTAGTACACTCAGCCTATTTGCATGCAGCACTGGGGAGCAAAGTTTGCGACGGCGGGGGGAGGCAGCTAAACAGTCCCCTCCCCACCTTGGGCTCTGGCCCCCCCTTCCGCCGAGGTCTGGCTACGCCCCTGGTTCATTGTCAGCAGATAAAGACCTGCACGGTCCATCCAGGCTGCCCATCAAGGTGGCCAGAGTTGAAGCTGGAACTCTGCACAGGTTCCACTTCATGATTAAATGCCAATATACTTTATCTCCTCCATCTCTCGCTGCCAATTTTCAGGCACTGTAGATTTACACCAGCTTTTGGCAGGCACAAATGCTCACACATAAAATAAAGCACAAAAATTACTTAAGCTAGTATTCTGTAAGACAGTTCTGCGTTGAACTGTCTTTATAGAAGTCATACATGGTGTGCATCGTACCAGGCACCTAACTTTGGGTGACCTAAACAGAATTAGAAAATAACAGCCATAATGGGTCAGACCAATGGTCCATCTAGCCCAGTATCCTGCTTCCAGCAGTGGCCAATCCAGGTCACGAGTACCTGGCAGAAACCAAATAGCGGCAACACTCCATGTAGAATTTCAAAGAGCAGCAATATTCCAGAACCCCAAAAAGTAGCAGAATTCCGGAATCCTCAAGCAGCAACTTTCTAGGCTACCATTCCCAGGGCAACCAGTGGCGTCCCCTGTGTCTGTGTCAATAGCAGACTATGGGACTTATCCTCCAGGAACTTGTTCAAACCTTTTTTTAAACCCAGATACACTAACTGCTGTTACTACATTCTCCTTGGTGCAGCCCTGACCCCACTGCACTTACCTTTGGAGAGGCTTGTGGGACAGCATCCTTCCATGACCGCGGTCGCTCATGCCCACCTAGGGCATGCATGCCACAGCCCAATTATTACAGGGTAGAAGTAGGATGATGGAGGGGCGCGGTGGAGTGGGTCTGGGTGCTCTTAGGCAAGCCAAGCCCTACCTTCAGTGTATTCGCAACTGGTTCCTGCCGCCAAGACTGCCTGTCTCCTGGTTCCTGCCTGCCAAACTTCAGCCTCGTCTCCTAGCTTTGTGCTGGGCCAAGCTCATGTCTTGCCTTTTCTCTTTCAACTTTGGAAGTGACCTCTCTGCTGTGGTTGGGTATCCGGAACCATCCAGGATCACAACATATTTAAGTATTTTCGTGTAACTTGAGTATCCCCTGGTCTTTGTACTTTTTGAAAGAATAAAAACAAAAATCGATTCACTTCTACTCGCTCTATACCACTCCGTATTTTGTAGACCTCAATCGTATCCCCTCCACCCCCACCCCCCCCACCAGCCGTCTCTTTTCCAAGCTGAAGAGCCCAAACCTCTTTAGCTTTTCCTCATATGAGAGGAGTTCCATCCCCTTTATTATTTTGATCACTCTTCTTTGAGCCTTTTCTAATTCTGAAATATCTTTGATACACAGCGACTAGAACTAAATGAAATACTCAAAGTGAGGTCACACCATGGAGTGATACAGAGGCATTATAATATTTCTGATCTTATTTACCAACCTTTACCTAATAGTTCCTAGCATGTTTGCTTTTTTGGCCAGATTAGGTGAAGAAAAGCATGCACATACTAACAGTTTCAAAGGAGTGAGCAGAATTACATTTTTAATGTAATTAATTTTATTACATTTGTACCCCGCTCTTCCCCACATACAGCAGGTTCAGTGCGGCTTACATAGTAAAAGAAAGCATCTTACATGGTAGAGAATAAAGCAAAACAAGAAAATGTAGGAACAGTATTATAAGCTGTGATGATCATAACTACTTACATAGTGAAAAAGCATTACAAAGGACACGTGAAAAGAATATTATGAACTGAGAAAAAACAAACAGTGGCAACAGCGCCCAGGAATATATGAGTTAGAACAGGGAAGGTAGACATGGATAGGATAGGTAAAAGGGAAGGAGATTGGGAGGGAAATGGTAAAGGACGGAGGGGAGAGATAAGGGATTCAGTATAAGGGGATTAGTGAATAAGGTCAAATGTATCATTGGGGTCAAAGTTAAGTGTCGATGTCGTCGTAGCAGGAGTATCGTAGGTGGTCTGGTAGAATTAAGTTGGTCTATTAGGGTAAGCTTGCTTGAAAAAATGGGACTAACATTTTCCTGAAAGGCAAATAGTTGTTAATTGCTCAGATTGGTCTTGGGAGGGCATTCCAAAGTTGACTACCCAGGAAGGAGAAACTGGATGCATAGTATGTTTTGTACTTGATACCTTTTACAGTTGGGGAGGTGTAAATTGAGGTATGTTCGTGATGACATTGCTCTATTTCTAATTGGTTGGTCAATCAAGTTGTTCTTATAGCTGGGGGACTCTCCTGATATGCATGCATGTATGTAGTTGTCTCCCCAAATTAACTATTTTCTAAAAGAGATGTGAGCCTTATGTATTAAATTTCTGTTTTTCAGGATTTCTCCTGTTAACTGAGTCACCGATTCTCTTTGGTTTTGAGTGGTAAAGGAATGCTTAACTCTCTGGGATCCAGCTGATTTACTGTGGCATTAATTGGTTAGTGTTGGAGAAAAGGATAGTGGATACAATGGGCCTTATGGTCTGACTCACTGTTATATCATATGTTCTTATCTAGATGTTTAAAAAAAGAAATCATACACGATTCTTCTGTATTAAGATTGCTTTGTAATGATAAAACAAAAGCAAAGAACTTTCCCTTCCCATTTACTTGATATAGTACAAAAAAGTTAAATTAAAAAAAAAATGTGGATGACTAATGCAGCCAGCTTTTTTTTTTCTAGATAAGAGAGGGGTAGTCAAACGCAGGGGCAAATCACCCAATGCCCCCATACCCTCATTAATAGCCTCAGCCCACTGTTACTACAAAAAAGCAGTGTCCCCCGCCAGGCGACGTTGGCAGCGGGGGAGTGTTGGCGGCGGGAAGGGGGGTCGAGAGGGTCATTGGCAGGGGGTCCAGGGCCAAATCTACGGGGGCTGTGGCCCCACGTAGCTACGCCACTGGCCTGCGGTATCAGTAATGCAGGGCATTAGATTTGAGCAGGGATGGTCCTTCCCCATGTTAAACTTGTACAGCGCTGCGTAACCCTGGCAGCGCTATAGAAATGCTAAGTAGTAGTAGTAGTAGTATAGAGTAGAGAGGACAGAAATCTTACCTGTCCCCACTGGAATCTTACCCATCCCCACAAGAATTTAATGGTACATTAAAAAAAAATTCTGGTCAGCTCTCTCAGCCTCTCTCTGGGTTCGAGCCGCAGCACTGCGGGCAAGGAAGGAACAGAAGTTGGAACTTGGAACACACTGGTGCGCATATTTAAGACTTGTCTCTCATTCGCTGGCACTGCGTGCTGAGAGGTCGCCACAAGCACGCGCCAGTAGGTCTGGTGACATCTGATGCTTGTGCCTGCGTCAGAGCTGAGGTCTGCGAACCAGCCCGGGAGCAGAGAGGATTAATAGTAAGTGACAGCAGATAAAAACCCGAATGGTCCAGTCTGCCCAACAGTCACACTCATTATCAATTCATAATTAAATCAACAAGTAACATGATATTATATACTTATATATATTTGTGAGTGACATTGCCGAAGGGTTAGAAGGTAAAGTTTGCCTTTTTGCAGATGATACTAAGATTTGTAACAGAGTGGCCACCCCGGAGGGAGTGGAAAACATGAAAAAGGATCTGAGGAAGCTAGAAGAATGGTCTAAGGTTTGGCATGGGGTGAGGAAGGATTCCAGAGGCGATCCCACCCGGGGGATTTATGATGCCTGCAAATTGGTTTAAAAGATTAGTATTTTTCCCTTTCTGATGAAGACTTTTGAAACTCGGCCAGAGTTAAAGGGAGCAGTTATTTTGATGGCAAGATTGGAATGGATGAATGACATGTGATTTTAATGAAGCACGAGCACAATATACCCCAAGGGAAGTGAAATAATTATGTGAATATGTGTGTATATCGCATTGTGGGTTGGTTTGTGTAAGATATGTGGGGGAAGAGAGATCAGGGTGTCATGAATTAACATATTCCTCCTTTAGGTTTAAACAAACGTTGAACTGTATGTTTTATTATCCATGTATCAGAAGGTAATATGGAATGTACCATAATTTATGGGCGGAGGTTTGAGCTCAAGTCTAACAATATTTAATGTGAGTAGTTCATGACTTATACATATGTATTATAGATATACGCATACATCGGTGAGTGAGATCTACTTGGGCGCAGCTGTATGTACATACACAAATATTAGGAGGTGGAACATCACATGTGCAATGATGGTTCCATTGTGACACCACCACATATTCCTCTTGGGGATATAATGGGTGTAAACGGTATGGTCTGAGCACATTTAAAACAATTTAAAACACTTTAGCATTTTTTTAAAGTGCATATATATATATATATAAAAGAATAAATTATTCTGAACCCAAGTTTACTATAGTGAGTTTAAGGTTTAACTTGGTTGGTTGGATTTGATCTTCCTGATTTTTTGTAATTAATTAAAATTCAATGCCAAGAAATGCAAAGTGATGCACTTAGGGAGTAGAAATCCATGGGAGACATATGTTATTTATTTATTTATTTATTTATTGCACTTGTATCCCACATTTTCCCACCTATTTGCAGGCTCAATGTGGCTTACAAAGACCTGATATGGCGGCGCCATCCCAGGGCAAAGAATACAATTGGTGTTACAAAGAAATCAAGGAAAACAAGAGGAATTGGTCAGGTAGTTATATAAAGATACAATCTGGAAAGGTGGAGAAATGTTGTGGATTAGTTGGTTACGGGTTTTCATGGTAGGCCTTGTTAAAGAGATAGGTTTTCAGAGATTTGCGGAAGTTACTTAATTCATTGATCGTTTTCAATTGAGTTGGAAGTGCATTCCACAGCTGCGTACTTAAATAGGAAAAGGTGATCGCATGTGTTAGTTTGTATTTTAATCCATTGCAGCTGGGGAAGTGTAGGTTAAGAAAGGTTCGGTGAGAGTCTGATATGTACAGACGGGGAGAGGGATCTTGGTGTGATAGTATCCGAGGATATGAAGGCGACGTGGTGACCGTTGCCGGAAGGTTGCTAGGCTGTATAGAGAGAGGTGTGACCAGCAGAAGAAAGGAGGTGTTGATGCCCCTGTATAAGTCGTTGGTGAGGCCCCCACCTGGAGTATTGTGTTCAGTTTTGGAGGCCGTATCTTGCCAAGGATATAAAAAGGATTGAAACGGTGCAAAGAAAAGCTACGAGAATGGTATGGGATTTGCGTTACAAGACATATGAGGAGAGACTTGCGGACCTGAACATGTATACCCTGGAGGGAAGGAGAAACAGGGGTGATATGATACAGACGTTCAAATATTTGAAAGGTATTAATCCGCAAACAAACCTTTTCCGGAGATGGGAAGGCGGTAGAACTAGAGGACATGAAATGAGATTGAAGGGGGGCAGACTCAAGAAAAATGTCAGGAAGTATTTTTTCACGGAGATGCTTGGAATGTCCTCCTGTGGAAGGGGGTGGAGATGAAAACGGTAACGGAATTCAAACATGCGTGGGATAAACATAAAGGAATCCTGTTCAGAAGGAATGGATCCTCAGAAGCTTAGCGGAAATTGGGTGGCAGAGCTGGTGGTGGGAGGCGGGGCTAGTGGTTGGGAGGTGGGGCTAGTGCTGGGCAGACTTCGACGGTCTGTGCCCTGAAAATGGCAGATACAAATCAAGGTAAGGTATACACAAAGTAGCACATATGAGTTTATCTTGTTGGGCAGACTGGATGGACCGTACAGGTCTTTCTCTGTCGTCATCTACTATGTTACTTGATTATGGTCTTTCTTTGGCTTTTCTGGGACATAAGACCGTAGAAGTCCACCTGGTTCTGTCCTTATCTTCCAACTGCTGGAGTCGTTGTCAAAGTCCACTCCAGCCTATTTGTCTTCTCAATTTGCGGAAAACAGACTGTAAAAGTCTGTCCAGCACTGTCCTCATGTTCCAGTCGCTCAAGTTGCTGTCTAAGGCCCAGATGCATCAAACTTACCATGCTGGGAGCGATCATTTTGAGCCAATTTAAACCAGCTTAGTGAACACGGTATCTAGTGACAAATGTGCAAAAGCCTACAGCAACCTGTTTACCACACTCGAAAACACACAATGAAAACACTATGTATTGTAATTATGTGGTTCTCATTTAAATGAAGGCAATGCATGATGCACAGTCATTTAAGGGCAATGCACAGAAAGGTCTCCACACCTTTAACGTGATATATTTAACGGGTGCTCAGGGGCTGCCGGTAACTCCAGGAGCTGTCATCTGTTGTCAACATAAGCATGTCCATAAAGTGCATGCATAAGCGCCGTCATCGACGTGTTATTTATGCGTGTGTGTGTGTGTGTATGTGGACATCCGTGTTGGAGAAGCCATGACTGCACATGGTCCCCGTGGAGAAAGCCCAACTTCTCCGACATGGATGTGCTCTGGCTTGCTCAGTTCATTGAGAAACATAATAATAATGGACGAGGGCTGGGAGGTGCTGCTGCAGCGCCTCTTCAACAGATGGTGTTCATACCCAAGACCTGGAAGACTTTTTGCCATTTTTTGTCCCTTCCTCCTCTTGCCTCCGTTATGAAACAGTTGGACTGCCGCCTGCAAATTATAAAATCTTGCGCGGATCATAGTAATATAGTAAATGACAGCAGATAAAGACCTGAACGGTCCATCCAGTCTGCCCAACAAGATAAACTCATTTTACATGGTACGTGATACTTTATACCCGAGTTTGATTTGCCCTTGCCATTCTCAGGGCGCAGACCGAAGAAGTCTGCCCAGTACTGTTCTTGTACTAAAAGTTCTGAAGATTCTGGAATCCTAAAGAGTTACAAGATTCCGGAATCCCAATTAGTAGCAACATTCCATGTAGAACCCCAAAGAGTAACAAAGTAACATAGTAAATGACTGCAGATAAAGACCTGAACGGTCCATCCAGTCTGTCCAACAAGATAAACTCATTTTACATGGTATGTGATACTTTATACCTGAGTTTGATTTGTCCTTGCCATTCTCAGGGCACAGACCGTAGACGTCTGCCCAGCACTGTTCTTGTACTAAAAGTTCTGAAGATTCTGGAATCCTAAAGAGTTACAAGATTCTGGAATTCCAATTAGTAGCAACATTCCATGTAGAACCCCAAAGAGTTACATAGTAAATGACGGCAGATAAAGACCTGAACGGTCCATCCAGTCTGCCCAACAAGATAAACTCATTTTACATGGTATGTAATACTTTATATGTATATCCGAGTTTGATTTGTTCTGGTTACGAGCAACATCTATCTCGCACGCCTAGAATGCACGTCTATGATGCAATCTTTTTAGACATGCGTACAACAGCTACAGTGCTTGCCGTGTGCTTAGAGAATGACTATTGTGCGCATGTGTTTGCTACACCGCTACCGTGGATTTCAACAGGTTAGTGAGACTTTCATGCATCGAACTTTGTATTACTGCGTGGTTTGTGTGCAATTTTTTTTGAGCATCAGTCATTTTTTCATAATCGGTATCTTGTAACGTGGACCTTTACGTTTTCGGTTCTTCAACGTTTCTTTCGTGCATCTGGCTCTCAGCCCTTTCTATAGCAGATTGCCATATATGAGAGACAGACCAAACAAGTCTGCCCAGTATTGGCCCTAGTTCATCACAGCTGGAGTGACCATCTAAGCGTCACTTGACACATCCAACACACATGCAGTCATTTAAGTTGAGGTTTTTTTTTTAACTTTTATTTTCTAAATATTTCGCAACCTAATACTATCAATGGTATTAAGCCACACAGACTACTGCAATGGAATCTATAAGGGATGTAAATAACTCACAAAGAAACTCCAGACCGCTCAGAACACAGCAGCCAGGCTGATATTTGGTAAATCGCGATTCGAAAGTGCCAAAGCCCTCCAAGAAAAACTGCATTGGCTCCCAATCAAAGAACGTATTACCTTCAAAATCTGCACCCTGGTCCACAAAATTATCTACGGCCAAGTCCCAGGATACATGACAAACCTCAGACCTACCAATCAGGATATATATCCTATATAATAATTTGCACCTCCAACGTTCCATCGCTGTCTGAATACCTGGATTCGTAACATCTGATGATGTCAGCCAGCCTCCAGCATTCCATTCCCCCTCACTGCCCCGCCCTCACATCAAAATGTAATGGCGTCAGAGGGTGGAACAGTGAGAGGGAAGGGAACCCTGGAGGCAAGCTGACGTCAGGATGTTACCAACGGAAAGGAAGCCAGCCAGGCCAGCCAGAAAACGATAAGGTACAAAGGTAGAGAGAATCACGGCACATCGAGGGGAGGGGAGGGCAGGGCAGAGCAGAATCAATGGGCATGGATGGGATGGGAGGAGAGGACAAGAGAGAAGAGAATCGCGGGACACGGATGGGAGGGCAGGGGAGAATCGCTGGACATTGAGGGGAGGGGAGATAAAAAAAATCGCTTACAAGAGAGCCTTTCTAGGGCTTGTTTCATTGTTGAGAAAACAGGCTGGGTTCCACTAGTAATTATTAAAAAAACAAACAACCCCCCCCCCAAAATGCTTCTACTATTCAGAAGATGGATAATGGACATTCCAACACAGGGACTGGTGCTTAACTGATGCTTTATTCAGTATTCCTACAGTAGGACCCAACACGGTCCGTGTTTCGGCGTGATGAAACGTCTACCTAAGGGGTCACAAAGGTTTTCAAACAGAAGTCAGTGCGTAGAACTATGGAAAGACCTCCGTTCTTTCTTTCTTCAGTTCACGCTGATTGCCCTGCAACAAGCAGGGCAGGCAGATCACCTTCCACAGAACAGAGATCTTTCGATAGTTCTACACATTGACTTCTGTGACCCCTGAGGTAGGTGTTTCATCACGCCGAAACACGGACCGTGTCGGGTCCTACTGTACAAATACTGAATTGGATTTTGTACGTGGAGGCTTTTTCCTGTCTGCTATTCAGAATGCATTCATAATGAGAAAATTTACGCATTTTTTAAAATTATTATTATGGTGTCACCATCATATAAAGGACAGTAAGTCATGCCCAAACACAGCACGTATTTACTGTAATCTTGTTATCACAAGTCCCAATTTTTCTATAAATGCATATTTAAAACAAGGTCATTTATCCATCAGCATTATTTTATACAAAAGATTTTCATATATTTTCCTTGAAAATAGGGTATACCACATACAATTCCATAAAAACAAATTGACATGATTGCATTTTGAGCCAAAGCTTTGCATCAGGACAGAGCTGTATAATGTTGAAAAATTTCAAAGCATCACTATTTTTTTTTTTTTTAAGGAAAAAAAAAGTTTTTCAGAAAAGCACACTTGCATTCTCTCCGATTACTCCACGGAAGTCAAAATTTCATTGTGGTATTACTTACATAAGTACATAAGTAATGCCATACTGGGAAACAACCAAAGGCCCATCAAGCCCAGCATCCTGTCCACGACAGCGGCCAATCCAGGCCAAGGGCACCTGGCAAGCTTCCCAAACGTACAAACATTCTATACAATCAAGCCATGGTAAAATTATGTATAATCATACCTGATAATTTTCTTTCCATTAATCATAGCTGATCAATCCATAGACTGGTGGGTTGTGTCCATCTACCAGCAGGTGGAGATAGAGAGCAAACTTTTGCCTCCCTATATGTGGTCATGTGCTGCCGGAAACTCCTCAGTATGTCGATATCAAAGCTCCATCCGCAGGACTCAGCACTTAGAGAATTACACCCACGAAGGGACACTCTGCCCAGCTCACCACCACCGAAACGGGGGAGGGGAATTAACCCAGCTCATCCCCACACAGGTGGGGGAGGGGAATCCGTCCAGCTCATCCCCGCGGAGCGGGGGAGGGACACCACACCCGCCGATGCGGGGGGATCTGGCTTATCCTGCAACCGCAACCGCGGGAGGAGCTGACTGACCCGAACACCGCCGAAGCGGGAGGGGTACAAAGCTGCCCTACAGCCGCACGAAGCGGGAGGGAGTGCCGGCAGAATTTTAAGTCTCAATCCAGCCCCGTAAAACGGAGGGGAGAGGAATGCAGCAGCTCACTGTATCACAAACTCGTCTTAACTCTTGAAGAATCCAAGTGAAAAAACTTGAACACGAAGTCTTTCTGAAGTAACTGAAGACTAAACTTGAACCTGAAATGCAACCAGAATAAAACAATACAGATATCTGGGAGGGGCTATGGATTGATCAGCTATGATTAATGGAAAGAAAATTATCAGGTATGATTATACATAATTTTACCTTCCATATCATCAAGCTGATCAATCCATAGACTGGTGGGATGTACCGAAGCAGTACTCACCCAGGGCGGGACATAGAAATCCCTGACCGCAACACTGAAGCTCCAAACCGGGCCTCCGCCCGAGCAGCCACAGTCAAGCGGTAATGCTTGGAGAATGTATGGGCCGAAGCCCAAGTTGCCGCCTTGCATATCTCTTCCAAGGAGACGGAACCGGCCTCTGCCATCGAGGCCGCCTGAGCTCTTGTGGAGTGAGCCTTCAGCTGGATAGGCGGCACCTTCCCCGCGGCCACAAGCCGCTGCAATGGCTTCCTTGACCCATCTTGCCACTGTAGGCTTAGCAGCCTGCAGACCCCTACGAGGACCTGCAAACAGGACAAACAGATGATCCGATTTCCGGAAATCATTGGTCACTTCCAAGTATCTGATGATGACTCTTCTCACATCCAGATATTTAAGAGCAGAGTACTCCTCTGGGTAGTCTTCCCTACGAAAGGAAGGGAGACAGAGCTGCTGATTCACATGGAAGCGAGAAACAATCTTGGGCAGGAAGGAAGGCACTGTGCGAATAGTCACTCCTGCCTCAGTGAACTGCAGAAAAGGCTCTCGACATGAGAGCGCCTGGAGCTCGGAAACTCTTCTGGCTGAAGTGATAGCCACCAAAAAGACTGCTTTCAACGTCAGGTCTTTCAGAGATGCCCTCGACAAGGGTTCAAACGGCGGCTTCTGCAATGCTCTTAGCACCAGGTTGAGATTCCACGCAGGCACCACTGAGTGCAGAGGAGGGCGCAGGTGATTAACTCCCTTGAGAAAGCGCACCACATCTGGCTGGGAAGCCAGGGAAGCACCCTTCAGGCGGCCCCTGAAGCAAGCCAGAGCCGCTACCTGGACCTTAAGGGAACTGAGCGACAGGCCTTTGTCCAGACCTTCTTGCAGGAACGCCAACACTGAAGAAATTGGAGCAGTGAAGGGAGAAAGTGAGCCTGCTTCACACCACGCTGCAAAGATACGCCAAACCCTGGCGTAAGCCGTAGAAGTAGAGCGTTTCCTCGCTCTCAGCATAGTGGCGATGACCTTGTCTGAGAAGCCCTTCTTTCTCAGACGCTGCCGCTCAATAGCCAGGCCGTAAGACCAAAGGGGGAGGGATCCTCCATCACCACGGGACCCTGATGTAACAGGCCCTGCTCCACTGGCAGCCGCAGAGGATCGTCAACTGAGAGCCTGATCAAGTCCGCATACCAGGGACGTCTGGGCCAATCCGGACCCACCAGGATTATCCTGCCGGGGTGTCTTGCCACCCGGTCTAGGACCCTGCCCACCATGGGCCAGGGTGGGAACACATAGAGAAGCTCTTGTGTCGGCCATTGTTGGAGAAGAGCATCTACTCCCAGGGATCGAGGGTCCCGTCCTCTGCTGAAGAAGCGCGGCACTTGGCAATTGGCCGATGATGCCATCAGATCCAGGCTCGGCTGGCCCCAGCGCTTCGTGATGTCCAAGAACGCCTGAGCAGATAGCTGCCACTCTCCGGGCTCCAAGGTATGGCGACTGAGAAAGTCCGCCTTGACATTCATGACTCCGGCAATGTGGGCCGCTGACAGCTGTTCCAGGTTCGCTTCCGCCCACTGGCATAGACTCATAGCCTCCTTGGCTAGAGGGGCGCTCTTGGTACCTCCCTGGCGGTTGACATAGGCCACAGCCGTGGCATTGTCCGACAGTACCCGTACAGGCTTCAGCACCAGTAACGGGATGAACTCCAAAAGCGCCAACCGAATGGCTCTGAGTTCCAGGAGGTTGATAGACCACTTCGCCTCTGCAGGAGACCAGAGCCCCTGCGCTGTCCTTCCCAAGCAGTGGGCTCCCCAGCCCGACAATGAGGTGTCCGTCGTGACGACAATCCACTCTGGGGTCACCAGAGGCATTCCCGCAGACAACTTGTCTGTCTGCATCCACCAGCTCAGCGCCTTGCGCACTGCTGGATCCAAGGGAAGACGCACCGCATAATCCTCCGACATCGGAGTCCAGCGCTGCAGCAGAGAGTGTTGTAGTGGTCTCATATGAGCCCTGGCCCAGGGCACTACTTCCATCGTGGCCGTCATAGAGCCCAACAGCTGCACATAGTCCCAAGCCCGAAGAGGAGAGGCTACCAGGAACTGGTCCACCTGAGCCTGAAGCTTGACAATCCGATTGTCTGGCAGGAACACTCTGCCCACTTGGGTGTCGAATCGAACTCCCAGATACTCCAGGGACTGAGTCGGGCGCAGCTGGCTCTTCTCCCAGTTGATGATCCATCCCAGGGAGCTCAAAAGAGCAACTACCCGGTCCACAGCTTTGCCGCACTCTGCATAAGAGGGGGCTCGGATCAACCAGTCGTCCAGATAAGGATGGACTTGTACTCCTTCCTTTCGCAGGAAGGCCGCTATGACCACCATTACTTTGGAAAAGGTCCGCGGAGCAGTAGCCAACCCGAACGGGAGGGCTCTGAACTGGAAGTGTCGTCCCAGGACTGCAAAACGCAGAAAGCGTTGATGAGGAGGCCAGATGGGAATATGCAGGTACGCTTCCTTGATGTCCAAGGATGCCAGGTACTCCCCTGCCTTCACTGCCGCTATAACAGAGCGGAGAGTCTCCATGCGAAAGTGCCGCACTTTCAAGGCCCGATTGACCCCTTTGAGGTCGAGGATAGGCCGGACAGAACCTCCTTTCTTTGGTACCACAAAGTAAATGGAGTAACGCCCCATGCCAAGCTGACTTTCTGGCACCGGAACGACCGCACCCAGGCGGATCAGATTGTCCAAAGTCTGTTGCACTGCCACAGCTTTGACCGGAGACTTGCAGGGAGAGAGTACAAACCCGTCTCTTAAGGGTCGGCAGAACTCTAGCTTGTAGCCGTCTCTGATGACTTCCAGCACCCAAGCGTCTGAAGTTATTGTGGTCCACTCGCCCAGAAACGAGGACAGCCGTCCTCCAATCTGCACTGGGGCGTGGACCAATACCCTGTCATTGGGTACGAGACCCTGAGGGAGGACCGGAGGGAGCACCTCCGGGACGGCGGTCTCTGCGAAAGGAATGCTGCTTGGGGGAGAAATTCCTCTTAAAGGAAGAGGGGGCAGAAGAACCCGACCTGCCCGGGCGGTACCGACGGGCTTCCTGAAACCGTCCTCTGGAGGTACCGGGACGAGCACTAGCCCGAGCCCTGACCTCCGGTAACTTCTTGCCCTTAGACGTGCCGAGATCGGTCACGATTTTGTCCAGCTCGACCCCAAAGAGCAGCTTGCCTTTAAAAGGCAATTTAGCCAGGCGGGATTTAGAGGCGTGGTCAGCAGACCAATGTTTCAGCCAAAGCCACCGCCGCGCAGAGACTGTCTGAGCCATGCCTTTAGCTGAGGCTCTCAAGACATCATACAGCAAGTCTGCCAAATAGGCTAAGCCCGATTCCAGGGCTGGCCAATCAGCCCTCAAGGAATGGTCCGAGGGGGAAGCCCGCTGCACCATAGTCAGGCACGCCCTGGCCACGTAGGAGCCGCAAACTGAGGCCTGCAAACTTAAAGCAGCCGCCTCAAAGGACGACCTTAAGGCCGCCTCCAATCTCCTGTCTTGGGCGTCCTTCAAGGCCGTGCCACCTTCCACCGGCAAAGCCGTTTTCTTAGTCACCGCAGTGATTAAAGAATCCACGGTAGGCCACAGATAGGCCTCACGTTCACTCACAGCCAAAGGATAGAGGCGGGACATAGCCCTAGCCACTTTAAGGCTCGCTTCTGGGACATCCCATTGAGCCGAAATTAAGGTGTGCATGGCATCATGCACGTGGAAGGTTCTAGGCGGGCGCTTCGTCCCCAGCATAATGGCAGAGCCAACAGGGGCTGAGGGAGAGACGTCCTCCGGAGAGGATATCTTCAAAGTGTCCATGGCCTGTAACAACAGGTTGGGCAAATCCTCTGGGCGAAAAAGCCGCGCTGCAGAGGGGTCATCCGCTCCATCCGAGCGGGGATCCGTCTCCTCCAAGGAATCCGCAAAGGACCGTTGGGAGACCTCAGACACGCTGCCCTCATCTACATCGGAGGAGACAAATTCCTCCAAGGCCTGAGAATCAACCCGAGGGCGTTTACCTCTGGGAACCTCAACCTCTTTACCAGACGAGGGAGCGGGGGCAGCGTTGTGCATGAGGAAGGCCTGATGCAACAGCAAAACGAACTCGGGGGAGAAACCCCCCCAGACTGTGCACTTCCGCAGCCTGGGCAACAGCCCTAGGCGCGCTCTCAACCGGCGCTCGCAACAGCGGGGGAGAGACATGCTGCGCATCCAAAATGGTGTCCGGCGCGAAACTCCGCGAGGGAGCCGCGCGGGAAGAACGGCTCTTAATTTTAGCCGCTTCTGTGCCGTCGCCCAAATTAAGGGCGTTCATGGCATTAATGTCTCCAACCTCAAGGGCGGCCCAAGAAGAAGCCGGCCGAGCCACGTGGCCGGCCAAGATGGCTGAGGCGAGGAGCGGGGGATGGGCGTTTATGGCGGGAAAAACCGCCACGCCGGAGGAAGGACCGGGACATTCATCGGTCACGAAACTGTCACCCAACAAGGGCGAATCAGGCTTTAAGACCCCCGCATCCCCTCTAGAAGCGCTCAAGCGACCCGGGGAGCGACCCTTTGCGCCCTCGCCCTCCGACGCCATGTGCCACGAGGAGAAGAATCGGGGAACCCCCGCCCGCTATAAAAAGGTAAAATAACCTGCTGTCCGCTCCGAGTTGTAACGACCTGGTGTCTCAGTGAGTAGCTGCAATAGACGCTTAAATAAACGTCGAAATAAACGCCTTTAAGGCCGTTCAAAATTTTTTTTTTTTTTTTTAACGGAGCCAGCGGGAGGGGGGAGAAAAGGAGGGACCTGGCACCACCAGGTTTGCACTTGCTCAAAAGAGCCCTCAACCCCAGGCACTCAACAAAACCTAAAAATTAGGCTTGGAGGCCTAGCCAGAGCTGCTGCTGTGTGTGACCACCACCTGCTGAGATAGAGAACATACTGGGGAGTTTCCGGCAGCACATGACCACATATAGGGAGGCAAAAGTTTGCTCTCTATCTCCACCTGCTGGTAGATGGACACAACCCACCAGTCTATGGATTGATCAGCTTGATGATATGGAATGTGACATCACTAATGAGGTTGGCTCTTATTGGTGGAATGAGCCACTATGACATCACAATAGGTTAAATCACTGCTCTATGTAATAAAAGTGAGCCAAGTAGAGGACATAAGTACATAAGTAATGCCACACTGGGAAAAGACCAAGGGTCCATCGAGCCCAGCATTCTGTCCCCGACAGCGGCCAATCCAGGCCAAGGGCACCTGGCGAGCTTCCCAAACGTACAAACATTCTATACATGTTATTCCTGGAATTGTGGATTTTTCCCAAATCCATTTAGTAGTGGCTTATGGACATTCAAAGCGGTTTACATATATTCAGGTACTTTTTCGTACTAGGGGCAATGGAGGGTTAAGTGACTTGCCCAGAGTCACAAGGAGCTGCAATGGGAATTGAACTCAGTTCCCAGGATCACTAGGCTACTCCTCAACTCATTCCACCAATAAGAGCCAACCTCATCAGTGATGTCACAATGGCTTGATTGCCCGATACTTGGCTCACTTCTGATATTGTGATGTCATAAGGGAAAGGGGGAAAGGGAAATGGGACTTGATATACCGCCTTTCTGTGGTATTTTGCAACTACATTCAAAGCGATTTACATACATTCAGGTACTTTTTTCGTACTAGGGGCAATGGAGGGTTAAGTGACTTGCCCAGAGTCACAAGGAGCTGCAATGGGAATTGAACTCAGTTCCCAGGATCACTAGGCTACTCCTCAACTCATTCCACCAATAAGAGCCAACCTCATCAGTGATGTCACAATAGCTTGATTGCCCGATACTTGGCTCACTTCTGATATTGTGATGTCATAAGGGAAAGGGGGAAAGGGAAATGGGACTTGATATACTGCCTTTCTGTGGTATTTTGCAACTACATTCAAAGCGGTTTACATATATTCAGGTACTTTTTTCGTACTAGGGGCAATGGAGGGTTAAGTGACTTGTCCAGAGTCACAAGGAGCTGCAGTGGGAATTGAACTCAGTTCCCCAAGATCAAAGTCCACTGCACTAACCACTAGGCTACTCCTCCACTCCAACGAGGGGCCCTTTTACTAAGCCGCATAAGCGCCTACGCACGCCAAAACGCACGGCAATTTCAAATTACCGCCCAGCTACCGTGTGGCCCATGTGGTAATTTCATTTTTTTTTTACGCGCACCCACTATGTGCGCCAGAAAATATTTTTTTCTGGCGCATGGGCAATAAATCGGGCGGTAATCAGCATTTTACACGCGTAGACCATTACCGCCCCGGTTATCACGTGAGACCTGACTGCTAGCTCAATGGCTGGCGGTTAAGGTCTCAGGCTGAAAGTGGACGCATGGCAAATTTTGCCGCACATCCATTTTCGGCAAAAAATTTTAAAAAGGCATTTAAAAAATGTTTTTTACAGGCGCGCTGAAAAATGATTCTTCGTGTGCCCAAAACACGCGTCTACACTACCACAGGCCATTTTTCAGCGTGCCTTAGGAAAAGGGCCCCTAAGAGAGTGAACTATGTGGAACAGATAGGGAGTCAAACCTCTCACCTACTTCAATGTGGAACATGAACTTTGGATCAGAGAGTTTCAACCGGACACAATGAGGACAAGATCAACTATGCCTCCTCCATTTGCTCCTGTACGATAACAGGAATATTTTACTTTCAGTGCAGAAAGAAGAATTTCTGAATTGTACTCTCTTCAAAAAAATACTCACTGTCATATTTGCATATCATACCAGAAGACAGATTAGGATACAGAATATCCAACGGTAATTCAAAAGACACAGTCTGTTACATTCTAATACACTATACGTAGTTGGTCTTACCATGTGATCCACTTTTGTCCAAAAAATTACTGAGGTTGAATAATGTGTTTCTTGATGCCAAATACTGAATAAATCTCTGCAAAAGAAAGAGTATCAATTAAAACAATAATAATAATAATAAATATTTTGAATTAGCTGTAGAAGAGAAACCAAATGCCAAAACAAAGTTTTCTCCTTGTCAGTTGCTTAATGATCCATTTCACTGGCAACTTTAAAAATCTGCTTCTTACCCATTCATCTATCCACACTTCCCTCCACTCAAGCTACTGGTTATCTCTCTATATAAAAAGCAACAGCAACGTTCTATGAAGCCTCCAGCCGGAAGTGTGAAGGGGGCGAGATATCCGGTTTCCCTATGAGTGTCTGCCCCGCCCTCTCTGTAACACAGTCAGTGAAGGAAAACAGCAGAGCACGAAATCAAATCGCTGGCTCTGTAACAGTGAAGGACTCAGAGGGGGGAGGGGGGAGGGGAGAGAGGCCAGAGGGCAGGGACACACACACTCCCACATGCACACAGAAGAAAACATTGCTAGCCCCCGTTTCATTTGCATCAGAAACGGGGCTTTTTTACTAGTTTGCTAATAAACGGCCAAAGCTACCTCCAGAGAAGTGCATGGTTTTGGATGGTGAAGAGAGGGAGGTAAAAAATAAACATGTCCAGCTGTTAAATTGAAAATAAAGAGCTGAAAGTTCAACCTTGTTTTCATGTCTCCGACTGTGAATTATCAAATATAAATGAAGGAAAAGACCTTGGATGTCTTGGCTCGGCAGCAAGTATATCATCTTAGCGCCAGCTCATCATAGACTCCAGTCATATAATTGGTCAAAAAAAAACCTAAAAATTAACACAGTTTTTATTCTGCTATTATTTATTTTGTTACATTTGTATCCCACATTTTCCCACCTATTTGCAGGCTCAACGTGGCTTACATTGTACCATAATGGCGATCGCCAATTCCAGCTTAAGAAATACAGAGTGATATTGCAGTAAATTTCGTACATGGCTAAGGAAGTTAAGCAATCAAGTGTAAAGATTCTTTTCCGGAATAAGAAGTCCAGTGGTATTGCGTTGAAGTTCGTTAATTGACGGAGTAGGTGAAGTAGTCGAGTATTGAGAGTTTATTTTTGTCTATTTCTAGTATCGGTTTCGTTGTCTGGTGTTTAGGATGGATCAATTGTGGTATGCCTTTTTGAACAGGTTGGTCTTTAAGTAATTTTCGGAAGTTTGTTAGGTCATGCATTGATTTTACGGCGTTTGGTAGTGCATTCCACAATTGCATGCTTATGTATGAAGCTGGATGAATACGTTGAATTATGCACTCTTCATTGTATAATTGTTATCATTTTAAAAAAATTATTATAAATACACACAAAACCTAACACTATGGCGTATTCATCACATTCTTCAGAACTTATTATCTATGAATACTGCAACAACAAAAGACGCTTAGCTTTGCTTCTACCCAACGGGGTTCTCCGTTTCACTTGTATACCGAGCTTCATCAGGGGACTAAGTGCTTCTAGAACTATGCTCTCCTATGTGCCAAAATATGGAGCTTAGGGATTACGAAATGCTTTGTAGCTGCTAAGCGCAATATATAATACTAGCCGTTGAGCCCGTAAAAACGGGCTGGTATTGGGGTTTTCCTTCCCCTCCCCTCCCCCGTGAGGTTGCCGCCGCCGCCGCCAGCCCTTCACCCGGCCCGGGCCCTCTCTTCGCTTCTGAACTTACACATCCATTTGCCGAACACAGCAACGCACATCGGCTCAGTTGCCGTGTGCCCTTCCTTCTCTGCCTGTGGCCCCGCCCTCCTGTGACATAACGTCAGCGAGGGCGGGACACAGGCAGAGAAGGAAGGGGCAGCTGAGCTGGTGTGCGTTGCTGCGTTCGGCGAATGGATGTGTAAGTTCAGAAGGGAAGAGAGGGCCCGGGCCGGGTGGAGGGGTGGCGGCGGCGACTCCAAGTGGGGGGGGGGGGAGCGGTAGCAACTTCTGCGGCGCAGTTTCCCTCTCTGTCCCACCCCCCCCCCCCCGTCATCACGTATTGACGCGGGGGCGGGACAGAGAGGGAAGTCTCTACTGCGCATTTGCGAGTGAGTCGGTCACTCGCAGTTTATATGTTTGATTTTTTAAAAATGATACAAAATTGTACAATGAAGAATGCATAACAGCAGAATTAAAAATTGTAAATTTAGAGGGGGTTTTTTGACCTATGATATGACCAAAGTTTATGATGAGCTGGTGCAAAGATATTATACTTGCTGCCGAGCCAAGACATCTGAGATCTTTTCCTCCATTTAAATTTGATATTTTATAATTCACAGTGGGAGACAAATTTTCAGCTCTTTATTTTGTTATTCACAAGTGATTTTGCTGAAATAGTCATGCATTGATTTAGAACAGATGTTGAATTCAGCCACTGAACATATATCTGCTTAAGTAGTGACAAAATAGCAGGTCTGTCAATTTTACATGTTTAAAGTCAAAAAAGCATTTCCAGTGCCAACACTTACAGATATAATTCCGTTGACAATATCTAACACTTCAAACATTTACATTACACATTTAAATTTGTATCTGAAATGCCACTGAAAACTGACCTCAATGTTGTACTATATACGTTGAAATATGCTCTTAATGGAGCAGCCTCTCCATGGGGTATCAAATTTTAAGGAAGGCAGGGATACAATACCAGGATCCTGAAGGGGGGGTAGCTACCATTGAGCGAACCTGGCAAAACGACCAGGGCTGCCCAATGGTACAGGCTGCCTGCTGCCATCCCCTCCATAGGGCATCTCTGTCTCCCTTTCTCAACCCCAGTATCCCTTCCTCGGCCCCCTCCCCCAACCCCAGTATCCCTCTCTCCCTTCCTCCCACCTCCCAGGTCCAGGATCAGCCTGTAGACCCTATTTCCCCATCCCACGTCCACCAAAGCCATATGGGGTGCCCAGCCAAAGAATTTCTTTAAAAAAAAAAATTGATGCCATTCATCTTCTGCATTCAAACCCACAGGTTCATCTGTATTTAGCCAATAGATCCATTCCATATCCCAACGCAGAAGAGCAGATTTCTTATCGATACTACTACTACTATTTATCATCTATCATTTAACATTTCAATGTAGAAAACAGATGTCCTTCTGAAATACAGTGTTATAATAAAAGGCTCTTCCCAATTTTTTATTATTATTTATTTATTTTTTTTTACATGCACGACGACTTTGATGCTCATTTTTTTCTTGACTTGCCTAGTGGTTTATACCACAAAGTTTCGAGCAGGGAGAAATGATGACAAATAGTGTGGTCTCATCTTTTAACGTAAATTTATTTTTGGTTATTGGATAAGTACATAAGTAATGCCACACTGGGAAAAGACCAAGGGTCCACCAAGCCCAGCATCCTGTCCACGACAGCGGCCAATCCAGGCCAAGGGCACCTGGCAAGCTTCCCAAACGTACAAACATTCTATACAATCAAGCCATTGTGACATCACTAATGAGGTTGGCTCTTATTGGTGGAATGAGCCACTATGACATCACAATAGGTTAAATCACTGCTCTATGTAATAAAAGTGAGCCAAGTAGAGGACATTACATAAGTAATGCCACACTGGGAAAAGACCAAGGGTCCATCGAGCCCAGCATCCTGTCCACGACAGCGGCCAATCCAGGCCAAGGGCACCTGGCGAGCTTCCCAAACGTACAAACATTCTATACATGTTATTCCTGGAATTTTGGATTTTTCCCAAGTCCATTTAGTAGTGGTTTATGGACTTGTCCTTTAGGAAACCGTCTAACCCCTTTTTAAACTCTGCTAAGCTAACCGCCTTCACCACGTTCTCCGGCAACAAATTCCAGAGTTTAATTATGCGTTGGGCGAAATAAAAATTTCTCCGATTAGTTTTAAAATTACTACACTGTAGTTTCATCGCATGCCCCCTAGTCCTAGTACTTTTGGAAAGCGTGAACAGATGCTTCAACATCCACCTGTTCCACTCCACTCATTATTTTATATACCTCTATCATGTCTCCCCCTCAGTCGTCTCTTCTCCAAGCTGAAAAGCCCTAGCCTCCTTAGTCTTCCTTCATAGGGAAGTCGTCCCATCCCCGCTATCGTTAGGGACGTCAATCCATGTTGACTTATCATTAAGACACGTCAACCATCATGAGCTCTCCTTCAGAGCTAACTAGTGAATGAAATTGGTCCGTTTGTAAGGACTGTGACTGGGGTCTCCAGCTGTAGATTGTTTTTTTTTTTTTTCAAACAAATGGACTTAAAGATAGAGAAATTCATAGGCTCAACATATTCATGAATTTACAATGAATATTAGGAGTGTGATTTAAAAAAAAAAATTAGTGCACACAAAAAAGTTTAATCCTTCCTAGCCTACAAATTCGTGGAGGAGTGGCCTAGTGGTTAGGGTGGTGGACTTTGGTCCTGGGGAACTGAGTTCGATTCCCACTTCAGGCACAGGCAGCTCCTTGTGACTCTGGGCAAGTCACTTAACCCTCCATTGCCCCATGTAAGCATTGAGCCTGCCATGAGTGGGAAAGTGCAGGGAAGTGCAGGGTACAAATATAACAAAAATAAAATAGATACTATTGGAGATTCTACATGGAATGTTGCTATTCCAGTAGCAACGTTCCATGTAGAAGGCTGCGCAGGCTTCTGTTTCTGTGAGTCTGACGTCCTGCACGTATGTGCAGGACGTCAGACTCACAGAAGCAGAAGCCTGCGCGGCCACATTGGTGATCTGCAAGGGCCGACTTCTACATGGAATGTTGCTAGTGGAATAGCAGAATCTCAAATAGTAGCAACAGTGGAGGAGTGGCCTAGTGGTTAGGGTGGTGAACTTTGGTCCTGGGGAACTGAGGAACTGAGTTTGATTCCTGGCACAGGCAGCTCTTTGTGACTCTGGGCAAGTCATTTAACCCTCCATTGCCCCATGTAAGCCGCATTGAGCCTGCCATGAGTGGGAAAGTGCGGGGTACAAATGTAACAAAAATAAAATAGATACTATTGGAGATTCTACATGGAATGTTGCTATTCCACTAGCAACATTCCATGTAGAAGGCTGCGCAGGCTTCTGTTTCTGTGAGTCTGACGTACGTGCAGGACGTCAGACTCACAGAAGCAGAAGCCTGCGCGGCCACATTGGTGATCTGCAAGGGCCGACTTCTAGCAACATTCCATGTAGAATCTCAAATAGTAGCAACAGTGGAGGAGTGGCCTAGTGGTTAGGGTGGTGGACTTTGGTCCTGGGGAACTGAGGAACTGAGTTCGATTCCCACTTCAGGCACAGGCAGCTCTTTGTGACTCTGGGCAAGTCACTTAACCCTCCGTTGCCCCATGTAAGCCGCATTGAGACTGCCATGAGTGGGGAAAGCGCGGGGTACAAATGTAACAAAAATAAAATAAATGCTAAGTTCTTGTGTGTTAAACTGTATAAAATGAGCTAGAAAAAAAAAACACAAAAAAAACCCTAACCCAATGAACAAAAAGGAGTGAACAGATTCCACAAGTCATCATTAATCGATACATTCTATGACAGAACACACGAGCTCTTGTAATATTCCACATCAGAGCTCATGTTTAAGATGACGTACTACAAAGGTTACAAGGATTTTTGGTGTCTTTAGACAGAAATGCTGTGAACTTACTTCGTTCCCATGGACCATAAGATGATGTGTTGTAACTAAAGCTTTAAAGACAACCACCCAACTACTATTTGTCGCACGTTCAAAGAGAGTGTCGGCCATCTGTGGAATATTCACATTTGTTTCGTTGGTAGCCTGGATCAAATCTGAAAGGAAAAAGAACAATTGTACTGACGTTACCTTGGGACAGTATTATGTTCAGCAACATCGAGAGATATTTTAACCTCTTTTGCACAAATATGAAAAGAAAAAAAAAAAGTACAAAATTCTCAATTAGTATTTCAGAGGCCTAACGGAAAACCCAAACTACAAAACTTGGAGGATTTCTCCCTTTCTCCACTCCAAAAAAAACAAACCACGCAAGGTGTGGGAGTACCACACAGAGTGTGGAGGTGCACTTAATCCCCACGAAACAAAGCAAGGGGAAAACAAAGAGGGGGGTGGGGAAGATAGGCTCTTTTCAAACAATGGAGAAGACGTATGATTGTAAATAAAAAGTAATGTTTATTACAACAACTCGACTCAACACAGCCGTGTTTCGGCGCCGTAGCGCCTTCTTCAGGAGTCTATAAAAACAAATATAAAACATGAATAATGCAAACGAAAAGCAATTGAAATAAACTCATAAAAACATCTTGAGTCGAGTTGTTGTAATAAATCATACGTCTTCTCCATTGTTTGAAAAGAGCCTATCTTCCCTACCCCCTCTTTGTTTTCCCCGCCCTTTCTCCACTCCCACGACTCCTCATAGGCTCCTATTATTTTATCCACTCAAATATTGTAAAATGACTTAACCGCCTCCCCTAGCAGGTGGAACTATTCATGGAACTTGAACTCAATGGATTTATGTTATGTTTACTTCTTACACCAGAACAACAACAAGCACAAACAACTGAGTGTGGGGAAAATTCTGGTCATCTATTCAACTATTTTTCTGTCTTAGCACCGACATGATCGCAGCTACAGTTTAGGCTGAGCTGAAAGAGGGAGAAATGATTCTGACTAGGCTTGGGAACAGAAGCTGAAGCAAACATGGCAGCTGAATAAGAACGCATTAAGATGCTGGCAGAGGGAAGTAAGGAAAAAAACAGCCACCCAAAAAGAGGAATGAAAACAAGAGCCTATCTGCAAAAACTAACATTTCTCTGGTTTCTTAACACTGTTGCTGGTAGGATTTATTTTCAGACCAATGAGTCACAGTGCCCAAAGCCCTGGGCAATAGAGGTGTTGATTTAAATGAAAGGGCACAGATTAGTGTGTGCTAAATTGAATTTAAAGCATACTAAGGCCCAGATGCACTAAGGCCATGCTAAAAGCCCTTCCCTTACCAATTTTGTAAACAACAGGCATGCATGAAGGAAATCTCATGCAAATGAGCTGCTCACTGTTAGCACATTTGCATGCGATCTCCTTCCACCCAGTCGGTCAGCTGAGCACGCGCAGAGCAGCCAAGCGTTAAACGTGGCTGCTCTGCGCATGTCGCAGACAAGCTGCGTGTATATAGCCGTCTAGAGCACTTGTTTGCCTGCCCACCAATCACGGTGCATTTAGCTGACACTAGTGTCAGCTAAACGCACTGTGACTGGTGAGAGAGACCAGGACTGTGTAAACGGGTCAGGAAACAAACAAAAAAAAAAGTTTTCTGTTGGAGTTCAATTCTATTTCAAACCGGACCTTTTAAAAAAAAATAAATAAAAATGAGAAATCACTTTCTTAAAGAGACAGGCTTCTTGAAGAGATGAGCACAAGGGAGATTTCCAATGGGCACCGAGCAAGCTGCGTGTATAATAGCTGTCTACAGTACTTGCCTGCCTGCCTGCCCACTAATCACATCGCATTTAGCCGACACTGGTGTCAGCTAAGCGTGCTGTGATTGGTGAGAGATCAGCTTCCTTGCACCAGCAGCCCAGCCAGGGATTTTACCGAGAGCACCACACCTCCCGTTAGATTTTCCACGGTAAAGGTAGGGACTGCTTTTGTGCATAGGGTTGGAAAATGGCTGTGCATCACCTTGCATACACATAATAGTTAATTAGCTCATTATAATAGCTTTGCATTCCGTTTTCATCATCTTCTACCGTAATAGGAAAATGGCTCGGAGAACCCCTTTGTGTATGTCTCGTTTTACTACTTGCTCGTTAAACCGGCTAAAACTAGTTTAAAAACAATGTTGTTGGCTCGTTACGTTTAGTGCATCTGGGCCTAAAAGACTTTCATTCAACAGTTAGTGCACATTAAACCAAATTCAGTGTGCACTAAAATCTGCATATAAAAAGACAACGGAAACCAATAAACAACAACTGGCACAAATTCAAATTGGTGATGGTGAGGGAAGGGGGGTTGAGAATGAAAACTAACCAAATTTCACCCCTACTACAGAGCAGTTGACAAAGGAAAGATCCTACCAAATCTGAATTCTTTGAGAGGAGTAGTTGATAAACTAGGAAAGAAGACTAGGCTAGTCCTCCACTCTTTCAACCTGGAAGTTGACAAGTTCAGATAGGAGCTCTGAATGTTCTAGAATCATTATCATCATTCGTGTATTTATATACTGCTTAGAACCAAGAAGTTTACAGTTCTAATTTACAGGTACTGTCCCCTAGTGGGCTCACAATCTAAGTAATACCTGGGGCAATAGAGGGTTAAGTGACTTGCCCAGGATCACATGGAGCTGCAGAGGGAATTGAACCTGGTTCCCCAGGATCTCCATCCACTGTTGACCATCAGGCAGCAGCAGGAGTCAAACCCAGTTCCCCAGGTCCACAACCCGCTACACTAACCTTCAGGCCACTCCTCCGCTCCATGGCGGAATGAAGTAGCAGAGGTCCAGCAGAAAAAGGAGTGAATAGTATATGGTTTCTGTAGGGGTGAACACTTAACTATTTTCTCTCACCTAAGCTGTGATCTCTGGGATGAACCTTAAAATAAAGGATCATCTCGGATTCTTTCCTCTTGATACTGAGCAGAAAGTAGTGTCAATCTATAGTGCAGGACACCCTGGGTAAGACACTTAATCCTAAGAAGCTCAAAAAATATGGGGCAAACAGTTGGCTTCAAAGATATAAGATAGTCCAAAAGCAAAACATTAGATAGTATAAAGATAGTCCAAAAGCAAAACATTAGATTCATGTAATAGGCTGCATGCTTTGTTCTGTTCATTTAACTGTTATTTTGCCTCGTACATCTATCTTTTCTTACATTGTCATTATGTACTAGCTTAACACACACCAGTAAGCATTATTCCTTTGGAATAAATGATGTGGCCTGGTGTTTTATTGCAAGACTAGTAAAAAAAGGCCCGTTTCTGGAGCCAATGAAACGGGCGCAAGCAAGGCTTTCCTGTGGCCCCCCCCCCACCCGTCGTCGATGTTGGTGAATTGCTCCGCCTCCGCCCTCAACGTCATAATGTTTGACGCGAGGGCGGTGAATTGCTCCGCCTCCGCCCTCAACGTCATAACGTTTGACGCGAGGGCGGGGCCCAGAGACTGTGATTTTCGAGGCTTCAGAGCTTCGAACATACGAACCTTGGCTTCAGTGACGTCAGAAGCCAATAAAACGGTGAGGGTGAGTTTTATATATATAGATGTCCAAATAGACCTTGTGACCTCAAAGCAACACACTCCCAAGTCTGCCAGCAGAAACCTAGGAAGCTCCACTGTTCGCACTATTGGGCCAAAATGCCAAATATACCTCTTTGTATAACAAGGATTTGGGAAGGAGTATACACCCATTTGCTACCCCCAAAAAAAACTGGGGTGGTTATGTTTACATGTGGTTTGACAATAAAATTTCGAGTCCCTGATGACAACAAAAACATAATCATTGATTAGTGGATTTTAATAAGCTTCTGTACTGTTAAACTGTCTACACCAACACAAAAAATTAACAAATCTCCAATCAATAGCATGTTAAATTTCCAAATGGGCTTCCCTCACTGCACCAGAACAGAGTTCAGTGAAAAAGTAATACAATTGACAATCAAGACATGTTTGTTCTGGCTTATTAACTTTATTATCCTGCTTAACGAAGTATGTATCTATATATCATGCACAATCTGCCCTGGTAAATGTTCATTGACTGGTTTCACTTTTGCCAGTGAGCAGCCAAGGGGCTGCAAAGTACTGCACATACCTACCTATGTTTGTTCATGCATGTATATACAGGGCTTCCACAAACTATATTTATTTATTTTGTTACATTTGTACCCCGTGCTTTCCCACTCATGGCAGGCTCAATGCGGCTTACATGGGGCAATGGAGGGTTAAGTGACTTGCCCAGAGTCACAAGGAGCTGCCTGTGCCTGAAGTGGGAATCGAACTCAGTTCCTCAGTTCCCCAGGACCAAAGTCCACCACCCTAACCACTAGGCCACTCCTCCACTAACTAGATCAGTCTGCAGGGTGGCCTTGTGAAATTGTGCTAGGACAGCCATGTGACCCGCACTCCTACTGACTAGACTGAACTAAACCAGGTTTACGCATTTAGCGTGATTCGTTGGGCAAGCGATGGGAGAAGAGGAAGTGGACCTTTAACCGAGATGTGGGTGGGTGGTTGACGGTTATACATGATCTTGGGGTCTCTAATCATTTCTTTTCTGTATTTCAGACTTGCTATGAGCCTCTGCTTGAGCTACTATTTACTTGTTTCCAGGATAAACTTTTCCTTTTATTTCACTTCTGAGTAAGCAAGGGAAAATTAGGTTCTTACCTTGGTAATTTTCTTTCCTTTAGTCATAGCAGATGAAGCCATTACGTATGGGTTATGTCCATCAACCAGCAGGGGAGATAGAGAGCACTCAAACTTTCACAGTGCCCTCTTGGCCAGCTAGCTCCACTGCCTCTTCAGTATTTGAAGCTTCCAAAGCAGTATGGCAAACCGCAATGGGAATCACAAGAGCTTTCCTCACAGCGAACGATGGCCCATCACAAGGGCATGAACTCATAAAGGAGGGAATGCACATCCTCCTGGAGGGAATAAACTCATCCTCCTTATTGTATAAGTGGAGGGGAACACACGCGCCTCCTGGAGGGAATCACACATCCTCTCCAACACACTGGAGGGAATGAACTCATCCTCCTATATATAGAACTGGAGGGGAACACACGCGCCTCCTGGAGGGAATGAACACATCCTCCTACATTTAAACTGAACATGAATCCTGAAGATTGTTTTCCAACTTTCTCCCAAGGAAGGAACTTCAGGAAATTAGAACAGAACCTGAAGAACAGATTCACAGCATACAGACAATCATACAGGGAGGGCTCATGGCTTCATCTGCTATGAATAAAGGAAAGAAAATTACCAAGGTAAGAACCTAATTTTCCCTTCCTTGTCATCAAGCAGATGAAGCCATTACGTATGGGATGTAACAAAGCAATCCCTAGATAGGGTGGGAACAAGCCACACCATGTGCTAGCACTTGTGCACCAAAACGCGCATCCCTCCTGGCAGCCACATTCTGTCTACCCACCCTGCTAAGGGAGATAGAGAATACTGAAGAGGCAGTGGAGCTAGCTGGCCAAGAGGGCACTGTGAAAGTTTGAGTGCTCTCTATCTCCCCTGCTGGTTGATGGACATAACCCATACGTAATGGCTTCATCTGCTTGATGACAAGGAAGTATTATTTGTTTTATCAGTGTAAGAACCAAAACCAAGAACGTGGGTGTTCCAACAATAATCAGTTGGGGTTTAGCTGTAATGGAGGTGATTAATGTGTGATCAACGTAAGCAGACCCCAAACAAGCTCCACGTACAAATGAAATCCTCCGATTGTGCCCACAGCTTCCTCATTCATATATGCCGACAAAAAAAAAAAAAAAAAAAAAAAGCTTATAAAGGAAAACGAAAATCAAAGGCTCTTAAAACTTTTCTATGGTTTCTTCTTCTACCCATCCTCTTCTATTTAGGAAAGGGCAAGCACAAGGAATAATTGAAAGCTCTTGATGTTGCTTCTACCAAGGACTTGACATTAAGATCTGGGATATACCAAACCAAATCAACTGTCTTTTGGGTAGTCTTCTGGCTTGCTAACTATCCATTTTCTTCACTGCACATTTAGAGGGCAGTTTATACTACAGTTTTCTGAGATGGTCTCTAAACTATTTATGATCTGATGTGACGTACGGTACAATTGAAGCCTATTTTATGCTGAATCTATTTCTGATCCTGCTTGTGTCACTGGTACTATTTTTAGCCTATTACGTTTTGTTCATTGATTGTCATTTGTTTCACTTTTGGAACTGGTAGCACCGATGGTATGAAAATTTTGATCTTCATTACAAATAAGGTGCCATTCATCGTAAAACTCGATTTACTTTCACATCTTCTATTGGGTTTCTAACATTCCCATCTTCTGTAGTGGTCCATCCAAGACACTGAGGAAAAGCACTTTCCTGTGCTAGAACCGCTGCTTTTTAATAGATTTATAAATGATTTAGAGATGGGAGTAATTAGCGAGGTAATTAAATTTGCTGATGACACAAAGTTATTCAAAGTCGTTAACTCGTGACAGGATTGTGAAAAATTACAGAAGGACCTTTCGAGACTGGGAGACTGGGCGGCTAAATGGCAGATGACGTTTAATGTGAGCAAGTGCAAGGTGATGCATGTGGGAAAAAAGAACCCGAATTATAGCTACGTCATGCAAGGTTCCACGTTAGGAGTTACGGACCAAGAAAGGGATCTGGGTGTCGTCGTCGATAACACACTGAAACCTTATGCTCAGTGTGCTGCTGCGGCTAAGAAAGCGAATAGAATGTTGGGTATTATCAGGAAAGGTATGGAAAACAGGTGTGAGGATGTTATAATGCCGTTGTATCGCTCCATGGTGCGACCGCACCTTGAGTATTGTGTTCAATTCTGGTCGCCGCATCTCAAGAAAGATATAGTAGAATTGTAAAAGGTGCAGCGAAGGGCGACTAAAATGATAGCGGGGATGGGACGACTTCCCTATGAAGAAAGACTAAGGAGGCTAGGGCTATACAGCTTGGAGAAGAGACGGCTGAGGAGAGACATGATAGAGGTATATAAAATAATGAGTGGAGTGGAACAGGTGGATGTGAAGCGTCTGTTCATGCTTTCCAAAAATACTAGGACTAGGGGGCATGCGATGAAACTACAGTGTAGTAAATTTAAAACAAATCGGAGAAAATTTTTCTTCACTTTACATTTAAACTCTGGAATTCATTGCCAGAGAATGTGGTAAAGGTGGTTAGCTTAGCGGAGGTTAAAAAAAGGTTTGGATGGCTTCCTAAAGGAAAAGTCCATAGACTATTATTAAATGGACTTGGGAAAAATCCACCATTTCTGGGATAAGCAGTATAAAATGTTTTGTACATTTTTGGGATCTTGCCAGGTATTTGTGACCTGGATTGGCCACTGTTGGAAACAGATGCTGGGCTCGATGGACCTTTGGTCTTTCCCAGTATGGCAATACTTATGTAAAACAAACAAAAAAGTGGGCACAAAACCAGGAGTCCCAGAGACTGGATCACAGTAAAGCTAAAACCAAATTTTATTAATTAGTATATTTGACTCGTATATTTGACTCGACACAACCGTTGTGTTTCGGCCAAAGGGCCTGCATCAGGAGTCTAAATACTAAAGTAGACAGCTAATGATGATCCAGAATAAGAAATACTGGTGAATAGTGTATAAATGGTCTTAAAAAAGACCTTTGTATTGAATTGTGGAATGGATCACTTGCGTGAAGAGTTCAGCAGTAAATTTTCAAATTTACTGCTGAACTCTTCACGCAAGTGATCCATTCCACAATTCAATACAAAGGTCTTTTTTAAGACCATTTATACACTATTCGCCAGTATTTCTTATTCTGGATCATCATTAGCTGTCTACTTTAGTATTTAGACTCCTGATGCAGGCCCTTTGGCCGAAACACAACGGTTGTGTCGAGTCAAATATACGAGTCAAATATACTAATTAATAAAATTTGGTTTTAGCTTTACTGTGATCCAGTCTCTGGGACTCCTGGTTTTGTGCCCACTTTTTTGTTTGTTTTACAAAGTATCCGTGGGTCTTCTTTGAGTTCTCCACGCTTTGTGGATTCTCTAAATACTTATGTAACACTATATCCTTATGCGTTTTTGGTCTTCTCATCCCTAAGGCTCGATGGGCACACTCAATACGAATGGAGGCAAGTGCACGGGATCAGAGAACAGATGGGCTGCGAGGCGTTGCACAATTTCTTCACAATCTGAATATTCATTGGTAACTTTGGCAGCCCGCGGACCTGTATGTTGAAGCGACGCTCCGATTTTCCAAATCTTCCACCTTGTCTAGCAGATACCGGGTTTCACGTTTTTGATCCTCACAGTGCGTAGTCGGAGACATCGCCTTCCAATGAAATGCAAAAGCCTGTAAATCGAGTGCTTTTGTTTGCGAGGCAGTCATGACCCATGCAGTATTCCGTGCCCTCCAATCGGGAGTGTACCACTCGTGATATAGCATGGAGGAAAGCTGCTAATAAAGCTAATTCTTGGCAGAGGCTTGGGAGCTCCGTTTTCAAGATGCCATTTGGGTCTGTGATGTCAGTTCCTCCCCGAATGAAGTATGTCTTGATCACAAATGAAAGCCTTTCTTAAGCATTAAGTAATAATGTGTTTGGCGGCAGCCAAAAACCCCCTCCCAAACAAACCAGAATGTTAGGAATTATGAGAAAAGGAAGAGAGAATAAATCAAAGAACATCACAATGCCTCTGTCACTTCACGGTGAGTATTGTGTGCAATTCTGGTTGCGTCTCGGAGATTATAGTGGAACTGTAAAAGGCAGCTAGAATGATTACAGGGATAGAAGGACTCATACGAAGAAAGGCTAAAGAGGTCAGGATTCTTTGGATTAGAAGACGGCTGAGGGGGAGATATGACTGAGATCTTAAAATCATGACTAGAGTAAAATAGGGACACATTAAATAGAATGCGCACTCATTTCAAAAAACACAAAGACTAGGGAACACTCCACTAAGTTATAGGGTATAATTTAAAAAAACAACAACAATAGGAGAAAATATATTTTTGTTTACTTGTCATATAGTTGAGCTCTGGAACTAGTGCATGTGATAAAAGCAGTTATTGTAACTGGGTTTAAAAAAAAAGACAAATTAAAAGAACGTAAGTGTTGCCATACTGGGACAGACTGAAGGTCCAAGCCCGGTATCCTGTTTCCAACTGTGGCCAGTCCCGGTCACAAGTGCCTTGCAAGATCTCAGATTTTATATTGCTTATCCTAGAAATAAGTAGTGGCGTTTCCCAAGCCATCTTAAATGGCTTATGGACTTTTTTTTTTTTTAAGGAAACTATCCAAACCTTTTTTTAAACCCTGGTACACTAACTGCTTTTGCCACATTCTCTGGCAACAAATTCAGAGTTAATTGCATGTTGAGCGAAGAAATGTTTTCTACGGTTTGTTTTAAATTTACTGCTTTAGTCGCATCATTGCCTGTCCCCTAATCCTATTTTTGGAAAGATTAAGTAAGCAATTCACCTCTACTCGTTTCACTCCATTCAGTATTTTATAGACCTCTATCCTAGCCCCCCTCGGCCATCTTTCTCCAAGCTGAAGAGCCATAGCCTTGCCTCATAGGGAAGCTGTCCCATCTCCTTGATCATTTTTGTCGCCTTTCTCTGTACCTTTTCTAATTCTGCTATCTTTTTTGAGATGCGGTGACCAGAATTGCACACAGTATTCAAGGTATGGTTGCAATACACAAAGGCATTATAACATTCTCATTTTTGTTTTCCATTCTATCTTCAGGTACAGTTCCTAGTTGTTGGAAACATGCCAAAGTAGGCCCTATTTTAAAAGAAGCCGTCTCTTGACCCCAGTGATCCTGTAAATTACTGTCCTGTTTCAAATTTGTTTTCTCTCAAAAGTGCCTGAATGAGTCGTCTAGTCACACCTTTATTCTTTTGCTGTAGATACCCATTTTTCACCACCGTCAAGTGGGATCCAACGTCATCACGACAGTCCATTTTTACTACTTTTGTCAGTAAACTACATTCAAGATTGGACTAAAACAATATTTCTCTTCTTATTTCATTAGATCTTTCATCCGCTTTTGACGTGGTAGACCATTCACTTCTCCTTACTCGTCTTTCTGATATTGGCATTTCAAAAACAGCTATGGCTTGGTTCTCCTTTTTTGTTTTTGTCTGGGCATACTTTTTCGGTTGCTTTGATTCTGCAATTTCAGCCCCTTCACCTATTCTCTGTGGTGTTCCCCAAGGTTCAGTTCTATCCCCTCTTTTGTGCAACACTTTTCTTAGCTCACTTGCACCTCTTCTACAGGCTCTTAATGCGTTAAATTCTATATATCTATGCCAACGACATTGTTGGTTTTTCCCTTTTCACCGTTTCAGATTGATCTGGCTTCTGTTCAATTTTTATTTAGGTACTATTCAGTCTTAGCTTCTGGATCATAAACTTATTCTAAACCCAAAACTATCGCATGTTGGATCAATCGGTTCAACATGTTCAACCATTTCATTGCTTGGAAGTAATCTTGGATTCACAACTATCTTCTGCTCAGCACATCTCTTCTGTTCTTAAGTTTCTGCTCTTTGAGTAAGCTTCACTCTTTTCGCTCTGACTTTGACTTTGCTTCATTACACACTTTCGTGCACGGTTTCATTATTTCTAAACTTGATTACTGTAATTCTCTCTTCGCAGGTCTTCCAAATTCATAACTAAAATGGCTTGGAACACTTCACAACTTCACTGTTTGTTTTCTCTGCCGAGCCAAACGTTATGACCATGTCTTACATCTACTTTTTAGACTTCACTAGCTGCTTTTTCCTTTTAGGTCTTTCTTTGGTTCACAAATCATATCGCTGACCCTCTGTCTTCTCTCTGCTGTGATAATTCGTACACTCTTAAAAGATCTTGTAGTCACTTGATTCACACAGTTTAGTGCTCCTTTCACCCAAATCAGTCGTCATTCTACTTTCTCGGTCCTAAACGTTGGAGCTCTTTACTTCCCTCTATTCGGTCTGAATCTTCCTTTAAGAAATTCAACACTTTTACTTAAATCCCATTATTTCTCTGTTGGGTTTGGAGGAGTTCAGCGTTCGTGATTTTCTTGACTGGAGGGATAATGTATAATGTGTGAATTAAAAAAATTTTTTTTTTAAGTATTGCATATTTTCTGGCTTGTAGGTTATCTTTTCTGTCCTAATGGTATTTGTTGTCTTTTCTATCTCTTCTTTTTATTTTTGTTTTTATACATCCTGTAAACCACCCTGACCTGTTTGTTCAGATAGGGCGGTATAACAAATTTGCATTTAGCTGCTGCTGCACACTGAGCAGAGGGTATCATTGCATCATCAACAATGACACCTAGATCCTTTTCCTGGGCGGTGACTCCTAATGTTGAACCTTTCATCAAGTAGCTATAGTTTGGGCTTCTCTCTCTCTCTCTCACATGTATCACTTTGCAGTTGCTCACATTAAACGTCATCTGACATTTGGATGCCCAATCTCTTAATCTCGTAAGGTCTTCTTGTGATTTAATAACGTCACCAGCAAATTTAATTACCTCACTAGTTCTCATCTCTAGACCATTTATAAATGTTAAAAAGCAGCGTTCCCAGCATAGACCCTTGGGGAACCCCACTATCTACCCTTCTCCATTGAGAATACCATTTCTATCTTTTAACCAGTTTTAATCCACAATAGGAACTATCTTCCGAAGGCTACTGAAAACAGATCTGTTCAAGAAGGCATACCATAAACACCCATCTTAAACACCAAAAAATAAGACTTTACACGACATAGACATAATTTAAATCTTATCACTTGACTGATCAACCTCCTTACCACTAATGAATAAGCATAACCACTTCAATCTCTATATCGAATATGGTCTCTCCATAGTCAATGACCTAAAGAATGATACAACCCAATTTCGTACTCAGGAACGTTCATGTATTACTATAATTTATTCTTCCTTAACATATATATGCACATGATATATATCTATACCATGATCTGTTCACGTATGTTATGTTACATGTATGTACCATGTATGTATGCAACTTAACACATTATCATTTGTAATTCTGTTACCCGGAAATGGCAACCATTATTACGGCAAATGTAAGCCACATTGAGCCTGCAAATTGTTGGGAAAATGTGGGATACAAATGCTACAAAAATCAATCCCATGATGTTCTAATTTCCTCAGGAATCTTTCATGAGATACTGGAGTCTTTCATGAGGTACTTTGTCAGATGTCCTTTGAAAATCCAGATACACAATATCGACAGGCTCACCTTTAACCACATGTTTATTCACTCGTTCAAGAAATATAGTAGATTAGTGAGACAAGATTTTCCTTCACCAAATCCATGTTGGCTTTTATCTCAATAAACCATGCTTATGTATATGCTGCTTTTTTTTTTTTTTTTAAATAATAGTCTCTATCATTTTGTCTGGTACTGATGTCGGGCTTTCCAGTCTATAATTTCCCAGATCACCTCTGGAACCCTTTTAAAAAATTGGCATTACATTGGCCACCCTCCAATCTTCCAATACTGTGCTTGGTTATAAAGATAAATTACATATTACTAACAGTAGTAATGTAGTAAAAGTATTGGATTGCAGTTACAAGCTTTATAGTCACAGTGGGGCCTACAGACCTTACCAAAGCAATACACTAAATGAAAGCCTAGCTGCGGCTATGAAAGCAAATGGGAAAATTAGGTTCTTATCTTGGTAATTTTCTTTCCTTTAGTCATAGCAGATGAAGCCATTACGTATGGGTTATGTCCATCAACCAGCAGGGGAGATAGAGAGCACTCAAACTTTCACAGTGCCCTCTTGGCCAGCTAGCTCCACTGCCTCTTCAGTATTTGAAGCTTCCAAAGCAGTATGGCAAACCGCAATGGGAATCACAAGAGCTTTCCTCACAGCGAACGATGGCCCATCACAAGGGCATGAACTCATAAAGGAGGGAATGCACATCCTCCTGGAGGGAATAAACTCATCCTCCTTATTGTATAAGTGGAGGGGAACACACGTGCCTCCTGGAGGGAATCACACATCCTCCCAACACACTGGAGGGAATGAACTCATCCTCCTATTTATAGAACTGGAGGGGAACACACGCGCCTCCTGGAGAGAATCAACACATTCTCCAAAACATGCTGGAGGGAATGAACACATCCTCCTAAATTTAAACTGAACATGAATCCTGAAGATTGTTTTCCAACTTTCCCCCAAGGAAGGAACTTCAGGAAATTAGAACAGAACCTGAAAAACAGATTCACAGCACACAGACAATCATACAGGGAGGGCTCATGGCTTCATCTGCTATGACTAAAGGAAAGAAAATTACCAAGGTAAGAACCTAATTTTCCCTTCCTTGTCATCAAGCAGATAAAGCCATTACGTATGGGATATAACAAAGCAATCCCTAGATAGGGTGGGAACAAGCCACACCACGCGCTAGCACTTGTGCACCAAAACGCGCATCCCTCCTGGCAGCCACATCCAGCCTGTAATGTCGGGCAAAGGAGAGCTTAGAAGCCCATGTTGCTGCACTGCATATCTCTTGAAGAGAGAGTGCTCCAGTTTCAGCCCAAGAGGAAGAAATCGCTCTAGTAGAATGTGCCTTAAAGGCTACAGGCGGAACCCTGCCGGCCAGTAGATAAGCTGAAAAGATAGCTTCTTTGAGCCAGCGGGCAATAGTGGCCTTAGACGCTGGAGACCCTCTGCGAGAACCGGATAGCAAAACAAACAGATGATCAGAAGTCCTGAAAGAGTTAGTAACTCGCAGATACTGCAGCAGAGTCCTGCGCACATCCAAAAGGTGCAGCTGCCCAAAAGAGTCTGGAAACTCTTCCTCTGAAAAAGAGGGCAAGAAAATAGGCTGGTTTAAGTGAAAGGCTGAAACCACCTTAGGCATAAAGGAAGGCACGGTCCGAACCGTGACTCCGGACTCTGAAAATTGCAGAAATGGGTCTCTACAGGACAGCGCCTGGAGCTCTGACACCCGTCTCGCCGAGGTTATGGCCACCAGAAAAACGGCCTTCAGTGTCAAGTCTTTCTCCGATGCTCGCCGAAGCAGCTCAAAAGGAGATGCCTGCAGGGTTTTCAAAACTAGCCCCAGGTTCCAAGCTGGACAGGGTGCTCGCACTGGAGGTCAGAGCCGAAGCACCCCTCTAAGAAACCGTGCCACATCTGGGTGAGCAGCCAAAGACACGCCTTCCACCTTACCACGAAGGGAGGCCAACGCTGCCACCTGCACCTGCAGGGAATTTAAGGCCAAGCCTTTTTGTACACCTTCCTGCAAAAAGTCCAGAATCGGCGAGACAGGAGCCCGCATTGGAACAATGGCTCTGGAAGCACACCAAGACTCAAACAGGCACCAAATCCTGGCATAAGCCACGGAAGTGGACCGCTTGCGGGCTTGCAGGAGAGTGGAAATAACTTTATTGGAATAACCTTTATCCCTCAATTGCGCCCTCTCAATAGCCATGCCGTAAGACCAAAGCGGCCGGCGTCCTCCATGGCTACCGGTCCCTGAGTCAACAGGTTCGGTACCAGAGGTAACGGCAGAGGAGCCTCCAGGAGCATCTGTCGGAGGTCTGCATACCAAGGTCTCCTTGGCCAATCCGGGGCGATGAGGACCACTTCTCCTGGGTGCAGCCGAATCCGCAAGAGCAGGCGCCCTATCAAGGGCCATGGGGGAAACACATAAAGTAGACCCGGAGGCCAGGGTTGAGCCAAGGCATCCAACCCCGCCGAGCGAGGATCTCTCCGTCTGCTGAAGAAGCACGGGACTTTGGAATTGGCACTTGTCGCCATTAGATCCATCATGGGCTTGCCCCATTTGGCACAGATCTGCAGGAATACTTCGTCTGCCAGATTCCATTCTGCTGGATCGATCTGATGCCTGCTCAGATAATCGGCCTGCACATTGCTCTGACCTGCAATATGAGCTGCCGACAGACACTGAAGATGCAGCTCGGCCCAGTGGCAAATCAGTTCGGCCTGCGCGGCTAGTGCTCTGCACCTTGTTCCGCCTTGTCGATTTATATAGGCCACCGTTGTCGTGTTGTCCGACATCACTCTGACAGCCAATCCTTCCAGGGTCACTTGAAAGGCCAGAAGCGCCTGAAACACCGCTTTCAACTCTAGGCGGTTGATAGACCACTCCGACTCCTCGGGTGTCCATAGACCCTGGGCATGCTTCCCCTTGCAGTGTGCGCCCCAGCCCTTCAGGCTGGCATCTGTTACCACTAGGCACCAAACGGGGAGCGTCAGCGGCATTCCTCGCCGCAGCATGCTGTCCGAGAGCCACCACTCCATGCTGAGACGGGCCGCAGGGAGCCAAGTAAGTCTGCATTGGTAATCCTGAGAAATAGGAGACCATCTCCGGAGTAGGGAATACTGTAGAGGTCTCAGGTGCGCTCTCGCCCAGGGTACCACTTCCATCGTGGCTGTCATCGATCCCAGCAGCTGGACAATGTCCCAAGCTCTCGGGCGGGGCATCCTCAGGAGCAGACGGACCTGATTCTGAAGCTTGCACCGCCTTGGCTCGGGTAGAAACACATAGCCCGAGACTGTGTCGAACCTGGCCCCCAAAAATTCTAGAGATTGTGAAGGGGACAGGTGACTTTTGGCCATATTGACGACCCAGCCTAGAGATTGCAGTACTGAGACCACTCTGGCTGTAGCTTGTAAGCTCTCTGTTGCAGAGTCTGCTCTGATGAGCCAGTCGTCTAGGTACGGGTGAACCCTGATACCTTCTCGCCTGAGAAAAGCAGCTACTACCACCATTACCTTCGAAAAGGTTCGGGGAGCTGTGGCGAGGCCAAAAGGCAAGGCCCTGAACTGGAAATGTTTTCCCAACACCGCAAACCTCAGAAACTTCTGGTGCGGGGGCCAAATCGGTATGTGCAAGTAAGCTTCTTTCAGGTCTAGAGACGTGAGAAACTCTCCTGGCTGTACCGCCGCAATGACGGAGCGCAGGGATTCCATGTGGAAATGCCGCACTCTCAGGGACTTGTTCACTTCTTTTAAGTCCAGAATAGGGCGAAAGGACCCACCTTTTCGCGGCACCACAAAGTAGATGGAGTATCGGCCGCAGCCTTGCTCGGCGGGAGGCACCGGGGTCACTGCCCCTAACTGAATCAGACCTTGTAAAGTCTCCTCCACCGCCGCCCGTTTGATGGCAGAACCGCATCGGGACTCCACAAACACGTCTCTTACTGGGGCGTTGAATTCTATTCTGTATCCATCTCTGATCAGGTCCAGAACCCACTGATCTGAGGAAATCTTGGCCCACTCCTCAACAAAGAGGGAAAGCCGTCCTCCGATGACAGGCATCGAGGAGAGGGCCGGTGCACCATCATTGAGAGGGTCGCCCCTGAACCACGGGCTGCGGAACGCTTGTCCGAGCGAAAGGAGTTCCTCTGCTGACCACGAGCACGAGAAGTGAACTCAGCAGAACGCCCCGGGCGGTACCTTCTAGCTTCACGGAAGCGAGGTCTGTACGAGGAGTGGACCGCCTGGCCCTTAGAGGAAGGCCTCTGCCTATCTTCGGGCAAGCGCTGGGGTTTTGGATCACCCAGGCCTTTCACAATTTTCTCTAACTCCTCACCAATTAGGAGAAGTCCTTGAAAAGGCAACTTCACCAACCTTTGCTTAGAGGCCATGTCCGCTGCCCAGTGTCATAGCCACAGACGACGGCAAGCCGCCACTGCTACTGCCATTTGTTTAGCCGAAGCTCTGACAAGGTCATAAAGGGCATCAGCCAGAAAGGACAAGGCCACCTCCATCCGCGGAGCCACATCCAAGAAGGGCTCCGCTCCATCTCCGGGCTGAGCCACTGCCTGTTGCAGCCAAGCTAGGCAGGCTCTCACAGCATAACAGCTGCATGCAGACGCCCGAACAGTGAGACCTGCAATTTCAAAGGACCGTTTCAACGCTGTTTCCAGCCTACGGTCTTGAACATCCTTCAGGGCAACACCTCCTTCAACAGGGAGGGTAGTTCTCTTTGTCACCGCAGTGACTAGGGCATCCACTGTAGGCATTTGAAAATGAGCCATATGTCCCTCAAGCAGAGGGTATAACTGCCCCATTGCCCTGGAAACTCTCAAAGGTCCCTCGGGGTCAGCCCACTGAGCCGAAACAAGCTCTAGGATGGAGTCATGCAAAGGGAAGGCCCGAGCAGCTTTCTTGGTACTAGCCATCCTGGGATTACCCGAGGAGGCCATGCCACTGTCAGGATCTTCAATCGAGAGGGCCTGCAGGGTATCTGAAATAAGCGCTGGCAGCTCATCATGGTGGAAAATCCTCACCGCGGAGGGATCATCCAGATCCTGTGGTAAATCCGCACCTGACTCTGGTTCCTCAGACCAAGAACGTCTGTCAGAGTTCTCCAAATCCTCACACCCCGACCACGGGGGGGAAAAAGGTGCACCACAATCTGAAGGGGAATTAACCCTTCTGCGCTTATCTTTAGGCCAAGCATCCGGGAAAAAAAACCTCACTGGGCAGTCCCAGGCCAGAATCCATCGGGGGGGCAATCAGTGGAGCCTCAGGCGACCCTTGAGGGAGGGCTCTTTTCATCATGTATGCTTTATGCAGCAAAAGCACAAAATCCGGGGAGAAAATCTCACCCTGGGCACCCAAATCCTGTCCGGTGCTAGCCACTCCTGAAATAACCTCATCTCGAGGTGCCCCACCCGGCTCAGGTCTCTCCGTGTCCACGGAGGCCGCGCCATGCGGTGTAAGCAAAATGGCACCCGCTGCCAGCTCAGAGCGGGAAGAAACATCGCTCGCCATGCTCGGGCCGGCTCCTACGCCAATACAGCACGATTTACAGAGCCCTGCTGCTGATTTGCGCTTGCCACAAGTGGAACAGCGCTTTACATTGTCCGCAGCCATCACCGAAAAACGGCGGTAAAATCCAAAATGGCGGTTCGCGCCAAAATCGCCCCGATCGCGGGCCCACCCTGGAGGAGTTGGAAAACACTCTTACCTAGTGTACAACTACGATCCTGCTGAAAATCAGGTCAAAAAACCTCTGTTCCAGCGTCTCTGCGTTTAAAAACGCGACGCGACTTTTTTTTTTTTTTTTTTAAGCTGTGAGGAAAGCAGAGGTATTGAAGACTCCGGAGGCTCAGATGAGTGGGAAAGGCAGGGAAAGGGCGAACCTATATGCCTGCATCCACTGTTGGTGGGTAAGGACAGGGAAAGCAAGGCAATATGTCCACATCCACAGAGGTATGGGTAAGGCAGGGAAAGGGCTAACCTATGTGCCTTTAAAGTGAAGCTGCTATAGCCTCCAACACCCCGGTTAACAACTGGCAAGCCAGGAACCACCTCCCGGCAGATTTTTCTGGAGCTCGAACAAGCTGCAGCCACCCTGCTAAGGGAGATAGAGAATACTGAAGAGGCAGTGGAGCTAGCTGGCCAAGAGGGCACTGTGAAAGTTTGAGTGCTCTCTATCTCCCCTGCTGGTTGATGGGCATAACCCATACGTAATGGCTTCATCTGCTTGATGACAAGGAAAGAATGTTAGGTATTATTAGGAGAGGAATAGAAAACAAAAGTGTGGATGTTATAATGCCTTTGTATCGCTCCATGGTGTGACCACACTTCGAATATTGTGTTCAATTCTGGTCGCCGTATCTCAAAAAAAGATATAGTGGAATTAGAAAAGGTACAGAGAAGGGTGACGAAAATGATAAAGGGGATGGGACGACTTCCCTATGAGGAAAGGCTAAAGCGGCTAGGGCTCTTCAGCTTGTAGAAAAGGTGGCTGAGGGGAGATATGATAGAGGTCTATAAAATAATGAGTGAAGTTGAACGGGTAGATGTGAAGCGTCTCTTTAAGCTTTCCAAAAACACTAGGACTAGGGGGCATGCGATGAAGCTACAATGTAGTAAATTTATAACAAATCAGAGAAAACGTTTCTTCACTCAAAGTGTAATTAAACTCTGGAATTCATTGCCAGAGAATGTGGTAAAGGCGGTTAGCTTAGCGGAGTTTAAAAAAGGTTTGGCCAGCTTCCTAAAGAAAAAGTCCATAGACCATTATTAAATGGACTTGGAGAAAATCCACTATTTCTGGGATAAGCAGTATAAAATGTTTTGCACTTTTTTGGGATCTGGATTGGCCACTGTTGGAAACAGGATGCTGGGCTTGATGGACCTTTGGTCTTTCCCAGTATGGCAATAATTATGTACACTAGAAATCCTGGGTGGAGCAGAACGGGTAAATATAAAGCAATTGTTTATTCTTTCAAAAAAATACAAATATGAGAGGATACTCCATGACGTTAAATGGCAATACCTTTACAACGAATAAGAAGAAATATTATTGCCAGAGGATGTAGTAGTAGCAGCTGGCATAGCTGAGTTTAGACAAGTTCCTGGAGGAATAACCCATAATCTGCTATTAAGATAGACATGGGGAAAGATGATACTTATCCCTGGGATAGGAAGCACGGAATCTTGTCCTATTTTGAATTCGTCAGGTATTTGTGACCTGGATTAGCCCCTGTTGGAAGCAGGATACTGGGCTAAATGGACCCAATTTGACTATTCTTATGTTCGCATGAAGAGGAGTTGGGGTTGGATCCTGGAATGAAGAGAGAAGGAACGGAGGGCAGGATGTAAAGAGGGGAGAAGATGGTGGGCAGAGTAAGGGAGAAGCACAGAATGGGGACAGAGAGAGGATGAGAGGGAGAAATGGAGAGGGTACAAGGGTTGAAGGGATAAGTGACAAGGGGTAAAAAGAGGATGTTGCTGGATACAGTGTGCATGAGAAAGTATTGGGAAGGGGAGTGATGGTACTTTTGAGCCAGAAGGAAATGTTATGCTGGAATCGCCAAGCCCTTATGGTATTTTTGTTAGAATGGGGGGGGGGGGGGGGGAGCCCATTTTTCTTTGACACATTTACTGAATCCCCCTACTGGAGAAGATGTGAATGCATACCACTGTGCGTCAGTGAGACACCTTTATATGAGATAAGCGAGTCCAAATTCCAGTATTCTAATTATTTCCTATTTCCCAAGGGAGTCTTGGACAAATTCCTAAAATTCCTATTGACTTCTTACTTACCACTGTACAGCACAGTAGTCTCTAACCCTGGGTCTGTGAACCCCTACTTATCCACCAAAAGAAAGACAATCAGAGTGCAGCTGCAGAGAAAAAGAAGGTAGACATCTCTAAGGAGCTTGCTTTGTTCTAAGGCTGCTAATCCTGGGTCCCCAGTATCTCTCCACACTCGTCCTTCCCTACACCCCTTCCCGTGCACTCCGCTCCATGGATAAATCCTTCTTATCTGTTCCCTTCTCCACTACTGCCAACTCCAGACTTCGCGCCTTCTGTCTCGCTGCACCCTACGCCTGGAATAAACTTCCTGAGCCCCTACGTCTTGCCCCATCCTTGGCCACCTTTAAATCTAGACTGAAAGCCCACCTCTTTAACATTGCTTTTGACTCGTAACCACTCGCCTCCACCTACCCTCCTCTCTTCCTTCCCGTTCACATTAATTGATTTGATTTGCTTACTTTATTTTTTGTCTATTAGATTGTAAGCTCTTTGAGCAGGGACTGTCTTTCTTCTATGTTTGTGCAGCACTGCGTACGCCTTGTAGAGCTATAGAAATGCTAAATAGTAGTAGTAGTAGTAGGGTCCCATGCTGACCATGCCAAGAGAAGATCATGGCTTCAAGGAGCTAAAATGCATGCAGAAAGGGGAAAGAACAGCTTATTGCTGCCATAAGATTGCTAAAAGCCACTGAAAGGAGGCAGGGAAGAGTAAAACTGAGACCATGGATGAGCCCAAATCATTACGCAGAGATGACTGCCGCTACCAGCAGGAAAGATTAAAGCTAAACACCATCCCCAGAAATATGAACCACAAGATAAGGAGGGAAATATACTAGCACCAGCATCTACATATCTACTGTCCAGTACAAATGGAAAGAGGCAAGCAGGGAAATAACCTTGAGAAGAAATTTCTAGGCACTGGTTAGAGTGACACGGCTGCTCTGCTTACCTGATGGTGCGGAAGAAGATCTGTCCTATGTAGTATGGTTTGTTGGGGGAAGGAAGGAGCGCAAGAAGGTAAAAGCAGCCCGGGAGGAGGAAAACTTAGGATGGGGTCTTCAGCAGGGCAGGAAAAAGAGCACTTGGTAAGAAACCATGGAGTGAAGGTAAAGCGAGAGAACATGTCCCCCAGAGGTTTTGTGAGGAAGTGCAGGAGTACTTGGGAAGGGGCCATGAAAAGGAACTATCAGAGGGCAGCATTTAATAAGGGGCCTCAGGGAGAGGGAAGAGAAGGCACTTGGGGGGGGGGGGCAGGGGGCCAATACAGAAAGCTACGTGGCAGAACTGCCACTGCCAACATTTGGTAGTGTATTGGGATGCCCCACTAGGAGTCAGGCCAGTTTGAATAATGGCAGTGCCAGAGGCAGTAGTGTGGCAGTAGTGGGGGCATTGCTCCTACCTTACCACTTTTTGGAGGTTTGGGGAGGGAAAGAGGGTACATTGAACCACCAGGGATTTTTTTTTTATTATTTTAATGGAAGAAGCAGGGGGCACTGCTAGACTATCAGGGATTTTAAGTCAGGGGCGTGGGGTCATCTCAGAGCCACCAGAAATTTTGTTTTTATGACAAGGGCAGGGCAGCTTACCCTTCAACACCACCTCAGATCTGGTGGTATGTTTTTGTTGTGCTTGGTCAAAATCTTCTCTGCAATGTGGCAGTTTAACTAAATTGTCCCCTTACCATATTTTACTATGCTAGGCATCGTGTACCTCACAAGTAAAACTTCTCCAGAGAACCTTTTTCTGCATCACACATGCCTCGTTAACCCACCCTTCAGACCACAGCAGCTTCCTGCATTGGCTCCTCAGGTAGGGCGCCAAGATTAAAGGGAAAGCAAGGCAAGACAACTTCCCAACATGAGGAAATTGGAGCCGACAGATCAAGGTGTGGAGGAGTGGCATAGTGGTTAGAGCACCGGTCTTGCAATCCGGTGGCCAGTTCAAATCCCAATGCTGCTTCTTGTGATCTTGGGCAAGTCACTTAACCCTCCATTGCCTCAGGTACAAACTTAGATTGTGAGCCCTCTTGGGACAGAGAAATATCCACTGTACCTGAATGTAACTCACCTTGAGCTACTACTGAAAAAGGTGTGAGCAAAATCTAAATAACTAAATAAATATTTGAGATTCTACATGGAATGTTGCTACTATTTGAGCTTCTACAAGGAATGTTGCTACTATTTGAGATTCTACAAGGAATGTTGCTACTATTTGAGATTCTGTTGCTACTATTTGAGATTCTACACAGAATGTTGCTAGTGGACGAGTGGCCTGGTGGTTAGAGCACCGGTCTTGCAATCCAGAGGTGGCCGGTTCAAATCCCACTGCTGCTCCTTGTGATCTTGGGCAAGTCACTTAACCCTCCATTTCCTCAGGTACAAACTTAGATTGTGAGCCCTCCTGGGACAGAGAAATATCCAGAGTACCTGAATGTAACTCACCTTGACCTACCACTGAAAAAGGTGTGAGCAAAATCTAAATAAATAAGGCACTTGGGGAACTTCCCTTTGGTAATTCACTTGCAAGCCCTGTGAATACCAAGTTGACCTGAAGAGAAAACCTAGTTAACTGCATGCTAACTAATATGTGGGAAATCAAGTAAATGCAAATTCAGAGCAGCCAAGCAATGCCATCTGAGTGTAAAGAGAACTGAACTGTTCGTTTCCTGCCAATTTCTATGAATCACTGCACAGGGCAAAACCATATATCTACAAAGCCAGCTCAAACTTGGTTTAATAAAAAGACTTTAGCCCACTGCTTTCAGCATTAAGGCCTTACAGAGCACATTACACCAAAGAAAAATAAATATCGGTACATCAAACAAATTACCCTACCCATCCCTTCCCCTGTCCCCCAAACTCTTATCACCCACAAAAAGAAAAAGCGGCAAGCAAACAACCAAGTCTTCAAACATTTGCAAAATACTGCATAAATTGCCAAGCACTTCAATATCCTCAGGGAGCCAATTCCAAACCTCACACATCTCCCAAAAAGCACGAGCTTGAGGTTCATAGCAAGCTAAACTCCTTTGCAGAAGGCAATGTCAGACTATGAGAAGCACAAGGCCAAAAGGCACATGGTTGCTAAGGCAACATAAGGGCTTTCAATCACAAGGGTCCCATCTCCAGAGCACCCAACAAGCCATACACAACATAAAATTCATGAGTCAATCATCAACCAACACAAAGCAGCAGAGTAACATGACCCAGTAATTTCCAGAAGGTAGTTCAAATGTACTGCCATATTCTGAACATGTTGCAATGTCTGCGAAACAGGCCCCACCTGGAGTAGTGCGTTCAGTTTTGGAGGCTGTATCTTGCTAAGGATCTAAAGAACTGAAGCGGTGCAAAGAAAAGCTACAAAAATAGTATGGGATTTGCATTACAAGACGTACGAGGAGAGACTTGCTGACCTGAACATGTATACCCTGGAGGAAAGGAGAAACAGGGGTCATATGATACAGACGTTCAAATATTTGAAAGGTATTAATCCTCAAACGAACCGTTTCCGTAGATGGGAAGGCGGTAGAACTAGAGGACATGAAATGAGATTGAAGGGGGGCAGACTCAAGAAAAATGTCAGGAAGTATTTTTTCACGGAGAGAGTGGTGGATACTTGGAATGCTCTCCCGCGGGAGGTGGTGGAGATGAAAACGGTAACGGAATTCAAAAATGCGTGGGATAAACAAAGAAATTCTGTTCAGAAGGAACGGATCCTCAAAAGCTTAGCAGACATTGGGTGGCAGCACCGGTGGTTAGGAGGTGGGGCTAGTGCTGGGCAGATTTCTACGGTCTGTACCCTGAAAATGGCAGATACAAATCAAGGTCAGGTAAGCATATAAAGTAACACATATGAGTTTATCTTGTTGGGCAGGCTGGATGGACCGTACAGGTCTCTCTCTGCTGTCATCTACTATGTTACTATACATAAATTTAGAGCATTGCAATAATCCAGGCAGGTCAACACCATCTACTGAACGAAAGTACAAAAATGTCTTGTAGCCATAACAGTGAGAACCTGTCTGGCCATTTTCAATTTTACCCACGTAGCACAGACCACCTCTCACCCACCTGCAAATCCAAGGTAAGCGCAGAACATTTTAAAAAAAGAAGACCTTATCGTCTAATCATCTGTAGCTCATGAGAAAAAAAGAAACCCAAGAGAAATCCACCGGTGGATCTAATGATCCCACCCACAGAATCTCAATTTTACCTAATTCAGCCAAACAGAATTTGACACCAACCAATTAGCCACTTCAAACATTTCAGTGCTGATGATTTTAAGTCTGTTGGGGAACAAAAAAAACTGCACATCTGCATTAAAAGAAAATGCATGGTACCCAACTGCATGAATGACAGATGCTAATGGTCAAAATACAAAAACTTAACTGTGTTGGAGAAAGAGGGGGGGGGGGGGGGTCCCTAGTCTGCAAAGCTCAACGCAGAAAGCCCATCCTGTCCCAGAACTACAATTTTTAAAAAAGGACTCAAACCAACTCCAAAAATTGTTCCTGTAACCCCCACCTACAGATGTTCAACAAATACCCATGCTCCAAGGTATCATATGCCACAGAGATATCCAACACACCACAGTCTGTCCTATCCAACAAGGCCACCAATACTGTTTCTGTACCCCCAAAAAAGTCTGCAATTCTATAGCTACATGAGACACCATCAACTTCCCCAAAAAGGGAAGAGACAGGTCTATAATTCCCCACATCACTCAGACACAGCCTTTGCCTTAATAAGTGGGTGCACAACAGCCTAAGAGGCACTGCAAACATCCTGAGTGAAAAAGATCCCGAGACCTGAAAACACTGCGTACAAGTGGTAACCTTCCACTGGAAAGGTACAAAATAACCACACAGGACACAGATCCACTGAATTCTCCCCCACCTCCTCCTGTGCAACGAACCTTAACAATTTTGTCAAATACTAGGTCTTGCCATGGAGGGTCACCACTGATGAGGGCTTTAGGAGAAAGATTGGTTGGTGGGGGGGGGGGGGGGGGGAGGAAGACACTGGTGTAGGAGGAGCTAGAGAGGGAGATACTAGCAAGGATGAAGGCAGCCGGCCTGAAATTTGAGAGAGGTCACAAGGGGCAAAACTGAATAAAGTCAATAAGGTAGAGCTTCAGAGCATCTGGCACTAACAGGACCCACACCATAAGTATTTACTCTAAGCTACAACTTATCTGATGTCAGTTTTAAGAGGCAGTGGAACACCTTTGGGGTTATTTTTTTTTTTTGGTGGGTGGGGGGGGTGAGAGGGGCACTCCACCACCACCCACAACGCAATCCCTATCCTATATAATAATTCTCACCTCCAACGTTCTGAGGCTGCCTGGAACCGTGGTCTGCTAGGTGCTACAGATCAAACTGACGTCATGAATCCCACTGATTGGCTGCGCCTCGGGTGAAGTCACAAAGCAAGCAAACCTATGAGATGCTGCAGGACGTTTAATAGACAGGAGTGGAAGTGAGCAAAGCAAGTCTATGGTAAGCAAGGAAGCCCATTGGTTAATCTCTGTTTCCACTCCCCTACACTCAAAAACAAGCAAACCTAGGAGCTGCTGCTTCACATTGCAATTTTTTCAATTGTTGTTCCATCTGAAACAAGTCTAAAGCTGTTTCAACTGGATAGACATTGCCTTAAAACGTGGTGGACAAAAGGAGGGGGAGACAGACAGACCCTGCAACTGGGAGGGAGGGAAGGAAGGAAGGAAGGGAGGGGGGACCCCCCTGCAACTGGGAGGGAGGGGGACCCTGGCACACACTCATTCTCACACAGACACACTCGCACGCTGATGGCCAAACTACCACACTCGCACCCAGTCTCACACTCTCTCTGTCACACACACACTCGCACATTCACACTCTCAAACATACACACTCTGAGAAAAACTTTGTTAGCGCCCGTTTCCTTTAAAACAGAAATGGGCCTTTTTTTACTAGTTTTATATAAAATCATATATAAAAAGTCAATTATTCACATGGAACATTCCAAAATCAACCAATAAAACTTAACAGGTACAGGACAAAAGTTTACAAAACAAAAAAATATTCAAAGGAAAAGCTAACAAAGGGAATATAAAAAAAAAAAAAAACAGCTATAACACACTGGGATTAGCTCTAGGTTGGCAAATAGTCCAAAATCTCTGTGGTGGAGAAAAAAATATATACTTCACAATCAGAATTCTCCATAACATAAGGCAATAATTATTGGTAAAACAAAATAAATTCCACCATTTTAAAATAATTTTGAAAATGTTTCTCTTAGCAAGTTTCCAAAGCAAAACCTGGAAGCCAAAACCAGTTTAAATATAGAAGCATCAATTCAATTCTATTCCGCATATTCTATACCGCTTTTAACAAAAATTTCAAAGCAGTTCACAAGAATAATCTCATTTAGATATGATATACAATTTAAGTTATAAAGTCATTCACCGACGAAATATTAGAGAGAACAAATACGTTTTTAACATTTTTCGAAAAAGGACTATAATCAGGTTATCAACCGTACTGGCACTGGTAAACTAGTCCAGATTTTCAAACCTTGAAATACAAAAGAAAGTTCCCAAAACAGCTTCCTCATAGATGGAATATCAAGTCAAATTTTTAAAACTCTTCAGGTACCAACCCCTCCCCCCATCCCTGTTTACAAAGCCACACAAGCAGCTGCCACAAGGCACTGCCAACACAGTCCATTCAAAGCGAATGGACTGTGTCGGCATGACTGCATCGGCAGCCACTAGCCGTGGCTTTACAGGGGCCATAATCTCTTAGACCTGGAAATATTAAATTTCCTTGAGATGTGAAACAAAAAGAAGTGAGGAGAAACCAAGGAGGATACAAAAAAAAAAAAAAAAAAACTTTATTGGTTTTCTAAAAAACGACCCGACACGGCCGTGTTTCGGCCCTAAGGCCTGCCTCAGGGGTCTTGATCAATCTCAGATGTTGCAGTGTAGTATATAATACACTGATGGAAATTTGCGCACAATTGTTGTTAATTCAAAAACTTCTTTGGTCTCCTCTCTTATAAAAATGTCGTGTTGTCAGTTAAAATTCAAGTTTTTAAAATTTAGAATTCAGTTTCTTAACTGACAACACGACATTTTTATAAGAGAGGAGACCAAAGAAGTTTTTGAATTAACAACAATTGTGCGCAAATTTCCATCAGTGTATAATATTACACTGCAACATCTGAGATTGATCAAGACCCCTGAAGCAGGCCTTAGGGCTGAAACACGGCCGTGTCGGGTCGTTTTTTTAGAAACCCAATAAAAATGTTTTTTGGTATCCTCCTTGGTTTCTCCTCACTTCTTTTTGTTTCACTTCTCACGGTACCGTGAGGTTTTTTACCTCCTTTTTTTTGCTTATTTAATATTAAATTTCCTACCATAAATGTATTTATAAATTTGACAAGCAATCTTAAATTGGATAAGAGATTCAATTCTTAACCGATGCAAATTATCCAATAAAGGACTAACTTCACTAAACTTTTCCTTAAACCAAAAATCAAATCGAGCATCTGTATTTTGAAAAATTGAAGTCAACACATCTGCTGTTTATTAACACTACAATATAATGGATTACAATAATCATCATTACAAAATCACCTTCTAGCCAAGTCAAACAAGCATAGAAATAATCGTTATCATGGTATCTTCTGCAAATACTTATCTACCGGAACGAACAATGTTTTCTCAATAGCCATGCTGAAGGGTGAAATCAGATCCCAACAGAAGCTCTGTTTCACTTTACTGATGCATCAGGGGAGTAATGTCTCTCTCTCTGGCCAATGATTCAAATGGCAGTCACCTCATAGCTCCACCCTCAAGTTTAAAGAAACCCATTTATGCCTCCAAAATGAATTTACACAATGTATTCCACTCAATACTTATCTTTGAACCATGACTCTCTACAGAACTCAGCACGTATATCCAGCACTGCTCATGCTGATTCAACAAACACTGAATTATTAGCCCGTCTGTTTTGAATGCGTTCCAATACACTGCTGCAATGTCATACAATGGGCTACTACTGGTGTAGACAATTTCCCATCAGACACAATGAGGGGCATTTTCGATATGACATCTAAGTCAGACTTTGGCCATTTTGCACTAAACGTCCCTAATCCGAATAGGAAATATAGCCATTTTTAAAACAGCAAAACGTCTTTTTTTTTTTTCCAAAAATAGTCTCTGTGCATTCATCTTTTTGGTCCAGTTTTGAAAAAAAAAACCAAAAAAAAAAAACGCACAAAATCAAGCCATTGGGACGTAGGAGGAGCCAGCATTCTTAGTAGACTGGCCACAAAGACATCCCAAAAGAGCAATGGGGCACTCCTGTGGACTTCATATAGAAGCTCCCAGGTACACATCTCAACGTTGCGCCCTCTTTCTCTCTCTCTCTTTCTTTATATTCTTAATGATATGCTAAAGTTATGTATTGTTGACACCTGTAATACTGTTTTTCTTATAACAAAATTTAATAAAAATACTAAGACAAAAAAAAGGATGCTCCCAGGTACACATCTCAACCTTGCTCCCTTAATCTTGTCTGCTGAGCCCTCCAAAATCCACCGCCCTCAACTGTACACCACTACAATGGGTCAAGGGGTCACCTATATGTGGGTACAGTAGTTTTTGGTGAGTTTTGGAGAGCTGACACTTTCCACCACAAGTGGAACAGGTAGAGTGAGATATGGGCCCAGAGTCCTCCTCTCTACAGTGCACTGCACCGACCACTACGCTACTCCATGGACCTGCATGAAGCTCTAATAGAGCTGGATATAGCATCTGAAGCTGTCAGAGGCTGTTAAGTACTATTTTTATCCACATCTTTGGGAGGGATGTCATCCCCGATTCCCTCCAGTGGTCATCTGGTCATTTAGGGCACCTTTTTTGTGCCTTACTCATTTTTAAAAGGGGTCTAGACCAAAACGTTGAAATTTTAACCCTAGACATTTTTATTTTATTCCATTATGGCTATAAGATGTCCAAGTGTTCAGAACGCCCTAAGCCTGCCCCAAGTCTGCCTCTGCAATGTCCCCGACATGTCCCCTTGTGATTTGGATACACTGCGGAAGAATTGCATAGATGAACGTCTGCAAATTAAGTTTTGAAACTACCCATTTGAACGGTTTGAAAACAATTTCATCCAAATGCTGCTTTATGACACTTTTTGGACTTTTTTCTCTTTCAAAATGAGCCCCAATGTCTATGTGCAATTAAACGAGCTTGAGATGTCTGTCCTACATACAATAAATTGCAAGGGAAAAGGAGAACCTAAATTAACTTTCTAAGTCTGACACACGCTATGACTCGATTTAAATTTTTGTTGGATCAACCAAATATGAGCGGGAGTAGGGTGGGGAGGATAGAATAATAAAAATAACTGGAAACGATATGGATAAATGTTTTTTGCTATTGTACAACAGTACTACTTTACTGGTCCTTTTTCTTTTTGTATACTGAGATATGTGTTATGCTAAAGTACTTAATTTTGTAACGTTCTTTTCAATAAAACGTTGAAATATAAAATTTTGTTGGGTTTGGGGATGAATGAAGCAGATTCAGTCAATGTATCAGACGGAACATTTAGTACTTTTTTTTTGTGTCCTCCTTGAGAAGTTCATGTTGACCTTGTGGGTCCAGACATCCACTCTACATAATGCATCCTTTACAATGACTATTTCTAGAGAATGAAAAACAATGGTTCGATATCACCTAGACATGGATGTACTTTCAAAATTTTCACATGTTTTTTTTATCTTACGTACAATAGCCATAGAACTGGAAGAACATTTCCTAACATCAAGTGTCTCTCATAGATTGTTGTAATATATAAAAAGCACTCATGTGCTTTTTGTACCAATTTCCTTGGGTAACCACACTCAAACTTCTCTCATAACAAAGCCAAAGCAAGCATATATTCATCGTCAGAACTGCATAACCTCCGACAATGAATAAACTATGAGAAGAGAAGACTAATCCAATATCCCTTTACAAAGCAAGACATGACTATTCTATTCAAACTCTGGTGTCACATCAGTGACAGCAACGCAAACTCCATCTGCTGACACAGGGAGAAAAAAAAGCCCCGGTAAACAGACATTCAGAAGCTTATCATACCAGCACCGAGTCCCAAGAACCCTGTCCATGAAAAATCTGCATTGCAAATAATAAACACCAATACACCTGCAGCTGGGGAAAAAAGTTAAGACTACTATGGATTTCTACAAAGAATATACACGTGTAACCTCACTGAGGGATTCTTTTCAAAAGGAAAACAAAGACCATCTAGTTAAAGAAAAAAAAAATTAAAGTGACTACAGATTAGAATAAATATCCCCCTCCCACCTACTTCTCAGAGCTAGCTTTGTCCTGCAATAGAATGATGGAGATATGCTTTAGGTCTCTCCTGTGATTTTCCTCCCTTATACCCTCCTTCAATAAGCTTGCAAGTATACCTAACTTTCTGCACTTGTGTTATGTATTTTTATTTATTTATTTGTGTGTATATTTATTTTCCTTCAATTGTAAGCTTTGTAAACTACTACCCCCGCCCCCCCTATTTACTAAAGCTTAGCTCAAGTTACCTGCAGCAGGGCCCATTTTATTCCTATGGGCCCTGCTGCAAATAAGCTAAGCTTTAGTAAACAACCCCCTTAGATTTTAACTATATAGGCGGTATATCAAATAAAATTGAACAAAAAATATTTAATGGAAAAACCTAAGACCAGACTGAGCAGCAGAATACTGAAAAAAACAAACAAAAAAAGCAGCATTTTCTTGTGCACAGGACAACAGAAGAAACCCACGTTTTTAAAAGCGGATATCTCATTCTATAAATATAATTTTCTGAAACCTTTATCTGACCATCTTGTTTTCCCAACTGGGTTGGTTCCGCTCTCTTTAACGCCTTCTTTTTGGTTTTCTCAAAGTCCTCTTCCAGGATATCATATCCATTTTCCGCTTCTTCACTGTCCTGTCCTTCTCTTCCTCTCACACTGATCCTTCTGTTTCACTTTTTCTTCTATTTATTTCATCTGTATATTTACTTGCCTGTTGTCTTGTCCTCACGTCGGTGAGCCCTTAGGTCCCGCAAGGCCGAAAGACCTCAGAGGACAGCCGTGCACCCCAATCTTCACCCGCGGCGACCGCCATTCACCGGAGGTTGAGCCCCCAGCTGCAGGCGGTCAGCAGGACTGCTGGAACCGCGGGGTGGACGGCTGACCTGGCTAGTGTCGGGAGTTGCGGCCAGCCGACACAGTCTCTGGATACCGGCTAGCAATCTGTGGTCAAGGATAGCACAGTCTCTGGATACCGGCTAGCAATCTGTGGTCAAGGTTAGCAGAGTCTCTGGAAATTCCAAAAGATGCAACACGACCCGCTGCATGGGCTTCGGGAACAGAACCGGAAGCAAGGAGGTCCTCTGGTTCCTGGGTTTAAATATCGCGCCATCCCGCCCCCCAGGAAGAGACCCACCAATCCGGCCCTCGCCCGGGTTCGCCAATCAACAGCCGAGTGCAGCAGTACAAGGAGGCAGTGCTGCTAGAGAATCAGTCGGACTTTCTGGAGCAAAGATATACCTGCAAAACCAGCTGCGATGACATTGGAATCGATTTGGGATGCCCTGGTGAGTCTGGAGACTTGTCAATTAAAATTTCAACTTTAGTAAAGTAGCAGATTTGAAGTTGAAGGTGCAAAGTTTGGAGACTTTTGGTTCATCTACTAAACTTGATATTGGTAAACTTCAGGAGGGACAATGTGCATTGATTAAAGAGAACTTAGTATTACAAAAGGAAAATAGAAAAAACTTGGAAAATCAGCAAAGACTGAAGACATTACGCTTTATTAATTTTCCTAAGTTACCTGCTGCTGCCACTTTACTTTAAAAAGATACCTTGCTGAAATACTGAAAATGCCAGAACAATCATAACCACCTGTATCTAGAATATATTCTTTGTTGCCCTATATAAAGAAAACTACGAGTCAGGAGGTGTTAGAAGGCCCTGAAGTACCTTTTGATAATTTGACGCAGACAACAGAGGATGAAACCACTGGAATCAAGGCTGCTACTTTTGATTGTAGACCATCCTGCTTATAATCGAAAAAGAAAAACGCCTATATTGCGACCCAAATCGGGAGATAGACATTTATCTCACAAAAACGAATAAAGCGGTATAATTGAAAGCCAAATTTGGACGTTTTCAACTGCACTCCGTCGCGGATGCGGACAAAGTTGATGGGGCGTGTTGAAGGCGGAACTGGGGCGTGGTTATCGGCCGATCAGAGATGGGCGCCTTTCGCCGATAATGGAAAAAAAATATGCGTTTTTAGCGAGAATTTAGGGCACTTTTCCTGGACCCTGTTTTTCCGCGAATAAGGCCCCAAAAAGTGCCCTAAATGACCAGATGACCACTGGAGGGAATCGGGGATGACCTCCCCTGACTCCCCCAGTGGTCACTAACCCCCTCCCACCACAAAAAATGATGTTTCACAACTTTTTATTTTCACCCTCAAATGTCATACCCACCTCCCTGGCAGCAGTATGCAGGTCACTGGAGCAGTTATTAGGGGGTGCAGTGGACTTCAGGCAGGTGGACCCAGGCCCATCCCCCCCCACCTGTTACACTTGTGCTGGTAAATGGGAGCCCTCCAAACCACTGTACCCACATGTAGGTGCCCCCCTTCACCCCTTAGGGCTATAGTAATGGTGTAGACTTGTGGGCAGTGGGTTTTGAGGGGGATTTGGGGGGCTCAACACCCAAGGGAAGGGTGCTATGCACCTGGGAGCTGTTTTACCTTTTTTTTTTGTAAAAGTGCCCCCTAGGGTGCCCGGTTGGTGTCCTAGCATGTGAGGGGGACCAGTGCACTACGAATCCTGGCCCCTCCCACGAATAAATGTCTTGGAGTTATTCGTTTTTGAGCTGGGCGCTTTCGGTTTCCATTATCGCTGAAAAACAAAAACGCCCAGCTCAAAAAAAAAGATAAACGTCCATGTTTTTCGAAAATACGGTTCGGTCTGCCCCTTCACGGACCCGTTCTCGGAGATAAACGCCCATGGAGATAGACGTTTCCGTTCGATTATGCCACTTCTATGCTGCAATCAGGTCGTGATTGGATTTTGAAGATATTTTTTTTGACACAGACAAGATTTCTTTCTTAATTATAAGATTAGAGTTTTTCCTGATGTCTCCAGACAAACCCAGTGGAGACATCAAGCTTTTTTTAAAATTACATCCACGTGTTTTGCAGCTAGGAGGCATATTTTGGCTTCATTTCCCATGTAAGTGTGTGATTAAAATTCAGTCGATGAAGTATGTTTTCTCTGATGCAGCACATTTAGTGACCTTTTTGGACTCTAAGCTGTTCGTTACTCCTCCGCCCTTAGCTTCAGTACTTATTACATCTACTCCATAAAGTATAATTAGCTTGGACTGGGCTTTCTGCTTTTTTTTTAGGAAACAATCTCTCTTTAAATTGTGCCTTGTCTTCTACCAATTGTGGACTTTAGATACGATTCTATCTTTTTTTGAATATTTCGTCACGTTTTTTTTGAGATATATGAAGGAGGATTAGTTGGATTTGTATTAAATATATATTTTGTTTTTCTTGTAGGAGAACTTTTATTCCTCATTAATGAGATATTGTATCTTTCCGTTCAAGAATTTTCTTGTAAAATTTGAAAATTACTAATAAAAAAATAAAAATTAAAAAAAAAAAACCTCAGCTCCCTTCTGCCTGCCCCAGCAACAGCTCCTTTTTTTCACCCCAGCTTTGCATCAGCTCTATCTCCAAGCCCCAGCTCCCACCCACCCCCTTTTTCAGCATCAGCCCCATCTCCTATTTTTGAACAGAAAGTAGATGCTCTCAGCTGTATAAGCCATGCAGTGCCAGGAGCCAGATTTGGCCAAGGACAGGCAAAGCAGTGGCAGCGAAACACAAGCTCCCCGTCGCTCTGCAACAGTGCTGGGCAGGGGCAACCCCCTGTTCCGACACCTATGGTCAGCGGTGTGCTGGTAAATTTTTAACAACGGGCTCTCTCTCTGGGCATAGCCGGCCCTGAAATTTTGGGGGTGGGGTGTGGGAATACATGCCTCTCTCTCTTATCCCTTGTGCGGGCACGCTAGGCATACCTTTGCCGAGCCCCACCAGCCAATAAATGGACTGCCACCATTCTCTGCTGCTTGTTTCTGGCTCTGAGCAACATGATGGTACCTTCTTGCGCTTGCATGAAAAGTCCCAGCCTGATGATCAGAGTCAGAAACAAGGAGCAGGGAGCAGCAGCAGTCTATTTACTTGGCTAGTGGGGCCAACATCACTGCCAGCAAAGTAAAAGAGAATTCAGGAGGGGGCCCAAGCCCACATTTTGGGAGTCAGTTGTTAAAGTAGCCATGGGGAGGCCTACTTTAACAACCGGCTCCCAAAATTCTTAAAAACTTAAACGGCTCTTGCGAGCCCGTGAGAGCCCGCTCCAGCACACCACTGCCTATGGTATGAATTCTAGTTTTCAGGTGGTAGTGTAGTCTTTACCACTCTTCTATTACACCTTTTCATTTTTCCTCAGTTACAAGAGCTCACAACAAATTACTTCATTGTTAAACAGGTGTAAGTTACTATAAGAAGTCTGAATTAAGATAAAACAATTTCGTTCTTAGGGGTATGTTTACTAAGGTGCATTACCACTTCTAACAAAACCTTTAAATTTAAGATGCGTTAAATGCTAATGCACCTATATGTTTTTATGTGCATGTTAGCATTTAACATATGTAAACCATTTACGCGCGTTAAAAACTCTATTGCACCCATAGCGCACCTTAGTAAACATATAGGCTTCCCTACGTCCATCTCAATAACAGACTATGGACTTACATAAGTACATAAGTATTGCCATACTGGGAAAGACCAAAGGTCCATCGAGCCCAGCATCCTGTTTCCAACAGTGGCCAATCCAGGTCACAAATACCCGGCAAGATCCCAAAAATGTACAAAACATTTTATATTGCTTATCCCAGAAATTGTGGATTTAATAACGGTCTATGGACTTTTCCTTTAGGAAGCCGTCCAAACCTTTTTTTAAACTCCGCTAAGCTAACCGCCTTTACCACATTCTCTGGCAACGAATTCCAGAGAGTTTAATTACATGTTGAGTGAAGACAAATTTTCTCCAATTCATTTTCAATTTACTACATTGTAGCTTCATCCCATGCCCCCTAGTCCTAGTATTTTTGGAAAGCGTGAACAGACGCTTCACATCTACCCGTTCAACTCCACTCATTATTTTATAGACCTCTATCATATCTCCCCTCAGCCGCCTTTTCTCCAAGCTGAAGAGCCCTAGCCGCTTTAGCCTTTCCTTATAGGGAAGTCGTCCCATCCCCTTTATCATTTTCGTCGCCCTTCTCTGCATCTTTTCTAATTCCACTATATCTTTTTTGAGATGCGGCGACCAGAATTGAACACAATATTCGAGGTGCGGTCGCACCATGGAGCGATACAAAGGCATTATAACATCCTCATTTTTGTTTTCCATTCCTTTCCTAATAATACCTAACATTCTTTTCGCTTTCTTAGCCGCAGCAGCACACTGAGCAGAAGGTTTCAATGTATCATCAACGACGATACCTAGATCCCTTTCTTGGTCCGTGACTCCTAACGTGAAACCTTGCATGAGAAAGCTATAATTCGGGTTCCCACATGCATCACTTTGCACATTAAACGTCATCTGCCATTTAGACGCCCAGTCTCCCAGTCTCGTAAGATCCGCTTGTAATTTTTCACAATCCTCCCGCGATTTAACGACTTTGAATAACTTTGTGTCAGCAGCAAATTTAATTACCTCACTAGTTACTCCCATCTCGAGGTCATTTATAAATATGTTAAAAAGTAGTGGTCCCGGCACAGACCCCCTGGGGAACCCCACTAACTACCCTTCTCCATTGAGATTACTGACCATTTAACCCTACTCTCTGTTTTCTATCTTTTAACCAGTTTTTAATCCACAATAGAACACTACCTCCTATCCCATGACTCTCCAATTTCCTCTGGAGTCTTTCATGAGGTACCTTGTCAAATGCCTTCTGAAAATCCAGATACACAATATCAACCGGCTCCCCTTTACCCATATGTTTGTTCACCGCTTCAAAGAAATGTACTGGATTGGTGAGGCAAGATTTCCCTTCACTAAATCCATGTTGACCTTGTCTCGTTAATCCATGCTTTTGAATATGCTCTGTAATTTTGTTCTTAATAATAGTCTCTACCATTTTGCCCGGCACCGACGTCAGACTCACCAGTCTATAATTTCCCGGATCTCCTCTGGAACCTTTTTTAAAAATTGGCTTTTCCTCCAGGAACTCGTCCACACCTTTTTTTAAACCCAGATAAGCTAACCACCTTTAACACATGCTCTGGCAATGAGCTCCAGAGCTTAACTATTCTTCGAGTGAAAAAATATTTCTTCCTATTTGTTTTAAAATTATTTCCATGAAATTTCATTGAGTGTCCCCTAGTCTTTCTACTTTTTGAAAAATTGATTCACCTCCACCTGCTCCACACCACTCAGGAGTTTGTAGATCTCAATCATATCCCCCTTCATCTGTTTCTTTTCCAAGCTGAAGAGCCCTAACCTCTTTAGCCTTTCCTCATACGAGAGGAGTTCCATCCCCTTTATCACTTTGGTCGCTCTTCTCTGAACCTTTTCTAATTCTGCTATATCTTTGCGATATGGCGACCAGAATTGAATGCAATACTCAAGGTGAAATCGCACCACGGAGCGAAACAAAGGCATTATAGTATTTTCGGTCTTATTCACCATCCCTTTCCTAATAATTCTTAGCATCATGTCTGCTCTTTTGGCTGCTGCACACTGGGCAGAAGATTTCAACATATTGTCTGCAATGACCTCTAATTCTTTTTTCTTGAGTACAGACTCCTAAAGTGGACCCTGGCATCAGATAACTATGATTTGATTATTCTTAACGTGCTTTGCTTTTGCCTACATTAATCTGCCATTTGGATGCCCATCTTTCAATTTCTTAAGGACTTCCTGCAATTTTTTTTTACAATTGACAACTTTTGAATAGTTTCATGTCAATTTTTCACAATTCACAACTTTGAATAGTTTCATGTCATCTGCAAATTTAATCACCTCACTCATCGTTCCAACTTACAGATCATTTAAAATATATTAAACAGGACTGATCCCAGTATAAATCTCTGCAGCATGCCACTATTCACCCTCCAACAAAACAAAACAGCGATGACTAAAAAAAAAAAAAAAAAAGGACGCTTAAAAAAAAAAAGTCCAGTTAAAAATAAACAAGATAAAATTTTACAATTAGGATGCTCGATGAGCAAGACTCAACACAGCTGTGTTTCAGCCTAGGCCTTTTACCATCGGATTTGTTAATTCTTAAATCTTTCACCTTCGGATATGACCAATCTTGTTTTCGTCTTTCAATTTTAGATCTTGTAATGGAGCTGCAGCGTCTCTTAGATCGAACTCTAAAATTGAAAGACGAAAACAAGATTGGTCATGGTCATATCGGATGGTGAAAGATTTAAGAATTAACAAACCCAATGGTAAAAGACTCCTGATGTAGGCCCTGTAGGCCGAAACACAGCCGTTTCGAGTCTTGCTCAATCAACCATCCTAATTGTAAAATTTTATCTTGTTTATCGACTATTTTTATTTTTAACTGGACATTTTTTTTCAAACATCGTCCTTTTTTATTTTTTAGTCATCTTCGCTGTTTTGTTTTGTTGTATTTTTTTGCGAAGACTTGTTTCCTCTGTTTTTGTATTATATATATATATATTTTTTTTTTTGTTACATTTGTACCCCGCGCTTTTTCCCACTCATGGCAGGCTCAATGCGGCAGGCAATGGAGGGTTAAGTGACTTACCCAGAGTCACAAGGAGCTGCCTGTGCCGGGAATTGAACTCAGTTCCTCAGTTCCCCAGAACCAAAGTCCACCACCCTAACCACTAGGCCACTCCTCCACTGTTGCTACTATTTGAGATTCTACATGGAATGTTGCTATTCCACTAGACGTCGGCCCTTGCAGATCACCAATGTGGCTGCGCAGGCTTCTGCTTCTGAGAGTCTGACGTCCTGCACGTACGTGCAGGACGTCAGACTCACAGAAACAGAAGCCTGCGCAGCCTTCTACATGGAATGTTGCTAGTGGAATAGCAACATTCCATGTAGAATCTCCAATAGTAGCAACATTCCATCTAGAATCTCCAATAGTATCTATTTTATTTTTGTTACATTTGTACCCTGCGCTTTCCCACTCATGGCAGGCTCAATGCGGCTTACATGGGGCAATGGAGGGTTAAGTGACTTGCCCAGAGTCACAAGGAGCTGCCTGTGCCTGAAGTGGGAATCAAACTCAGTTCCTCAGGACCAAAGTCCACCACCCTAACCACTAGGCCACTCCTCCACTGTTGCTACTATTTGAGATTCTACATGGAATGTTGCTATTCCACTAGCAACATTCCATGTAGAAGTCGGCCCTTGTACATCACCAATGTGGCCGCACAGGCTTCTGCTTCTGTGAGTCTGACGTCCTGCACGTACTCACAGAAACAGAAGCCTGCACAGCCTTCTACATGGAATGGAATGTTGCTAGTGGAACATTCCATGTAGAATCTCCAATAGTAGCAACATTCCATGTAGAATCTCCAATAGTATCTATTTTATTTTTGTTACATTTGTACCCCGCGCTTTTCCACTCATGGCAGGCTCAATGCGGCTTACATGGGGCAATGGAGGGTTAAGTGACTTGCCCAGAGTCACAAGGAGCTGCCTGTGCCTGAAGTGGGAATCGAACTCAGTTCCTCAGGACCAAAGTCCACCACCCTAACCACTAGGCCACTCCTCCACTACTATAGACTACTACTATTGACTATTCACCTTCCTCCATTAAGAAAAATAGCAATTTAACCTACCCTTTGTTTTCTGTCCAATTACCAATACTTAATCTAAAGACAGATATTGCCTCCTATCCCATGCAGTGCCCCATCCAAAGCTGCAGAATTCGTTCATGCCTGGTGGGGATGCTGCAGCCCCACTAGCTGAAGAAATCTGCTGCCTGAGCCGTTCCCCTCCCCCTCATACTGCTTCAAGAATGAGAAAGTTGGCAGCCTTATTTCAGCTTGGAGAATGTCAGCACCAACAGGCTACAGGCACACCTTCGACTTCCTTGCCCCTGAGACAAAACAAGGATGAAGGGGATGGCTCAGGCAGAGGATTTCTATAGCTGGTGGGGCTTCTGCATACCCACCAGCAAAGGCAAAATGATTAATACAGCGGGGGGGGGGGGGGGGGGGGGGAGAAAATACATAGCCCCCCAGTCCACCCCTGCCCCCCCCCCCAAAAAAAAAAAAGACTGCTGGCTAAGCCCCTGATCCCATGACTGCTTAATTTTCTCAGGAGTCCCTCATGAAGTACTTTGTCAAAAGCTTTCTGAAAATCTAGATACACTACACCAACCTGGCTCACCTTCCTATATAATAATTCTCACCTCCAACAGGATGTGCTTGGGACCGTGCCTGCCGGAAGTGGTCTGCTAGGCAGGCACGCACTGACCTCAGTGACAATTTGGCAAAGCAAAACAATCTGAGTGCTGGCCATTAGGACACAGGGTTGATAGGAGACTTTTAAAAGACTGAAGGAACCAAAAGTGTTAAACTGGAGAAAGGGGGGGGGGGGGGGGGAGTTGTGAATGACTGAAAGACATGCAAATTTGGGACAGGAAAACAATCTCAATGCTGGCCATTAGCACACAGGGTACATAGGAGAGTTTTAAAAGACTGAAGGAACCGAAAGTGTTAAATGGGGGGGAGGGGGGAGTTCTGAACCACTGAAACACATGAACATTTGGGAAAGGAAAACAATCTGAATGTTGGCCATTAGGACACAGGGTAGATAGAGTTTTAAAAGACTGAAGGAACCAAAAATGTTCGAGGGGGGGGGGGGGGGGGAAGTTCTGAATGAATGAAAGAAATGAAAATCTACGAGAGGAACACAATCTGAATGCCGGGCATTTGTACACAGGGTAGATAGGACACTTTTTTTAAAAAAATGAAGGACGTGAAAGTATTACATCTTGGGGGAGGGGTGAGGAGGAAAGCGGTGGGGTATCCGGATACTGGGCGTTAGGGCCACGGGGGTACATAGACTTTTGAAAGCCTTAAGGAACCCAAAGTGTGGGAAGGAGGAGGAAAAGGAGGGGAGGGAACGGGGTGAGGGGCATTAGGAACAGGGGAGGGGGCCCTGTCACACACTCTCATTCTCACACACACACACTGTCACACAGACAGTCTCACTCTGTCACACACCCGCACATTCACTCTGGCTCTCTCTCTCAAACATACACACTCCCAGGAAAACCTTGCTAGCGCCCGTTTCATTCGTTCCAGAAATGGGCCTTTTTTACTAGTTATCAACATAATTTGTTCATGCCTGCAAAGAAATGAAGTAAATTGGCGAGGCAAGATCTCCCTTGGCTGAATCCATGCTGACTCTGTCCCATTAAACCATATTTATCTGTGTGTTCTGTAATTTTATTCTTTATAATAGTTTCCACTATTTTGACAACACTGAATTCGGGTTTACTGGTCTGTAATTTCCCAATCACCCCTGGAGCCTTTTTTAAAAATCGGCGTCACATTGGCCAATCGCCAGGCACTACCAATTATTTTAACGACAAGTTACAAGATCACTAGCAGCAGAACGACAGAGGAGCTATGATAGAAGTCTATAAATTATGAGTGGAGTAGAATTGTTAAATAAGGATCAGTTTAACCTGTCAAAATTCAATAACTAATGGCCAGTATATTGAAAATTATAGAAAGTTGGGTTTTTTTCTTCTTTATGCCATGTATAATTAAGCTGCGACATCTGTGGTCCAGAGAACGCGGTCAAGGTGATCAACATAGTGGAATATAAAAAAAAACGATTGACTAGTTCCTGGAGAAAAAGTCTATTAAAAAAATATTAGCCAAGAATCTGGGAAGAGAGTTATTTTTCATCCTTGTGAAAATGTCTATGGGACAAATCTACTTTTTGGGATCGGATGGGTATTTGCAACCTGAACAGGCCACAGGATGCCATGCTCAATGGACCTTGGTCTGGCTAGGGTTCACCTTGGATGTCAGCACCCAAGAAAAAGATCTATGTGTCACTGTAGACAATACACTGAAATCTTCTGCCCAGTGTGCAATAGTGGCCCCCCAAAAAATGCAAATAGGATGCTAGGAATTATTAGGAAAAGAATGGTAAATAAGGTCAAGAACACAATAAAGCCTCTGTATCACTCTATGGTACGACCTCGCCTTGAATACTGTGTTTAGTTCTAGTCGCCATAACTCAAAAAAAGAAAATATCACGGAATTAGAAAAGGTTCAATGAAGAGCAACCAAAAGGTTAAATGGGATGGAATCCTTTCATATGAGGAAAAGCTAAAGAGGTTAGGGCTCTTCAGCTTGGAAAAGAGACTGCTAATTTGAGGTCTACAAGATCCTGAGTGGTGTTGAAGTGAATCCATTTTTCACTCTTTCGAAAAAGTGCAAAGACTAGGGAATACTCAATGTAGTTACATGGAATACTTTAAAAACAAATAGGAGGAAATATTTTTTCACTCAAAGAGTTAAGCTCTGGAACTTGTTCCCAGATGATGCAGTAACAGTAGTTCGCATACCTGGGTTTAAAAAAAAATTTGGACAAATTCATGGAGGAAAAGTCCATAGTCTGCTATTGAGACAGACATGGGGAAGCCACCCCTTACCCTGGGACTGGTAACATGGAACGTTGCTACTATTTGGGTTTCTGCCAGGTACTTGTGACCTACGTTGACCTGTGTTGGAAAACAGGATATTGGGCTAGATGGATCATTGATCTGACCCAGTATGGCTATTCTTACGTTCATATGGCTCAATGCGACTGTTCTTAGTTATAAGTACCAAAAAAAAAAGGTTAAATCTTTTTGCTGATCACCACTAAACAGCTTTCATATCAACAGCAGCGAGTTTCCTAGCTCAGGTGGTCCTCAGAATACTGCACACTATGAACTACAGGAAAGAGGGGGTGGGGGGTGGAATCTCTTTAACACAAGGCAGGTGCTGGGTGAATATCTGCAGTAATCCAAAGATTGTGGTCATTTTTAACATAGCTTAGTGTAAGGATGAGGTTCATGCCTGTGAATGTATGGTCACACTAAATCATTTGCAGGTATAGATATTAAGAACTACAGCTTTTTGGGCAAATAGCCACACACTCAAGCAGCACTAAAATTACAAAGTGCTTAGCAAGGATGAACACACACTGCATCAGTAATGAAGAAGAATTCATAAGATTCCAGACACACAGCCTAGTTTTTGCAAGTTGCATTAATATTCCTCACTTAAAAGACACCATGACCTCTGCTAGCACATACCAAGTACCAGACAGCTCCCTGATGGCCTGAAAAGATTATCACCAAGATAAAGATCAGTCAGCTTTCACTATATTTTGTACTCTAGTAACTGCAGGAGTGAGGAACAAACAGTAAAATCAGGGAGAAACTAGAAATAAATGTTCTTAATATCTACTGTATAACCACAATGCCTCCACCCCCCCTTACTACTACATATATACTTAGCAAAATAAGGGTTTCCCCTATTACAACAGATTACAATGTTAGATTAAAGTAGGTGGAATTATGTGCATTTGTGGCAGTGAACACATTTTTGGGAGGAGATCCCTGAAAAGAAATGCACAAAGAAACGAGAAAATGTTTTTACACATGGCATATTTAAATGGATACTTCATTACACTGTGGTGCATGTACTGCTCTTAGGTTATTAAGAATGCCACATATCAAATAAGCAAAAAAATAAATATAAAATATATTATTTTTAAGTAATGCTTTTAGAAGAGCAGAGCTTATTGTATAAGGCAAAGTAATTCTCATCCGAACAAAAAGCTATTTCAAAATAAATAATTTATCTTGGGAGCCACACACAAAAGAAAGATTGCTCACAATACATTGGAAAAGGCTTTAACATGGGAATCCTAAAATGTATAATCGGGGAAGGGCGCTCATATTAACCTATATCATAAATGTTATTTGCTGCTGTTTACCAGCTTCCACTGAACAAAAATTCATCAACAACCTTGGTCTTTTCCCAGTGTGGCATTACTTATGTACTTAATCTATCACACCCACAGGCAAGAAAGGGTTTTAACATGGGAATCCTACAATGAATAATAGGGGCAGGGAGCTCATATTAACATATATTATAAATGTTATTCACTGCTCTTTACTAGATCCCACTGAACAAAAATTCATCATGAATTCAACAACTGCATCTGTCACACTCACAGGCAAGAAACCCTGGCCAAGAACCAATTGGAATCCAAAGGCGACACCATTATGCTCCTCACTTCTACCCCCGCCCCCCAAACGCCACTCAATCACATGGTGGTTATGGTTATGTGATCTAAGAGTCGACTTGCACAGGGGTGACCCAGGCACCAGCAGCACGCGCACGCCTGCGGCCCCGGGAGCTAGAGCGGCGCGAGCAGGTGGGCGGTGCGCCCAGAAGGGGGCGGAGCGCCACCAGCGCCACAGCACAGCGGCACGCGAGGGAGGGGCGGGGACTTCCGAATTACAGCTACCCCCTCCCCGGATAAGGAAAGCAAGATGCCGCTTACAGTCCAGGTGCTTCTTCTTGGGGCCCATCACTTCGTGTGTGGTGGCCTTGCAGACGGCTCTGGCCACGGCCGATCCTGTAACGCTGTACTGAGCAGCGGCGATGCGATCTGTCAGCGTTTGACCCGACATCTTCTCACTCCTAACAGAAAAAATAAACAAAAAAAAAGCCGTTTTACATATAAAACGTATAACTGGACAGCTGTTGTACGTGCATTTGCTTCTTAACCAGGGCAGCAATTTGCAATAAAGCCTCAGTCGTAGATTTTTATTTATTTATTTATTGCATTTGTATCCCACATTTTCCCACCTTTTTGCAGGCTCAATGTGGCTTACAATAAATACATCATGACTGGTGAAGATATTAGAAAATAGACATTTGGTGTTACAGAAGAATTATGGGTAACAAGATAATGTTAGAACATGATCATGATATAACAAGCAGATATTGTAACACAGTTCTGAGTATATGTGGAGGAGCGGGGTATGATCTAGCTCTGCGGGCTTTTTATATTCCTAGGTCAAATGCATGTCATCAAGGGAGGCTGAAGAGCTTTCCTCTCAGAGGGTCAAACGAATCAAACTGGGTCCCTGGTGCCGATGCTGTATGGTGCAAAAATAAATTGGTAGGGCCGTGGTCCCTGTGGCCCACCCCCATTCCGCTACTTATACATGACATGAGCTCAGCAGCTGCAAAAGAGAGCAGCACGCCCCCCCCCCACCCAAAACCTAGGACGTCTCCGGATACTGCATGATTGCAAAGGCCTCCCTCCCGCAGCCGGCACTGCACAGCCAGGTGACCCCCTGGGATTAAGAGCCAGAAATAAGAGCAGGCAATGAATGAGAAACGGAGCTGCCGTGTGCACGTAGAGAATGCATAGTCAAGGCTCTGCACCGATCTCCGTTCAAAGCCGCCCTTCTCCTTCCCCTTTGTTTTTCTTCACCAATTTACAGAACAAACGGTACCTTCTCTAGTCAATTTAGCAGCAGCAAAGCCTCGCCTTTTTTTTTTAATTAAATACAAATCGTAAATGCACGCGCAGGATCCCTATCCGAGAGATCAGCCGCGCATCTTCCCCACTCACCTGGCACCTCTCTTCTCTCCCTAAACACAACGCGATGAATACGAATTTTTTTTTTTTAAGTACTAAAAAAAAAACCAAAAAATTCGGGAAGGGAACGGTCGGACCCGCTGTGCAAAACTCCTGCTTTTGCGATATGACGCCGATGATCTGGCACGCGCCACCCTTCCCCGGAGCCCCAGGGGTGGGAGCGACTGGAGGAGGTGGAAAAACTTCGCCCCCTGCCCCTCGTATCCAGCTGCTGCTGCCGCTGCGGCGGTGGCAAAAGAAATCCACAGCTGAGCTGGTGGGGGAGGGGGGAGCCGGCTGTGAATGGAGGGGCGCACGTGATAGGATCAGAAAAAAGGGGGGGGGAGGAATCTGCAAGAGAGGAGAGAAATAATAAAAAAAAAAAAGCTGGGTCACCCCCACCCCTCCTCCAGATGATAATCGTCTATTATCGCACCACCGCCAGGGATGTACCAATGGAATCGCTTCCTCACACTCCCTCCCCCCCCCTGCCAGGGTTTTGTGGTTACTCCTAGTCAGCTGACTCTCCACTCCCCCCACCCCCCGGTTTTTCTCGCTATCAGTATTTCCCCTGTATCCGCTATCTTCTCCTAGCATCCCCTCCCCCCGCCCTTGCCGCACTCTTAAAGGTGAAGGACGTAATTCTCGCTCATAAGGTGCGCGTTGGGGAAGGGACGGGGGAGTCTGCCGAAAAAGGTTCGGCCATTGTTAAAGGTGCGCTGCCGAGGTGCTGATTGGCTAGCGAGGGAGTTCTAGCGTTCTCTTTTGCGCTCGCGCCTTTCTTTTTAAGGAAGATGGGGCGCGGCCCTGGCTGTCAAAACTTGGATGACATGAAGGGCGAAAGGCAACGGAGCGCTGCTATGTATGGTGGTTAACTGTATGGGATTTGGGGGTTCTGTTAGGGGCTACAAAAAAAAAGAGAGTGGGCTACGTAGACTTGCAGACCCCCCACCCCCATTAGAGCTTTGCATCTGATACGGTATGCAGTTCGTTAGTATTCTGTCTGTGTTGCACGTATTTCTGCTGTTTAATTTGCATGCACTTAAATTCGTAATCTTAATCAGAGGTTTAAACTTTACAAAAATTGTTTATTTTGCTCGTTATATATAGCCTTTTAAAGGAACGCGAAGGCAGTTTACAAAAATAAAAATAATACAGATGGGAGGGTGGGGGTGGAATACTAAAATCACACCACAAATAACTGTAAACGCAGCCACCTTAGAATGGGGGTAGAGAAGGGGTATCAATATTTAGGGCCAATTTCAGAGCCAAAGTAAAAAGTGGATGAGAGTCGAGGACTTTACCAGAAGAGGGTGCGATGGTACCCAGAGCTTGTGAAAAAAGGACAAATTTTGAGGTTTATGTTAATGTTTAAACTTTATTTTGAACTTCCTATACCATGTTAACTGAACAGTTTGATTTAAAGAGAAGGTCCAGAGTGTTTCGGAGGAATGGTCCTGTTCCGTGAAAGGACAATGGTGATAGATTCTGGAAGGAAAGAGGGACAATCAGGAAGTTGCTCTGAGAGGATCTTGGGTTGTGCAAACCAACATGAGGGGTCAGGAGACCAGAGAGAGAGGTAGCTCAGAATGTTGACCTTCAAAATTTGAAAACCAGACTAAGATTTTAAATTTTAATCCATACAAGATTGGAAGGAGCCAATAACGATCTGCTAGTAAGGGGAGGGAGGAATATGTGGTCAAGTGCTGAAATTTGAGGGCATTTCAAAGTAACTTGATGGTAGTATTTTGGATTATTGGAGGCACCGAGGTACTTGGACTGTGAACTCAGAAGTGTTTCAGGATTTTAAGAAATTATCTGTTCTGCAGAAAACAATGTAATGGGGAGATGGGACTTGCTATACCACCTTTCTGTGGTTACAATCAAAGCAGTTTGCCTAGTATAGCTTAGGCCCAGTCGTTCATTTCAGTCATGCTGCAGCTGTACCTGGTTCAAATGAACAATTGGGTCCAGAACATGAAAATGAAATTTGTATTTGATTTTTAGAATTGGTAATATAGGTGTAGTTATTCTGTTTAGTGCGAATGCAAGTAAGAGTGAGGTGTGGATGATGGTTTGTGTGAAAAGGTTTTAAAATATGGAGAACATGATTATGGGTCTTAATAAACCATCGTTTTTGACTGTCAACATCTGTGACTTCAGTCTGGTCCTTCTGAATATCTTCCGCTTGACTTGTTGTTTCTTTGTGTGTTTTTGCGGGAGAATTGGACTCTCTTTGTTGTTCTTATGATTTGAATTAAACATTTAATAAAGATTGATAATTAAATACAACAGTTGTTGAAGATAATGTATGATATACAAATTTCAACCAATTACTACTACTACTACTACTACTACTATTAAACATTTCTATAGCGCTACTAGACTTACGCAGCGCTGTACAAATGAACATGAAAAGACAGTCCCTGCTCAACAGAGCTTACAATCTAAATTGGACAGACGAACAGACAGCTAGGGGTGGGGAAATTGCAGTGGTAGGGGTGATAAGTGAGGGTGTTGAGTAAGAGTCATGGTTAGGAGTCGAAAGCAGTAGCAAAGAGGTGGGCTTTAAGCCTAGACTTGAAGACAGCCAGAGACTGAGCCTGACGTACTGGCTCAGGGAGTCTATTCTAGGCATAGGGAGCAGCGAGATAGAAGGAACGGAGCTGGGAGTTAGCAGTGGGAGAGAAGGGGGACGACAGGAGACATTTACCCTGTGAACGGAGTTCACGGGGAGGAGTGTAGGGAGAGATGAGAGCGGAAAGGTACTGAGGAGCTGCGGAGTGGATGCACTTGTAGGTCAAAATTATTGAGTAAATACCTAGAATATAACTTTGTTTAAATAGGAAAAGGGAAAGAATTAGAGCAATGGGCTAAGAACCAGGGAAACTGAGGTTCAAATCTCAGTTCCTACCACTAAAACTCTCTGTGAAGTAGCTTATATGCTGCTAATCACTAACCTGTTGTATGTCAATGCTGCAGGTTAGTAACGTAGGCCACTAACACACAGCCTGATGTTGCCAGGGCCAACTTTAAATGGCTGGAGGTGTTGTACTTTTCACCCCTGCCCCCCAGCAATGACCCCCCCCCCCCCGATCAAATCCCTTCCAAGAGTAGCACTGCCCCTTGCCCCAAAAGAGACCCCCTACTCTACCTCCCAGACCTACTGGGCCTATCTCTGATATCTAATGGGAGAGAGGCAGGCACAGCAATAATCCCCAGTTACTGTGCCCCCTAAACTGCTGGGTTCAACATGGCACCAGTTGATCCCCAGTGCTAACCTTATGGCACTACCACTAAGGGTTTAATTGCCCTTGGTACTACCAAGGGTTCAACTACCTCAGAGGGAAGACTGACTGGGGATTGCCTCTGTTTCCCTTCCCCTAGTAGTTAAAAGGGATAAGCCTAGTACGTCTCATGGAGTTTAGGGTGGGGAAGAAAACTGGGGGGGGGGGGTCTGACTGGGAGGTTTCTTTGTTGATGGGATTGGGGTGGACATGACAGGTAATAATCTCCAGCCTCCCCCCCCCCCCCAAAAAAAAAGCATCAGGCCACATATTAACAGCCTGATGATCCAAGGAAGTTAAAATAACACTAGGTCAAATATGGCATTTTTCTATGAACGCAGCTTGCAAAGCTTGCTCTCTGTGCAAAATAACACAAAATACCTGGAAAAATGCAAAAATGCCCAGCTTCATGCATTTTTTTGCTATTTTTCACACAAAACCTGCTTCATAGTAGTAAACGTTTGGGTGAAATTTTATGTACATGTCTCTTTAATGAGCTGCCGCATTGCCAATTCACGAATGAGGGGTTTATGAAAGCAGGCATGTGGAAAAGGCCAACGCTCAGGCACCTGCTGGATTTGGCCAGATGAACAGGAAGGCGCCTCCAAAGTAGATGCCACATTTTGGAAATGGGGCTTTTGCGGGGCACCTTATTTTGGACTATTGCTCTTGAGGCTGGGGTTCATTAGGGATGCAAGAGTTACATCAGGAGTGAATGTTTTCTTTTCCTCAGTTGTCTGTTTCTTTTTTGTTCATCTTTAAAAAAAAAACTGACACTCGCTAAAATTCTAGCACCTTTTTCCTTGCCAAAATTTGCTTAATGGCTATTTCAGGCTTTTAAGGGCTAGTAATTTTGATCTTTATTTTATATGTCTTGTTCTTCCTCATTTTCCATTTTTCTTCTTAAACATTAAAAATTCACATCTTCACCAGTGGCATAGCCAAGGGTGGGCCTGGATGGGCCTAAGCCCACCCACTTTGGGCTCAAGCCCACCCAGTAGCAGCACACCTATGATGTGTCTGGCAGGGATCCCCAGGCCCCACCAGCCGAAAACTCCCAACAACTGTCCCTCCTGCATACCAGCCTTCCCTCTGATGTATTTCCACCTATGTGGAAACAGGAAGTTGCATCAGAGGGAAGACTGTGGGGCCAACATGAGTAGTGTGTATTAGTTGCTGCTCACTGTCAGTGAAAATGTGCTATTCAAAAAGGTATGCGGGGTAGGGGGGATGTTTGAGAGACCATATGGCGTGCAGGCAAGAGAGTGGGAGACCAAATCACTCGTGGGACAGGGCGGAGTTCTTCTGCCCACCCATCTTGGGCCCAGGCCCACCCAAATGTAGGTGTCTGGCTGGCTACGCCCCTGATCTTCACATACAATACTTTTTCAAACATGTTAGGGCACCGGTGTTTTACTTTTTCAATCTTCAAAATACATCCACACAAACATGCACAAGTCCCAGAGAACCTTTCAGCACCTCGGACAGCTCCCTGCAAGCTGTTGCTCAGTTCCATCCTTTCCCCACACAACTTCATAGGCTATTTCACTTTACAATTTCCTGCTGATCTGAGGGAGTTCAAAAGAAACCTTTTGCCCTCTTCTGATCCCCCCCATTGCCTACAGATAGCCTAACCTTTTTTATCTGTTCTATGATCTCGCTCACCTGCCTATCACTGAACACATATTACTATCTGCCCTCAGCTTTACAATAGGCACAGAAGGTTTTGACACCAGCTTACATTTAAATGTCGAGCTGGGCCCTCGGTCCAGAGGGCGGCTACAAAATTAGTAAGCGGTGTTGAACACAAAAATATAGGAACAGGCTTATGAACCTCAACATGTATGTGCTGGAAGAGAGGAGACATGATAAAGACATTTAAATATCTCAAGGGCATTTATGTACAGGAAGAGAGCCTTTTTCAACTGAAAGAGAGCTCTGGAATGAGGGGGGCATATGATGAAGTTAAGAGGGAACAGGCTCAGGAGTAACCTAAGAAAGTATTATTTCACGGAAAGGGTGATGGAGGCTTGGAATGGCCTCCCGGTGGAGGTTATGGAGTCGAGGACTGTTTCAGAATTTAGAAAGGCATGGGATAAGCATGAGGGATCGCTTAGGAAGAGTTAGGGGTTATTTATTTATTATCTCATTTGTACCCCACAGTTTCCCAACAGTGTCAGGCTCAATGTGGCTTACAATGCACCACAGAGGCAGGCGCCAATGCAGTAAAATGAAGCTAATACAACAAACCTACAAGAGATAATGGGGAAGAATAGGAATGGATGGAAGGAGAAGGGAAGTTTTGAGGGAAGGGGGATATGTCCAAATGTCTCTAGATCGGTGTGCTTCCAGCAGTGGAGTCACTGGAAGAGTCCGCAGGGTAGGCACTTCTGAATAACATGGTCTTCAGTGATTTCCGGAAAGATAGATGATCTGTGATGGTTTTGATGGTCCTCGGCAAAGAATTCCAAAACTGAGTGCTTATGAAAGAGAAGGAGGTAGCATACGTGGACTTGTACAGAGGATGGGCAAACTGGATGGGTCATATGGCCTTTATCTGCCATCGCCGTCATGTATGTTTCTACTATCTGCCTTCAGCTTTACAATAGGCACAGAAGGTTGTGACATCAGCTTATATTTAAATGTCGAGAGCAGGGGAGGTAATGTAAACAATGGGGGAGCCTCACACGGCCAAATAATATTCAAAGTCCCACCTTTCTCTCCCTCCTCTTCACCTGAAGCAGTGTGTCCAGACCACACACACACCCATCAAATCATCTACACAACAATCTTTTTGTTTCTAGTTTGAATTTATTCCTTTTCCATTTGCGATTGGCTTTCTCTTAGTCTCTGCTCTTGCTTCTCATTATTTCTCTTTTAAAACATAATTTATTGCCTTTTTAAAATTTTTCTTCCATGCATTGATCACTTTCAATATGCAGGCATTCTTCTCTCCACAGTTTGCAATCTTCTGTCGCCTCCTCCAGTTTTTGCTTCTTGTACCATTTCATACCTCTCCTCCTCATCCCTTCAAGATTTTTCTGCCCTCCCACAACTCTTTTTCTGAGCTTTATGTTTCCTATCAGCCATCTGCTGAGTTCCACACATTTCCTTTCCCATCCTCTTCACTTCTTTTACCTCCTCCCTCAACTCCTCCCTTTGGCTGCCTCCTCATCTGCTTCTCTTCTTTTCACAGCCCATGGACCCTTCTGTCCTAGACTGCAGTCTCTTATTATCTACAAAAGTATTTTGGATTATACTGAATATAGATCTATCTTAGCAGGTTACAAAAAAACATAGAATAAACTAAACCCCAAATATCTCTTCTTTCATCTTCATTCTCCCTCTTATATACCTTCTCTCATCTCCTTTTTCAGCCCTTACAACCTTTGTTTACTCTTTTCCTTCTCTCACGGCCCCACTCTCTATTCCTTGCCCCATTGCCCTCCCCTCACTTCAATTCCTCCCCTAAACCCTCAAAGCAGTATCACATCTCCAGCCCCTCTATTATCTTGTCTCTGAACCCTTCTCTCACCCTCCTTATAGGTCCCATTTCCCTCTCTGAGCCCCTCCTTTCCTTATCCCGTCCCCCTATCAGCTCCTCATTCCCTTTCCCGGTATCTCTATCGCCACTTCTCTACCTCATTATAGCAGACCAAAGGCAGGAAGCCTGTCCGTCCTACATTGTTGCTGTTCTCTTTCTTCCCTGCTTCCCTCTCATCAGGTATTCTCTTAACCAGTCAATAGGCTGAAGGTGAACATGGTAACAGTAGCAGGAAGTTAAATTTGCTTTGTTCCTGCCCTCACCTGCACAGCATTGAGCTCTACAGAGGTGTACCAGAGCAAATAATAGGGGAGGGGCTCAACTGCCCACTACACTGGCAGGTCTACCATTGTAAAGTACAAACTAATCTACCAAGTATTTGATATAGCACCATTTGGATTTAAAAATATCATGGTACTGTAGAAGGCCAAATATTAATGAACTTGGCACCTTCAAGACCCCTGGAGGCCTAGGATTACTTTAATTCTGGTCGTCGCATCTCAAGAAAGATATAGTAGAATTGGAAAAGGTGCAGCGAAGGACGACTAAAATGATAGCGGGGATGGGACGACTTCCCTATGAAGAAAGACTAAGGAGGTTAGGGCTTTTCAGCTTGGAGAAGAGACGGCTGAGGGGAGACATGATAGAGGTATATAAAATAATGAGTGGAGTGGAACAGGTGGATGTGAAGCGTCTGTTCACGCTTTCCAAAAATACTAGGATTAGGGGGCATGCGATGAAACTACAGTGTAGTAAATTTAAAACAAATCGGAGAAAATGTTTCTTCACCCAACGCATAATTAAACTCTGGAATTCGTTTCTGGAGAACGTGGTGAAGGCGGTTAGCTTGGCAGAGTTTAAAAAGGGGTTAGATGGTTTCCTAAAGGACAAGTCCATAAACCACTACTAAATGGACTTGGGAAAAATCCACAATTCCAGGAATAACATGTATAGAATGTTTGTACGTTTGGGAAGCTTGCCAGGTGCCCTTGGCCTGGATTGGCCGCTGTCGTGGACAGGATGCTGGGTTCGATGGACCCTTGGTCTTTTCCCAGTGTGGCATTACTTATGTACTTACAGAAGTTGATAGCTGAGATTGTGGAAAACGTAGACTCTTCAAAAATTTAAAGATTTCTCCACAAACATGACCTGAATGTGAGGTGGCAAGAAAAAAGCCACAGCTGAAGAAAAGCCATGTGATATGCCGCATTGCATTTGCACAGAAACACTTAAGGGAACACTGCTGCCATGTGGAAAGATCAATGGCGGAAAGTGAGCCACATGGCGAGAGAGGCTGTATGTAACATGGTGGAGGTCACACTCAGTGCCAGTGACTTGCTTTGCCCCCTCTTTGCTCCTACCTTCCCCCGTTCTGCCTGCAGCATCATTTGCCCGTGTATGACATCAGAGGTATCCGGGGGAGTCGATTTGTGGGATGCTTAAGGGAGGGGGCAGAGCTAAATGGGTGACATGGGACTAGCGTAAAGAGCTGTTTGATACTGCCAGTCCCTCTTTTACCTCCCTTGTGCTGCTTTTCCTAATTTCACAGCCACCGTGTCCTATCCCTCTGCAGAACTTTCCCTGATGCACACTCATGCCTCCCAGTCATATTCCCACACAGCAATGAGAAATAAAACACGCTGGGGAGGAGATCCAAGATGGCAGCTGGACTAGAAGCGCGTCTGTTTTAGCTCCAGACTCTCGGCAAATTTTTTGGCAAAGTGGGTTAATCCTCTGACCAGGAATGGGGAAGAGGAAAGGGAAAGACTGTGCACTTACCTCCACGAGTGGGGCGAATGTCCCCTACATGTGCCAAAGGATGCTTGATGAGCTTGGACTGCAGACGCCGGGAAACCAGGAAAACACTATGAGGCATATTTTCAAAGCACTTTGGGAGGCTAAGTTCCATAGGTTTCTATGGAACTTTGGGAGGCTAAGTGCTTTGAAAATATGCCTCTATGAGAGGTCCACTGAGAGAGCAGGACCATAGTGTTGAGGGAGTGTCTCTTATGCCTCCCTCGTTTACAGCACCTCTGAGACCAGGAACAGAACTGGTGGTGACAGAGCTACAGCAAACGGAAAACTTTGATCGAGGGGACTCCATAGCTGCGTGTGGAGGGCCTGCAGCCATCTCGACACCTGTGGGAACAACGTTGGCTGGAAATCAGGTGTGTTCACCAGATTTACCCGCAATACCACAGATTAGTCTTTCCGGAGGGAATGGTGGACAGATTAAACCGGCTGTAATAACAATGGAAGTATTATGGAATGCAATTCAGGAAATAAATACAACTCTCCAACAGATTTCAAGTTCCCTGCGAGGAGAGGTGACGGAAATAAAACAAACTCAAGTTCAGCAAGCTGGGAAGATCGACGAACAGGCTTCTAAGACTGAAGTCTTAGAACAAGAGGTAAAAGAATCGGTGGTGGTATTAATTAAAGATAGTAATTATCAAAAGCGTAAAATTGAATACCTGGAAAACCAGGTTAGGAAGAACTGTTTACGTTTATTAAATTTTCCAAAATCTCCAATCATTTCAGCATTGGGAGTGTTGAAAAAGTATCTTAAAGAAGTGTTGGATATTCCAGCTGAAGCATTTCCACCAATTACTAAGGCTTTATATATCACAGGAATTAAGAAGATATCTGACCCTCCACAACCAGATTTAAATCTTACAGACTTTCTTGAGAATTCTATGGAAGTCATAACTGAAAGGTCTACAATATTAGTAACGTTTGCCCTAGAACATGACCGGAATAACATATTAAGACTGTATTTCCGTCACTTAAATGCTCTTTTCCTAGGTTTAAAAATACAAATGTTTCCTGATTTTTCACGTGACACTCAAAAGAGTAGAAAAGAATTTTTGGCCTTAAAACCAAGAATCCTTAATTTATGAGGGATTTTTCTCCTTAAATTTCCTTGTAAATGTATTGTTTCATTGAATGCCACTAATTATATATTTTTCACTCCTGGGAATTTATTAGAATTTATAAGTAGTAAAGATCGGGAGGCGGGGCTGGTGGTTGGGAGGCGGGGATAGTGCTGGACAGACTTGTACGGTCTGTGCCAGAGCCGGTGGTTGAGAGGCAGGGCTGGTGGTGGGGAGGTGAGGATAGTGCTGGGCAGACTTATACGGTCTGTGCCAGAGCCGGTGGTGGGAAGTGGGACTGGTGGTTGGGAGGCGGGGATAGTGCTGGACAGACTTGTACGGTCTGTGCCAGAGCCGGTGTTTGGGAGATGGGGCTGGTGGTTGGGAGGCGGGGTTAGTGCTGGACAGACTTATATGGTCTGTGCCAGAGCCGGTGGTTGGGAGGCAGGGCTGGTGGTGGGGAGGTGAGGATAGTGCTGGGCAGACTTATACGGTCTGTGCCTGTGCCAGAGCCGGTGGTTGGGAGGTGGGGCTGGTGATTGGGAGGCAGGGATAGTGCTGGGCAGACTTATGTATACGGTCTGTGCCTGTGCCAGAGCCGGTGGTTGGGAGGTGGGGCTGGTGATTGGGAGGCAGGGATAGTGCTGGGCAGACTTATACGGTCTGTGCGTGTGCCAGAGCCGGTGGTGGGAAGTGGGACTGGTGGTTGGGAGGCAGGGATAGTGCTGGTCAGACTTGTACGGTCTGTGCTAGAGCCGGTGGTTGGGAGGCAGGGCTGGTGGTTGGAAGGTGAGGATAGTGCTGGGCAGACTTATACGGTCTGTGCCCTGAAGAGCACAGGTACAAATCAAAGTAGGGTATACACAAAAAGCAGCAAATATGAGTTATCTTGTTGGGCAGACTGGATGGACCGTGCAGGTCTTTTTCTGCCGTCATCTACTATGTTACTATAAGTTGGAGTAATACCAGATTGCATAACACTACTTGGCTGTGTATTCCTGTAACCTTCTATTCTTATATGAATGATTCATTTGTTTAGTTTTGTTTAAATTTCCTAGTACCTGGATCACTTTATTGTGGACAAAAGATTGAAAGTTTAATTTCCTTACTTATTTACTTTGTATTTACAAAGTTTGGTTAATTTTCCAATTTCCATATATTTATGTTGTATCATAAATGTATATTAAAATTCATAAATAAAAAAAAAAAACAAGAAATAAAACACAGGATAAGCCATACAAGGGCCAGGACCACTCGGGAGAAATTGGTGCATCGAGCTGCAGGACTGTAGCACACCTAAATAGACACTTGGAAAACTGGAAATGGTTCTGATGATAGAGGAGGAGATGGAAGAGACTCATTTTTCTTGCAGCCAGGAGCAGAGAGCCCCTGAACAGTAGGCTGTACTTGTGACAAAGCAGCACAGAACGGCAATATAGAATAGACGGGCTGAGTAGTACAGGCTTTAACCCTACCCAGTCATGGATTGTGGCTAAGTTGTGATTCAAAACAGCAAGCTTAGTTCATAGAAAACAAAGATTGTTCCACTAAAAGAAACCTGCTTACTCATAGTGCTATGAATATAAATGCCACCACAAAGAAGAAACTGGGGAATAGCAAAACAAAGGGATTTGAGCAGAAAATGCACCTGAGGTTCCTTTGTTCAAGGGCTCTAACCTCCAGCTGCCTTTCTCTCAGTGGAAGAAAGTGAAAGTAATATAATCCCATGAGACAGCACAAAGCAGGACAGCTGTAGGAGCCAGCAGTAAAGGAAGAAAATACCAAACTAAGTAGAGTAGGAAGTCTATGAAAAAATACCCAGTCTTCCAGACCTGGGAACTGCTGCCCTGACTGCTGTGAATGCCTCAGTCCTCAGCCTGTGTCAAAGAACAGGCGCAATAATAGAGGAAAGGAATGGAAAACAAAACTGAGGATGTTATAATGCCTTTGTATCGCTCCATTGTGCGACCGCACCTCGAATATTGTGTTCAATTCTGGTCGCCGCATCTCAAAAAAGATATAGTGGAATTAGAAAAGGTGCAGAGAAGGGCGACGAAAATGATAAAGGGGATGGGATGACTTCCCTATGAGGAAAGGCTAAAGCGGCTAGGGCTCTTCAGCTTGGAGAAAAGGCGGCTGAGGGGAGATATGATAGAGGTCTATAATTAATGAGTGGAGTTGAACGGGTAGATGTGAAGCGTCTGTTTACGCTTTCCAAAAATACTAGGATTAGGGGGCATGCGATGAAGCTACAATGTAGTAAATTTAAAATGAATTGGAGAACATTTCTTCACTCAACGTGTAATTAAACTCTGGAATTCGTTGCCAGAGAATGTGGTAAAGGTGGTTAGCTTAGCGGAGTTTTAAAAAGGTTTGGACGGCTTCCTAAAGGAAAAGTCCATAGACCGTTATTAAATGGACTTGGGGAAAATCCACTATTTCTGGGATAAGCAGTATAAAATGTTTTGTACATTTTTGGGATCTTGCCGGGTATTTGTGACCTGGATTGGCCACTGTTGGAAACAGGATGCTGGGCTCGATGAACCTTTGGTCTTTCCCAGTATGGCAATACTTATGTACTTACATACTTATGAGGAATATGTGTTGATCAAATTGCACTTGTTGCAGAGCTATTGAACCCCACTCTTTGAAAAGAATGCTAGGCGTATGATCATGGTTTTTCCAGTTCCTGTTGGTACTAACTTTACCTCTTGCGTTCGTGTCATTAAGGGTCATAAGTTGCAATGAGCATGGCCGTTCCCAACTTTGCCATTCATCCACTTTGGTAACACCCCCACTACTGACTACACAAATGTCCCATCAAGAGATGGTAGGGAGGTACAGTTCTTAGGCAAAACAAATGACTGATTTCATTCAGGGCAGCTGTTTTTAGATCTAATCCTTGGTGAATGTATGACCTGGTGTGAGAGGTAACAGTATTGGGTCTACTGGATGGCAGAGTCCATAACATGGTGGTTGTCAACCCTGCTGTAAGAGAACAGAACTCGATTGCCAGAACACCTTGACTCCTCCCCTTGAGAAAGCTGGAGGGCGAAACGGGTCCCTGTCGGGAGTTGTCTCAAGATCGGGTGTTCAACAACCAAACCTGTCTTAGAATTGCAGAGGCTTAAAAGCTAAGTTATTTCATCCATTTTGTCTGGAAGAATTCTTTGAATTGTTTTGAATTATTATAAGGAAATGAATAAAAAAATAAGAAAAAATAAGAAAAGAAATATGAGGAAAGGTTGCAGGAGGTTTTCTGGTCAGTGATGAGCTACAGTCCAGAGTGTGCCTTGAAGATATTGATGGTAAAGTTCATCCTGGCACCCGGGCAGTTTGAGACCTTTTCCTCTTACTTTTGATTTTTAATATCAGCCTTCAACATATAAATGCTACGTATCTACAGTCTATTGTTGGCAGAGTCCATAGCATGACCAAACTTGAATTAATAAGCCAGCAAGTCTTCAACTTAAGCTTGTGGAATGTATTAAAATTGGTGGATAACCTCTCTATACCACTTGTCTGGACCTTTGCCTGTGTTGCTTAATGCTTGAGGATTTTCTCTTTCCTTGCAATGTACAGTGATATTGCTCAGTCTGCCACCTCCATGGTCATTATGGTCATGGTCCTTCTGGTGTCTTTCTCTTGGCCACTATGTCAGGCCTCTTTCCTTCTATCTCTGTTTAGTGGGTGTGTGATGGCCCTTTAGAATATGGCCTCTTTCTGTATTTCCTTTTAGGTCATGCTCCACTGCCCTTTGTGATATGTGGCAGTAATATCACAAAGTTGCCAGTGAGGGAAATGTTTTATCATAATGTCCCATTTACATGAAATTCTCTACCTCAAAGGCTTTGAACACGATTCAGGATAGACCCAGCTGATGTTTATTATACTCCTTTGCTATAATTCTTGTTGTAATCTGCCTCCCCTGCAACCTGCTGTCCTGGGCTGGGGCTATAAATCTCTTATTCATGAGTTGCATTCCCCTCTCTTTAACCACTCATGGCCTGGACTTGATCCAGTCTAGGCTCCTCTCTATTTGAAATTGGCAACATACCTCCTTTAATGTCTGCAGCAGACTAACTGCATGAGCTAACTCGGTCTCTGATTGGAACCCCCTCGGGCTACGTCACAAGACAGGGCATGGTGATTGTTACGCTCCTCACTCGGACGTTTTTAAGCATTCGTGACTATATGTAATCACTGACAAAAAACCCCAGTCACCTAAATGTCAAAATATAGTGGTACACATGTGGCTTTTTTACTTTATTTTATTTTATGTTGTGTATATTTTTCTTTTTTAATACTTTTTTGATTTTTTGATTTGTAAAACGAAGTCCTACTCTTTAAAGCGTTCTTATTCCGAAGGGCAGTCAATCACTTACCTGCATTTTCTATGCCTTCTCCGGATGCAGATAACTGATTGACTGCCCTTCAGAATAAAAACGCTTTAAAGAGTAGGACTTCGTTTTACAAATCAAAAAATCAAAAAAGTATTAAAAAAGAAAAATATACACAACATAAAATAAAATAAAGTAAAAAAGCCACATGTGTACCACTATATTTTGACATTTAGGTGGCTGGGGTTTTTTGTCAGTGATTACATATAGTCACGAATGCTTAAAAACGTCCGAGTGAGGTGTAACAACTCAAAGACATAAGCGCGATGACATTATGAGACTTTTCCCCTCTCACTGAGCGTGCAGTCTGTAGCGGATTATACAACGGCTGACTCACTGATTGTGTTAAAGTTAAATATGGTACCTTAGCATGCAACTTTCAGTATTTTGTAAAGGTACATGTGTAAATATTGGTACCACCCATGCCCCTCCCCTGTGAATGCCCCCTTGCATTTACACACTAAGGGGCCCTTTTTACTAAGCCGTGTAAGTGCCTACACGTGTCTAACGCACGTCAATTTGGAGTTACCGCGAGGCCCAGGTGGTAATTTTGTTTTTTATTTGCGTCTGCTAAGCACGCTGAAAAATAATTTTTATTTTCCCGTGTGCGGCGGAAACCGGGCGGTATTCGTCATTCTATGTGCAGAGACGATTACTGCACGGTTACCGCATGAGACCTTATCACTAAGTCAATGGTTGGCAGTAAGGTCTCAGACCCAAAATGGACAAGCGCCATTTTTATTTTGCCGCACATCCATTTTCGGCAAAATTTTTTAAAAGGCCTTTTTTTTACAGGCGTGCTGAAAAATGGATCTGCGTGCACGCAAAACATGCACCTATACTAGTGCAGCCCATTTTTTCAGCGTACCTTAGTAAAAGGACCCCTAAGGGGGTTGTGTACATCATTTATAGAACAACACTGAGCACACATCTAGAACTTACACTTGCAAGGGTGTGCTTTCCTGCATAAGTGCTAATATTTTATAATACAAGAACACAAAAAGTACTTAAATTTAGGCTCCAAGTTATAGGATGAGGGACTATCTATTTCATCCATCCCCAAACACTCCCCTTTCTGTAATGGCACAATTTTAGCTACTTTACAAATAACGCCCCCCCCCCCCCCCCCCCCCCCGTTTACTAAAGCTTAGTTCAAGTTATCTGCAGCAAGGTCCATTTTATTCCTATGGGCCCTGCTGCAGATAAGTCGAGCTAAGCTTTAGTAAACAACCCCCAAAATGGACAAAGTTTTATGACAATCAACTGGCAATTTCCAAGAAAACATAGGCATCCAGTAAAGTGCGTATTAAGTACCTTGAGTATCTGCTGCTTAATCTTTTGGGGTGTTAATAATGGGCTCCCCTTATCACTCTAGGATTATCACTGTCTTTTCACTCTCACTCCAGTGTCCCAAATATCCACTACTTAGTATTGTGGAGTGCTGAAAGACCAGTAGTGTTTAGTATTTTCACCACCTCTCCAAACTATCATATATAATATAACGGCTTTACAGAGATAAAACACAAGGCCACACATATGAGAAAGTGAAGTTAGAGATTTTATTACTCACCAAGAGAAAGTCACAATTACCAATTTTAACCTCTCAAATCTTTATGTACCACCAACCCACAATTTGGAGGGATAATTGACACCAAGCAAATGGGGTGAAACAGTTTTTCAGCACTAAGGACAGCTCCCGTGCTTTCCCAGGTCTTTTCATTTGAAGAAATACCATAAAGACAGTTAATTCAGCATTTTCGGAATCCAACATGTTTGCCAGCACTCAACAATGGCAATGTACATGCTCCTGCCAACTATGGAAGATGTGGGAAGAACCAACTTTTCTCTTTTTATTGTCTTGTTCAGTTGCTTCATGACTATACACAGACCTAAGAAAATATTTTAAAAAACTGTTTTCACTAAAGATAACTTGCACTTTAATTTTAAAAGGAGAGAATCAGCTGAATCAATGGCAAGTTTAATACTCTATTCATAGCCATCATTTGGTCCCAATCATAACCTCATTACTCATTTTTGGATACAGTTTTTAAACTTTGCATATAAAAAACGTCTTTTTCAAATGTGGAGCATCCAGGCACTTCTGCAACAATCATAGCTCAGGACTAAGCACTCAATATGGGCTGTGTTTCGTAAATGTACATCATTTTCTGTGTTGTGGGAGTAGAAAATACACAAATTACTTCAAAATTTTAAACGACGGCTAAATGAAAGCACCACTCATTGCAAACTACATAATGAAGCAACACAGAGAATGTGGTAAGGTGGTTAGCTTAGCGGGGTTTTAAAAAAAGGTTTGGATGGCTTCCTAAAGGAAAAGTCCATAGACCATTATTAAAATGGACTTGGGGAAACTCCACTGCTTATTTCTGGGATAAGCTGCATACAATATTTTGTACTTTTTGGGGATCTTGCCAGGTACTTATGACCTGGATTGGCCACTGTTGGAAACAGGATGCTGGGCTTGATGGACCTTTGGTCTGTCCCAGTATGGCAATACTTATGTAGGAGTAGCGTGATCAACAGGACCCGTCCAAAAAGCCAATGAGACATGGTGTAAAAATATCTCTTAATAATACATGAGATAGGACACCACCCAGCTTATAATCGAAAGTAATCGCCGGCTATTTCCCGACACAAATCGGGATATGGCCGGCGATTTCGCAAAAGCGGCAAAAAGCGTATAATCGAAAGCTACATTTGTGATAGCTTCGCTGCTTTCCCTTCGCCACGCCAGCGAAAGTTTAAAGGGGCATGTTGGCGGCGAAGCGAAGGCGGGACATGGGCAGGCTTGTGCGTGGCTACCAGATGGCCGGCTTTCGCGGATAATGGAAAAATAAATCCCGGCAATAAGCAGTATTTCGCCGGGTTTACTTGGTCCTTTTATTTTCACGACCAAGCCTCAAAAAGGTGCCCCAACTGACCAGATGACCACCGGAGAGAATGGGGGATGACCTCCCCTTACTCCCCCAGTGGTCGCCAACCCCCTCCCACACTAAAATTATTAAAATACAAACCTTTTTTGCCAGCCTGTATGCCAGCCTCAAATGGCATACCCAGCACCCTGACAGCAGTATGCAGGTCCCTGGAACAGTTGTTGTTGGTTGCAGTGGACTGCAGAAAGGCAGAGCCAGGCCCATCCCCCCCCTACCTGTTCCACTTGTGGTGGGTAATGTTGAGCCCTCCCAAACCCCCCAAAACCCACTGTACCCACATGTAGGTGCCCCCTTCAGCCCTTAGGGCTAGGGTAATGGTGCACACTTGTGAGCAGTGGGTTTTGGAGGGGATTTAGGGGACTCAGCACACAAGGGAAGGGTGCTATGCACCTGGAAGCTAATTTGGTTGTTTATAAAAGATGTTTGAAGTGCCCCCTAGGGTGCCCGGTTGGTGTCCTGGCATGTGAGGGGGACCATTGCACTACAAATGCTGACTCCTCCCACGGCCAAATGCCTTGGATTTCGCCGGGTTTGAGATCGCCGGCAGTTTTTTTCCATTATCGCGGAAAAACAAGAGTGGCGATCTCAAACCCCGCGAAATCCAAGGCATTTTGCCGGCCCACACCGTATTATCGAAAAAAAAGATGGCTGGCCATCTTTTTTGAAAATACGGTTCCGGCCGGCTGTTGCGCCGCCGCCAAAATAGATCGCCGGCGACCTATTTCGCCGGCGACGTTCGATTATTCCCCTCCACGTCTTCATGGCTTTTGGAAGGGTCCTGTTGATCACGCTACTCCTGTGTTGCTGCATTTACTATCCAGGTTCTCCACCTTGGTGGTTGCTTCCAACCTACATAATGAAGCATAAATGGCTAATATCTTATTAAATCAAAATCTGCCGTTTTACTTCAGCATTCATACCATTAGGGGTGACAGTACTTGATTTACAAATCCAGAATTGTTCAACAAATGTTTTAGGGGTCCTTTTATTTATTTATTTATTGCATTTGTATCCCACATTTTCCCACCTCTTTGCAGGCTCAATGTGGCTTACAATACATCATGAAAGGTGGACATACATTAGAAATAAACATTTTGTGTTATAGAAGGATCTTGGGCAATATGATAAGGACAAAACAAGATAATAGTACAACAAGCCGAATATTATAAGACAGTTTTGAGTATATGTGAAGGAGTTGTACAATAGGCCTAACACGGGCCTACTGTGCACTATAAACAAATCTATGCTGAAAACCCACCTTTTCACTGCTGCTTTTGGCTCCTAGCCACTACTCATTTTCACCTAGTACTTCCCTCGCCCTTAATTGTCTGTATTATTTTTAGATTGTAAGCTCTATTGAGCAGGGACTGTCTCTCTATGTCAGGTGTTCAGCGCTGCGTGCGTCTGGTAGCGCTATACAAATGCTAATAATAATAATAATCATCTAGTGTGGGACATGCTGAGGCATCCCATGGTAGTGTGCCACTTCGCATACGCTAATCCCACACCGAAAAATATGTTTTATCTTTCAGCGTGGGAGGCATGGCCATGGACAGAGAGTAGGTGAGCCTGCGTGAATCGGGTAGTGTGGGCACATTACCGCATGTTACCTGAGTAGAATGGGAGCCCTTACTGCCTCCGAAATAGGTGGTGGTCAGGGCTCCCACGGTAATGGGGAAATTAGCACACGATGACTAAAAAATGGACGTGAAATAACACCTTCGTGAGAATAATGAAACAAAAAGTCTCCACAGCTTGAAAATGATAATAGTAGAGAACTGTAGGTGAGTATTAAAGATTTGCTTGTAAATATTCTTAAATTGAAGGAAAAAGCCTCAAAGAGCTGAAAGTCTGACAGGATCAAACGATCTTCACTTCATCATCGGCAAAACACCTTCACCTCAAAATTATCTCTTTAAGCTTATACTTTTTTTTTTTTTTTAGTATTCTTCAACTTATCATGAAAGCAAAAATATAAACATGGCAACATACAAACTGATGCTCAATTGTGGCACAGTAGCGCTCACCACCTCTTTATAAACTTGCAACTAGAAATCCTCACGCAAATAGAAACAACTTGCCCAATGCTGTGGATGATACAAAAAGCCATGATAATCGTGAATTGATTCATGAAGACATAGGGGTGGAATCAGTGGCCCAATTGATAAAAGAAAATATGTGGATAGGATTTTTTTTTGTGCTTTACAATTGATGCATTCAATTAACTGTTTAATATTTTGGGACAAATTACACATACGAAAAGTAAGAGTTTGTTGAGCAGGATTAAAACGTGATTGGCTCATCAAATTAATGCTATATTGTGCCCTTATATTATTTAAACTATGATGTTTGCTCTCAGAAGAATATACAGCTGTGATCACAAACATAGCTGAGGTCTGACCAGTACAGCTAATCCACAAAATATTGTGTACCATTGTATCAATCAACTAACTCGCATTAACCATCATACGCACTCTAATACACACAATCATAGTACACACAAATAAATACTTTTACTGAGCTGTATCAACAGCTTTTCACTCCTTTCTCAAAGCAGCCTGTATACACTCCATTGGAACCCCTCTTCATTTGGCCCTGCTTGGAGAATTCCCTCTGGTGTCTCCTCTTCCTTCCCCACCAGTCAGAATCTACTCCTCTGGATACTGCTTTCAGTACAATTTCTGATATAGTCATCCCACATTCCTCACTCCACTCCCCCTTCTGATGCTTCTCATCTTTCCATTTCATGCATATTTACCTCCCACACCTGAATTGTGGGGAGGGGGGGGGGCTCCTCTTTAATCCAGTATCTCAAGATACTGGGAAATCTCAACCAACAACAAAGTCACCTTCGAAAGTTTCCCGTTTGGCTTATTACGCTTGACCTCTTTTACTGGCTTTTCCTTTCTTAGCAGGAGCAACCCATCGGTGCATTGCACTTCTGCCTGGATCATATCCCATGGAGGTTCTAGTCAGTATTTTGAGCATTACACTTTAAGCAACAACTCAAGTCATTAATGTTGATCTGTCAAACTGTTGATTTGTCAACCTGACCCCTAAGGCAGGCATTGTTTCACGCCAAAACACGGCCCATGTCAGGTCACAAATAAAGCACACTTGTACCATTTCTTGAGAGCCCTTTGCACTTCTCTTTTGGATCACATCCTAGACAGCAATCATGGCTCTTGTCCACAATGTGCCAGACTGTGGGCACTTCACAACCATATGAAGCAGAGTTCCCAATGCATTTTTGCATCCTACACATTTAATTTAAGTGCAGATTGAAGATGTGCGTGCAAATAAATTGTTTAATGAGTCATTAACTAGTAATTAATTCATATCAATTATTACAGTTAATTGGTAATAATTGGCATTTGTGTGCACATCTGCCTGCATGCAATTCTTAAAGACCAGGCATCTAAATCCCCTAGTGCACAACTCAAAAGGGGGGTGTGGCCAGGGGAGGGGCTGGGGTGTTCCAAAAAGTTGCATGTGGTTTTATAGAATAGTGCCATTTCCACACCCAAATGCTATGAGTTCAATGATAAAGAACAACACTGGATTTTCTTCCTTGATATGATTAAATTCAGAACTGGAATAGTGGTCTTTAACTTGATTGGTTAAAGGATGGAAGTTTTAGAGGCCTTCAAAATCAGCTTATGGGATGTCAACCAGTTGTCAATTAAGGTAAGGCAATTTTGTAAGGGCGTCCTGTTTGGGTTTGAGGGTTCTTGTACATGAACTAAAAGGATTTATCATCAGCATAAATAGAGAACTTTATCTGAGTCTCATGAATCAGAGATGCCAAAGGGCTAAGAAAGATATTGAAAAGCAAAAGGAGAAAGAACTGAACCCAGAGGGACACTAGTGGATGTGGATACATACAAAGTATGGACAACCCCAGCGATCCCAACAGAGGGGAGACGAGAGAGCAAAAGATTGTGTCAAAACAAGTTAAAAGCAGCACCAAGATCAGTGTGCGGCAGCGGCCAAAAAGCAAACAGGATGCTAGGAATTATTAGGAAAGGGATGGTGAATAAGACCAAAAATACAATAATACCGCTGTATCACTCCATGGTATGACCACACCTTGAGTATTGCGTTCAGTTCTGGTCACCGTATGTCAAAAACGATATAGCGGAATTAGAAAAGGTTCAAAGATGAGCGACCAAAATGATAAAGGGGATGGAACTCCTCTCGTATGAGGAAAGACTAAAGAGGTTAGGGCTCTTCAGCTTGGAAAAGAGACAGATGAGGAGAGATATGATTGAGGTCCACAAAATCCTGAGTGGTGTAGAAAGAGTAGAAGTAAATCGATTTCTTTTACTCGTTCCAAAAGTACAAAGACTAGGGGACACTCAAGGAAGTTACTTGGAAATACTTTTTTCACTCAACAAATAGTTAAGCTCTGGAACTCTTTGCTGGAGGATGTGGTAACAGCGGTTAGTGTATCTGGGTTTAAAAAAGGTTTGGACAGATTCCTGGAGGAAAAGTCCATAGTCTGCTATTGAGACAGACATGGGAAGCAACTGCTTGCCCTGGGATTTGTAGTATGGAGTGTTGCCATAATTTGGGTTTCTGCCAGGTACTTGTGACCTGGCTTGGCCACTGCTTGGAAAACAGGATACTGGGCTAGATGGACCATTGGTCTGACCCAGTATGGCTACTCTTATGTTCTTATATGATTTTCAAAAGAATCATTCAGTTCAAAAATATTTGTTCTAGGAGTGGATAAACATCTGGAATGGCACACTTTTTCATGCTAAATAAATTGATTCTAGTAGCATAAATCAGTAATATCTTAAATTCAGTTTTACATTATTAGCAGTTGAAGCCTGCTAAAAGTCACAGTACACATTGATAAGGATACTGCAATCTCTTTGGTTATTAAGATTGATTTATGTGATTATCACAGCCTTATGTTATGATATAAGAACAAACAGTATGTAATGCCAAGATTAAATTGAAACAGGACTAACTGAATGATATTTTGTACATTAATAAAATTAGAGACGACTGATCATTCGTAGTTCTAATGAAAATGAATCCACCTTTGCCAACAAAAACAAGACTTTACTTTATGAAATTTTGCCAGATTCCATTAACTGGACCACTAAGGCAACGTCTTCAGTCATTACTGCTGGTCGTATTGGTTTGTTCCTGTCTCCATAAACCAGGGGCACAGCCAATTACCCTTTTTTGGACAGGTCTGAGCTCAAAGTGGGTAGGGCACAAGAAACCCACCCCCAAGCCTTCCTTCTGACACAACTTCCTGGTTCCGCAAACAGGAAGCTGCATCAAAGCGAGGGCTCAGGGCTGGTGCGAGCAGCAGATATGAGTCGCTGCGTGTTGCCAGTGAAGAACTGAAGGACTTAAAAGGTACTGGGGGGGGGGGGGGGGGGGAGTTCACTTAAGAGCACTCTGATTGCCTGGGAAGGAGAGGAAAGAGATGTGGGGAGTCTTCATCTGGTAGGGCTTCGGTATCCCGGCCAAGGCCTCTGCCCACCTAGGCCCACCTGTGGCTATTAACATTCCCATAATCAGAACCTAATTATGGTCCTGCAAGATGTGTAGTTTGCATCTTTCATTCATTAGATAGGAGTCTAACCTTACGAGTCCTCCATGTGCATATGAAGGTGTTCAGTGTGCAATAGTGGTACCATGATCCCAATCTAGAGGTTTTAGTTTCTATTAGAGCGGATTTAAGAAACCATCATCCAGGAGGTCTTAATATTTTATCCTCAGTGCATGAGTACTGTAGGCGCATCCATTAATGAAAAAGTGAATAAGAAAGTTAAGATACTTGAAGGCTGGCATTTAAGTATCATCTATATAATGTAGCCAAACAGTTTCAAATATGAGGCATGTTAACTAGTTGCCATTAACTACTCTAATTGTTAGTTTGTGACTTCATTAAATCTACAGGTCTACAAATCTTTTGAGTGGAGTGGACTGGCCTAGTGTTTAGGGTGGTGGACTTTGGTCCTGGGGAACTGAGGAACTGAGGAACTGAGTTCGATTCCCACTTCAGGCACAGGCAGCTCCTTGTGACTCTGGGCAAGTCACTTAACCCTCCATTGCCCCATGTAAGCGGCATTGAGCCTGCCATGAGTGGGAAAGCGCAGGGTACAAATGTAACAAAAATCAAATAGGTACTATTGGAGATTCTACATGGAATGTTGCTATTCCACTAGCAACATTCCATGTAGAAGGCTGCACAGGCTTCTGTTTCTGTGAGTCTGACATCCTGCACGTACGTGCAGGACGTCAGACTCACCAGAAGCAGAAGCCTGCGTGGCCACATTGGTGATCTGAAAGGGCCGACTTCTAGTAGAATAGCAACATTCCATGTAGAATCTCAAATAGTAGCAACAGTGGAGGAGTGGCCTAGTGGTTAGGGTGGTGGACTTTGGTCCTAGTAACATAACATAGTAAATGACGGTCCTGGGGAATTGAGTTCGATTCCCACTTCAGGCACAGGCAGCTCCTTGTGACTCTGGGCAAGTCACTTAACCCTCCATTGCCCCATGTAAGCCGCATTGAGCCTGCCATGAGTGGGAAAGCGTGGGGTACAAATGTAACAAAACTAAAATAGATACTATTAGAGATTCTACATGGAATGTTGCTACTATTGGAGATTCTACATGGAATGTTGCTATTCCACTAGCAACATTCCATGTAGAAGCCTGCGCGGCCACATTGGTGATCTGCAAGGACCAACTTCGCTAGTGGAATAGCAACATTCCATGTAGAATCTCAAATAGTAGCAACAGTGGAGGAGTGGCCTAGTGGTTAGGGTGTGGTGGACTTTGTTCCTGAGGAACTGAGTTCGATTCCCACTGCAGGCACAGGCAGCTCCTTGTGACTCTGGGCAAGTCACTTAACCCTCCATTGCCCCATGTAAGCCGCCTTGAGCCTGCCATGAGTGGGAAAGTGCGGAGTACAAATGTAACAAAAATAAAATAGATACTATTGGAGATTCTACATGGAGTGTTGCTATTCCACTAGCAACATTCCATGTAGAAGGCTGCACAGGTTTCTGTTTCTGTGAGTCTCAGACTCACAGAAGCCTGCGCAGCCACATTGGTGATCTGCAAGGGCCGACTTCTACATGGAATGTTGCTAGTGGAATAGCAACATTCCATGTAGAATCTCAAATAGTAGCAACAGTGGTGGAGGAGTGGCCTAGTGGTTAGGGTGGTGGACTTTGGTCCTGGGGAACTGAGTTCGATTCCCACCTCAGGCACAGGCAGCTCCTTGTGACTCTGGGCAAGTCACTTAACCCTCCATTGCCCCATGTAAGCCGCATTGAGCCTGCCATGAGTGGGAAAGCGCGGGGTACAAATGTAACAAAAATAAAAATTACCAGAAAAATGGATTAGGAATGGTGAAGAGTTATCTGTTTGATTGTCTTCCGGTTGTTGTTGGTTTTTTTTTTTAATCTCTTTATTAAATTCAAATTAAACAAAGATACACCTCTTTGAATAGATACATCCATTTCAAACATCAAAAAGAAACATATAAAGAACCTTATTACAAAGATATTAGCCTTGAGAAATGGAATTATAGTCCACTAATAAAAATGGTAGATTCAAGATGGTATATAAGCCAAAGAAGTTAGCATAACAATAAGTAGGTTAAAGGAATACAAGCAGCGGTTCCTAAATTTTTTCGGGACTCGGCGTTTGGGTTAAAGCCTGGTTCCTCTTCGTATCAAGGAAGGACCGCAATTGTTCAGGTTCAAAGAATACAGTGGGGGAAATAAGTATTTGATCCCTTGCTGATTTTGTAAGTTTGCCCACTGACAAAGACATGAGCAGCCCATAATTGAAGGGTAGGTTATTGGTAACAGTGAGAGATAGCACATCACAAATTAAATCCGGAAAATCACATTGTGGAAAGTATATGAATTTATTTGCATTCTGCAGAGGGAAATAAGTATTTGATCCCCCACCAACCAGTAAGAGATCTGGCCCCTACAGACCAGGTAGATGCTCCAAATCAACTCGTTACCTGCATGACAGACAGCTGTCGGCAATGGTCACCTGTATGAAAGACACCTGTCCACAGACTCAGTGAATCAGTCAGACTCTAACCTCTACAAAATGGCCAAGAGCAAGGAGCTGTCTAAGGATGTCAGGGACAAGATCATACACCTGCACAAGGCTGGAATGGGCTACAAAACCATCAGTAAGACGCTGGGCGAGAAGGAGACAACTGTTGGTGCCATAGTAAGAAAATGGAAGAAGTACAAAATGACTGTCAATCGACAAAGATCTGGGGCTCCACGCAAAATCTCACCTCGTGGGGTATCCTTGATCATGAGGAAGGTTAGAAATCAGCCTAGAACTACAAGGGGGGAACTTGTCAATGATCTCAAGGCAGCTGGGACCACTGTCACCACGAAAACCATTGGTAACACATTACGACATAACGGATTGCAATCCTGCAGTGCCCGCAAGGTCCCCCTGCTCCGGAAGGCACATGTGACGGCCCGTCTGAAGTTTGCCAGTGAACACCTGGATGATGCCGAGAGTGATTGGGAGAAGGTGCTGTGGTCAGATGAGACAAAAATTGAGCTCTTTGGCATGAACTCAACTCGCCGTGTTTGGAGGAAGAGAAATGCTGCCTATGATCCAAAGAACACCGTCCCCACTGTCAAGCATGGAGGTGGAAATGTTATGTTTTGGGGGTGTTTCTCTGCTAAGGGCACAGGACTACTTCACCGCATCAATGGGAGAATGGATGGGGCCATGTACCGTACAATTCTGAGTGACAACCTCCTTCCCTCCGCCAGGGCCTTAAAAATGGGTCGTGGCTGGGTCTTCCAGCACGACAATGACCCAAAACATACAGCCAAGGCAACAAAGGAGTGGCTCAGGAAGAAGCACATTAGGGTCATGGAGTGGCATAGCCAGTCACCAGACCTTAATCCCATTGAAAACTTATGGAGGGAGCTGAAGATGCGAGTTGCCAAGCGACAGCCCAGAACTCTTAATGATTTAGAGATGATCTGCAAAGAGGAGTGGACCAAAATTCCTCCTGACATGTGTGCAAACCTCATCATCAACTACAGAAGATGTCTGACCACTGTGCTTGCCAACAAGGGTTTTGCCACCAAGTATTAGGTCTTGTTTGCCAGAGGGATTAAATACTTATTTCCCTCTGCAGAATGCAAATAAATTCATATACTTTCCACAATGTGATTTTCCGGATTTAATTTGTGATGTACTATCTCTCACTGTTACCAATAACCTACCCTTCAATTATGGGCTGCTCATGTCTTTGTCAGTGGGCAAACTTACAAATCAGCAAGGGATCAAATACTTATTTCCCCCACTGTATATATTTTTTTCTCCTTGAATATCAACATGCATTTACACAGAAATCGTAACTGGAAGACCGCCCCAGTAGCAAGAGATTCCTGTTTCATATCCAGGAATTTTTTTCGCCTCTGCTGTGTCCATCTTGCAATATCTGGAAATATAGAGCCCTTGCTTCCTTTAAAATCCGGGTGAATATTTTTGAAATAAAGTCTCATTAAAGATGCTTTATCTTGTAGGAAAACAAATGTTACAATTAAGGTTGCTCTAGTCTCTGTATTTTCCGGTTGGCTTTGATGTCATATCTTTGGCCAGGCCCTCTACGAAGGGTGATGGTCTTGCTGTCTTTTAGTCTAAATGAATTGCGAGTCATTGAGCTTTCTCCCCCTCTTTCTAACCTAAAAGTCCTTGCAGTGCATATTTGTATATCCACTCCCCTGGTGCTCTTGCTTTTTTACTGCCCCCATCACTATCCCAGACTCAATAGACGCCTACAGGTGATAATAGACTACCCAACATCCTAATCCTTGGAGAATTTAATACTTATATCAGTACCCCATACTGCCCCCATTCTAAATCTCTTTTGTCACTCCTAATAGATATTAATCTTCGTCAAATCACAAAGGTGGCCATATGCTAGATTTGGACATATCACAATCCGATTCCCCTATTTCTCCATGTACATTCTCATCTACCTGTGTCCCTTGGTCAGATCATTTAGTTATTCAGTTTTCTATCCTCCTGGCCCTGCCCTGTTGCCCTACAGAAACTCTCCCTAAATGATCCAGACATCTTACTTAAGTTGATCCCCATAGTCTTTCCACATCCTTCTTTTCCTTTCCACCTGATTTTGAATCCTTGAATCTCGATACTAGGCTTGTATCCTGTTTTCCAAACAGTGGCCAAGCCAGGTCACAAGTAGCTGGCAGAAACCCAAATCGTGGCAATATTCCATGTAGAACCCCAAAGAATAGCAAGATTCTGGAATCCTAAAGAGTGACAAGATTCCATGTAGAATCTCAGAGTATCAACATTCCATACTACAAATCCCAGGGCAAGCAGTTGCTTCCCATGTCTGTCTCAATAACAGACTATGGACCTTTCCTCCAGGAATTTGTCCAAACCTTTTTTAACTATAATATAAATATGCTCGATAGCAGATCGACTAATTTAACAAAATCAAAAATATCAGATCTGCAGTCAGAAAAAGATTAGTCCCTTAACGCACTCAATAGCAGTGGAAAAAGCCTCAAAGTCCTTCTAAATCTTGAATTGATTTAAAAAGATATGACGGGTCAAATGACCTCTTTCATCATCACTGGCATAAAAAACCACTGCTTGTGCAAATATTCATTTATGATTAACCGTGATTGTGCTATGGTAAACATCTAATTCCACACTTATCTTTAGGGTGGATTGCTTGCAGCTTAACTGCGCTGTACTCGTTACTCTCAACTGGTGCAGGGCCGACGGTGGCCAGCGTTTCGCAAGGCTGCTTCAGGGCCTCTACCGCACTATCTGCTGAAAGATATGCATATCAAAACCTGATGTTATAAATCTAAACACTGAAAATCATAAAGAACTACCACACTCACCGGGTTGAGAGGACAGCTTCGTTATACACTTCCTTACTGTTTAACTTCTCGATCAAAAATGGCTTCTCTAAAAACAATTCACTGACGTCAGACGCTATTGGAAGCATCGACGATCCTGAGGGGGTGTTTACAAAAAATGACTCCACTCTATACGGTGGTTTAGTCCTGCCGGATGCAGGGACCTTAACCTAAATATCCACTTTTGTTCATTTTGTAGAAGGAGCTTTTGATATTCACCTCCTCTCTTGGACTGATAAATGGTTTGAAGTACTACACATCTTAAATCTTCAAAAGAGTGTTGTTGAATTCTACAATGTGTTACTAATGGGAGACCAATTCGATTAGTTATAATAGAACTCTTATGTTCACTTAGTCTTACTGCTAGCAACCTTTTAGTTTGCCCTATGTAAATCTTGTTACATGGGCATCGTAAACTATAGATTACTCCACTAGTTTTACAATTCGTGCTGTGTCTCAATACATATTTCTTGTTGTCTACAGGATTAATAAATTCCTGGGTTTCTTCCATAATGGAACAATAACTACAGCTACCACATTTCTGGTGCCCTTTATGTCCATTAGTGAGTAAAGTAGTTGTCGGCAACACTGATGGACAAAGTTGTTCCTTGAGATTCAAACTCCTACTGTACGCTAGCCTCAATTTAATATTTTCAAAACTCGGTAGTGTTTTAATCAAAGACCAATGTTTCTTTAAAGTCTTTGTTAATTCAAATGAATTCATGTTGTATTGAGTAACATATGTAATATATGTATCAGAGTCAGATTGCTCATTTTCATTTGGAGTCAATAGTAATTCTCTAGTGTTCCATCTTGCTCTATTGTAAGCTTTCCGAAGTATATAATCAGGGTAGCCCCTTAAAGCTAATTTACGTGTTAATCTCTTAGATTGTTTTTTAAACTCAATGTCAGTGGAACAGATCCGCCTATGCCTTAGAAATTGAGAGAACGGTAAATTATCTTTTAAAGATCTAGGATGACAACTAGTATAATTAAGGAAGGTGTTCCTATCCGTGGGTTTATGAAATACAGTTGTACTGATGTCTCCATTGTTGTTAGTGACAAGTACATCTAGAAATGAAATCTGTATGGTTTTTTATGCCAGTGATGATGAAAGAGGTCATTTGACCCGTCATATCTTTTTAAATCAATTCAAGATTTAGAAGGACTTTGAGGCTTTTTTCACTGCTATTGAGTGCGTTAAGGGACTAATCTTTTTCTGACTGCAAACCTTTTTTAAACCTGGATACACTAACCGCTGTTACCACCTCATCCAGCAAAGAGTTCCAGAGCTTAACTATTCGTTGAGTGAAAAAATATTTCCTCCTATTTGTTTTAAAAGTATTTCCATATAACTTCCTTTAGGGTCCCCTAGTCTTTTGTACTTTTGCAATGAGTAAAAAATTGATTTACTTCTACTCGTTCTACACCACTCAGGATTTTGTAGACCTCATTCATATCTCCCCTCATCCGTCTCTTTTCCAAGCTGAAGAGCCCTAACCTCTTTAGCCTTTCCTCGTATGAGAGGAGGTCCATCCCCTTTATCATTTTAGTTACTCTTCTCTGAACCTTTTCTAATTCCGCCATATCTTTTTGGAGATACGGAGACCAGAACTAAACGCAATACTCAAGGTGCGGACGCACCATGGAGCAATACAAAGGCATTATAGTATTTTTGGTCTTATTCACCATCCCTTTCCTAATAATTCCTATCATCCTGTTTGCCTTTTTGGCCACTGCTGCACACTGAGCAGAACATTTCAGCACATTATCTACGACGACACCCAGATCTTTTTCTTGAGCGCTGACTCCCAAGGTGGACCCTAGCATCACGTAACTGTGATTCGGATTATTCTTTCCAATGTGCATCACCTTGCATTTGTCCACATTAATTTTCATCTGCCATTTGGATGCCCAGTCTTCCAATTTCCTATGGTCTTCCTGCAATATTTCACAGTCCGCACGTGTTTTAACAACCTTGAACAATTTTGTATCATCTGCAAATTTGATCACCTCACTCGTCGTTCCAATTTCCATATCATTTATAAATATGTTAAATAGTACCAGTCCCAGTACAGATCCCTGTGGAACTTCACTGTTCACTCACCTCCATTGAGAGAAATGACCATTTAACCCTACCCTCTGTTTTCTGTCCAATAACCAATTCTTAATCCACACCAGAACCTTGCTCCTATCCCATGACTCTTTAATTTTCTCAGGAGTCTCTCATGAGGAACTTTATCAAAAGCTTCTGAAAATCTAGATACACTACATCAACCGGTTCACCTTTATCCACGTTTACTCATGCCTTCAAAGAAATGAAGCAAGTTGGTGAGGCAAGACTTCCCTTGGCTGAACCTATGCTGACTCTGTCCCATTAAACCATGTTTGTCTACATGTTCTATAATTTTATTCTTTATAATAGTTTCCACTATTTTGCCCAGCACCGACATCAAGCTTAGTTCACTGATCACCCCTAGAACCCTTTTTAAAAATTGGCGTCACAATGGCCACCCTCCAACTTCAGGTACTACAGATGATTTTAATGACAGTTTACATATTACTAACAGCAGATCAGCAATTTCATGCTTGAGTTGAGTACCCTTGGATGTATGCCATCTGTTCCAGGTGATTTACTACTATTTAATTTGTCAGTTTGGCTCAGTACATCTTCCGGGTTCAACGAGATTTCTTTCAATTCCTCCGCATCACCCCCCTTGAAAACCATTTCCGGTGCAGGCAGGTCTCTTACATCTTCTTCCGTAAAGACAGAAGCAAAGAATTCATTCAGTTTCTCCGCTATGGCCTTGTCCTCCCTGAGCGCCCCTTTTGCTCCTTCGTGATCTAACGGTCCCACAGATTCCCTTGCAAGCTTTCTGCTTCTGATGTACCTGAAAAAGTTGTTACTGTGAGTTTTAGCCTCTGTGGCAAGTTTCTTTTCATATTCTCTTTTAGCCTTCTTTATTAATGCTTTGCATTTGACTTGCCAGTGCTTATGTTGCTTCTTATTTTCTTCATTTGGGTCCTTTTTCCATTCTTTGAAGGACAATCTTTTAGCTGTAATAGCCTCTTTTTCTTCACCTTTTAACCACGGTGGCTGACGTTTTCTCTTCTTTCCACCTTTGGTGCTCGTTCTTCTGTGCCTAAATATAAGCCTTGCAAAAAAATTATGTGCAGAAAATGTATGCAAGGCTCATATTTAAGCACAAAAGAATAGGTGCCAACATGTGCTGACCTTTCTGTTTTCCTTTGAACATAAGCGCAAAGAAGCCACGTTTATTATGTGCATGCATCGGGCATGCTATCCCCTATTTATCCACAATTTTTCTATGCATAAAATTTAACTACATAAGTATTGCCATACTGGGAAAGACCAAAGGTCCATCGAGCCCAGCATCCTGTTTCCAACAGTGGCCAATCTAGGTCACAAATACCTGTCAAGATCCCAAAAATGTACAAAACATTCTATACTGCTTATCCCAGAAATACTGGATTTTCCCCATTTAATAATGGTCTATGGACTTTTCCTTTAGGAAGCCGTCCAAACCTTTTTTTAAACTCCGCTAAGCTAACTGTTTTTACCACATTCTCTGGCAACGAATAGTGGATTTTCCCCAAGTCCATTTAATAATGGTCTATGGACTTTTCCTTTAAGAATCCGTTCAAACCTATTTAAACTCCGCTAAGCTAACCGCCTTTACCACATTCTCTGGCAACAAATTCCAGAGTTTAATTACATGTTGAGTGAAGAAAATGTTTCTACGATTCGTTTTAAATTTACTACATTGTAGCTTCATCACATGCCCCCTAGTCCTAGTATTCTTGGAAAGCGTGAACAGACGCTTCACATCTACCTGTTCAACTCCACTCATTATTTTATAGACCTCTATCATATCTCCCCTCAGTCGCCTTTTCTCCAAGCTGAAGAGCCCTAGCCGCTTTAGCCTTTCCTCATAGGGAAGTCGTCCCATCCCCTTTATCATTTTTGTCGCCCTTCTCTGTACCTTTTCTCATTTCTGCATCACATGGTTTTACAGTCGAGGTGAAAGTCATGCACTCATAAGTTCAGAAGCAAACGCGGGTGCTAGGGGCCATTAGCGCCGCTGTTAGTGAACGCAGAATGCTCAGAGACTCTAGCGTGGGAAACAACAAACGTGCCAAAGATTAGCGCAAATAGCATGCTAATTTAGTGAAACAGATGTTAATGAGGTCATTTCCTATTCCCTCCCAAACCTCAGAGTACAGCGCACAAAACAAATCCACCCTTATCGCTGAAACAAATAACACCAGCTAGGGGCAGGTGTTAGGGTGTCTGAAGAGAGGATTTCTCATGATTCTTTCTTTAAAATCTGGCAGTTTTTTTTTTTTTTTAATTTGGAAGCAGAAGGAAGCCTATTCAAGCCCCTAAGCGCTGGTAGTGAGAGATGAACGTGTGCGAGTCAGAGCAAACCCAAAAGTGAAAGAACACATTGGTGCCCGTTTCCTGTGTTTAATATATAAGCCTTCCAAATAAAAAAAAAATTGAAATGCTTATAGGTGCAGAAAAGAGACGCCAATGTGTGCTTCATTTTCGGGTTCTGCCAGGCGCATGCGCACAAGAACTGAGCTTTCTGTGAAATTCTTCTGCGCATTCGCCAAGCATGCCCCCCTCCCTTGCTTTTGCGTTAACAGCTCGCATACGATTTGCTAGTTTTCTGCACTGTTCCGGTGATAAAGTTTCTGCGCTGTTGGCGTACCGCAGGAGTTTCGAGCATTGGCCCGTCAGACGTTCCATGCATGGCTCCATCAGCAGCCTTTCTGCAGGGGGTGAATTGTAGACCTCACAGTCACAACCTGGATGTCTGGATCCCTATCTCAACTTGTTATGCAAAATGGAACCTTCACACTAAGCAACTGAGCTGCAGTGACCTCATTCAGGCAACACTAAGGTTTCCCACTGAGGTCTAAGTAAACAAGTTAATTCCCAATTCAGAGGCAAGTTTCAGAGTGCAAACTCAGACGCCACTATTTTACCCTCTTCATGCAAATGGCTCTGAGTTGTGTCTAAGGAGAGAGTGTTAATCACACCTCTTGCCTGAGAACGTCATGGGACTCTTTTCGCACTGTGCCTTAGCAGTGGTTAAACCTTTGCTGACACTTTCTGAAATACTTGTTCTCAATCTATATAATATTGCAGAGTATTTTTAACCACTCTGGAGTTTATTTGTAAGACTTAGTAATCTTTCCATCTGTCAGAAAAAAAGGCAGCATAAGGCTAAAGAGAGGATATGATGGTGTGCAGAAATGGTTGTAGAATATATTTTGTGTGTATTCAATTCACAGAACCGCCAAGTGACCCACTTCAAGGAGAAAGACTATTGTTCAGATCTTGAACTTAGAGCCCCTTGCACCTCCCCATCCATACACATATCTGCACACTATTTTCACATACTTACCGTCCCCTCCCTCTAAACACATATACCTCTTCACACACCTAAGTTTTGCCATACTGGGACAGACAGACATGGTCCATCAAGCCCAGAATTCTGTTTCCAACAGTGGTCAATCCAGGTTACAAGTACCTGGCAAAATCCCAAAACAGTACAATACATTTTATGCTGCTTATGCTAGAAATAAGCAATGGATTTTCCCCAAGTCCATTTTAATAATGGCTTATGGACTTTTCTTTTAGGAAGCAATCCAAACCTTTTTAAAACCCTGCTAGGCTAACTGCCTTTACTACATTCTCTGGCAACAAATTCCAGAGTTTAATTACACATTGAGTGAAGAAATATTTTCTCTGATGTGTTTTTAATTTACTGCTTTGTAGCCTCATTGCGTGCCCCCTAGTCCTAATATTTTTGGAAAGTGTAAACAAGCGATTCACATCTGCCCGTTCCACTCCACTCATTATTTTATAGACCTCTATCATATTTCCACTCAACCATTTTTTCTCCAAGACGAAAACCCTAGCCGCTTTAGCCTTTCCTCATAGGGAAGTTGTCCCATCCCCTTTATCATTTTCAACGCCCTTCTCTGTACCTTTTCTAATTCCACTATATCTTTTTTGAGATGCGGTGACCAGAATTGAACACAATATTTGAGGTGCAGTCGCACCATGGAGTGATACAAAGGTATTATAACGTCCTCAAATTTTTTTCCATTCCTTTCCTAATAATACCTAACATTCTATTTGCTTTCTTAGCCGCCACACACTGAGCAGAGGTTTTCAATGTATCCCTAGATCCCTTTCCTGGTCGGTGACTTCTAATGTGGAACCTTGCATCACCTACCTATTGTGAGAATGGGAATAGAAAGAATAATCATGACCTGTAAGGTGAAAGACCCACCACACATCCGAAATCCCCAGGTCCCTGGCAAACTTAGACAAAGCTGAAGATATCTGGGTATGTGCCCTGGAAGGTGGACCTGATCTGTCCAAAGCAGGATGAAATGTAGCATTAAAGTCCCGTCCCGTCCCCCTCACTATTAATTTACCAGAAAGAAGTAAAAGCACCAGCAAGTTTTTTAATTAAACATCTCTTGGGCGTCATTAGGCGCACAGACCGAAGCTAAGGTAAAGCCCATATTGTCACTTGACAAGTTCAAAATTAGGAACCTACCGTCTTTGTCATGCTTAAGGTTGACTACTTGTATCTGGAGCGATGAGTGAAGTAAGATAGCTACTCCCCGTTTCTTAGAAGCATCGGCTGCTGAAGCACAGAAAACGTTAGGATATTGAGGGTGCGATAATAGTCTCTCATGGTCTCTCCTGAGATGGGTTTCCTGTAAAAACACCACATGAGGCCTGAATTGCAACAATTCCTTAAATAATTTGTGGAGAATTCAGCCCCTTAATATTATAAGACAAAAACTTTAGGTCGTTACTCATATTAGACATAGGATAAACTGTCCCTGAAAATGCACACTAATAAGTGAGAACCAGTGGCATTCCTAGGGGGGCTGACACCCGGGGCGGATCGCCGATGCCCCCCCCCCCGGGTGCAGCGCGACCCCCCCCCCAGTGAAACGCGACTATCCCCCCTCCCCTTACTCTGCTATCCCTGGTGGTCTAGAGGTACCTCTTCGTCTTCGGGGCAGGAAAGAGCCCCCCCTTTCCTGCCCGGAGCGCTGCTGCTAGCTGCCCTGCATCCTGTCCTGTGGTGAGTCCGGCTCTCGGCATTTCAAAATGGCCGTCGAGAGTTAAAGCAGCCTCGCGAGACTTCAACTCTCGGTGGCCATTTTGAAATGCCGAGAGCTGGACTCTCCACAGGACAGGATGCAGGGCAGCTAGTAGCTCCGGGCAGGAAAGAGGGGGCTCTTTCCTGCCCCGAAGAGGTACCTCTAGACCACCAGGGATAGCAGAGTAAGGGGAGGGGAGGGGAGGGGGGAGGAGAGAGATGACAGGGGGGAGGTGAGGGCGTGGAAGGGGCGGGACAGGGGACGTGGAAGGGGCAGCTCCCCCCAGCGAAACGACACCCCCCCCCCCCGGTGCATCTTTACCTGCTTGGGGGGGGGGGGTGGCGCGCGTCTGTCAGCAACGCTCATTCCCTGCTCCCTCTGCCCCATTACAGGAAATAACCCGTTCCGGGGCCAGAGGGAGCAGAGAACGAGCGTTGCCAACAGACACACGGCACCCCCCCAGCGGCGTGCACCCGGGGCGGACCACCCCCACCGCCCCCCCCCCCCTTAGTACGCCACTGGTGAGAACCCCAGCCAACAAGAACAAAGCCGACCACCCACCTGTATTGCTTCGGTATTGCAGCCTGCTCACTTGATCACCACAGACTGCTCAAACTAAAATACTACAGATTCTTTTAGATTCGTATTGGGTAAATGAAACTCTTTATTAGTACTTTAAATGGAGAGTGTATAAGCCATCATTTCTTTAGCGCTACAAGGCTTCTCTTTTACCAATGCGCCCAGGACTGGTTTCATAGCACACCTCTGGGTCAGTGTAAACAGGGAAAGATCCTGATAGACAGAGGCTTAAGCCGCATTATATTCCAGAGATGAAAGCTGGTGGGAACGCAACAGTAACCGTTCTTTAAAAGCATAAGATGCAAATCTCACTATGATGTCTCTAGGTCTATTTTCCAGAGGTTTCCCAAGAACTCTGTGATCTATTGATTTCCATTCCTCCTGCTTCCAACTCCTCGCCCAAGATTTTAACATGCAGCAAGCGCACTATGGCGGGGACATCCTCTGCGTCGCCATTTTCAGGCACCCCACGAAACCTCAGGTTGTGCCTGCGTCCACGATTTTCTAGGTCGTCGACCTTGTATTGAAGCTCCTCGTTCTGAGCGACCAGCTGGGAGATGCGGGAATCAATTGCAGAAACACGTTCAACCTGCTCATCAGCCCGCTCCTCCACCCAACCTCCAAGCTCCCGTAAATCCAAACATATAGCGTCCATACGCTCGAGAATTTCCTCCTTGGAAGCCTTTTATCTCAGCGTGACTCTCAACCAGACATTTTTGTTAATTCCTTCGGAAGATTCGCTTTTGAAGCAGTGAGCTGCAGCTCAACAAGAGAAGACGCAGAGTCAGAGAAGCGACCAGGGCCAGGGGACGCATGGCGTGCAGGGCCCTTTCCCGCTTGCCTCGTGGAATGGCACTCAGCCTCCTTTCGCTGCGACGAAGGAATTTTATTCATCTCCAAGTGTAACTTCCAGACACCAACTCAGGATAATGCAAGGCCATAATGAACGGTGCATGAGGATGGATTTTGTTAATTAAGGCAGGAGAATGTGAGAGCTAGATTTTCAGGCGTGCATCAGGCACCGTGATGTCACTTCCTCCCCCAGATGCACGGCAATTTTGATTTTGCCGGCACGCCCATTTTCAGCAAAAATTTTAAAAAGGCTTTTTTTTCTATAGGCGTGCTGAAAAATGGATCAGCGCGCGGCCAAAACCCGCGCCTCCACTACCGCAAGCCATTTTTCAGTGCACCTTAGGAAAAGGACCCTTGGATTGCTTGGACCTTGACTTCATTAAAAATCACGTCAATATTATCTTGCCGCAGTAATGTATTGTTTCTTTGTTTAATAAAAACTTCTTGCAAATAAAAACAAAAAATCACGTTAATAAAAATTAAAATAAAATCAAACAAACAAACATTTGGCCTCGTGACACTATAAAGTGCATGGCTGTGGTGCAGATGAATTTAATGGCGGCAAGATTCTGATAAGTTATCCTATGTCATCATTTACCTAATGACCAAGCTGGTTCCCAGATATTTTTCACACACAGTAAAATAGAAAACAGAGCCACAGCGTGACAGGTCCCTACCCTGCGAGACCTGTATGCGGTGCATTTCTCCTGTGCGCTTGATTAAACATAAACCAGTATACTGTTTATTAAAGTGTGAATATATGAACTCTGCACTTTCCCTCACCTCCGATTTTTCATTTAGAGGATAAAGCCTGCTGAATGCTTTCCAACAGGGCCTTCACATGTTAAGGTGTGATTAGCACATCCATGTCACATTTCTCCCTGATCCATATGTGAGCACATTCCTCCTTTCCAGCACACTCCAATCTGTTTAGCCCTCAGTAGCAGTTCCACTTCTGTTTGTATAAAGGAAAACACATGGACAAAAAGCCAGGGAAAGAATGTGCCCTCGGATGCTTCTCCTTTACTTCAGTATATTAACTATTATACAGATTGACTAATATTTTATAATTAAATGTAATTCGAACACATCTTTAGTTCTATTTATGTTAAAATAGTTCTTCAAGAATTTTCCTGGTCTTCCTTTTTCAAAATTGGCAAATGGTTGAAAAACAATCCTTATGCTTTTGCTCTGTTAGAGCACTGGGGCTGAGAACCAAGGGAATATAATCCCTCCTCCCCTCCCTAAAGACAGTAGAGTCCCAGACCAGGCTCCACCCTGGTTCAAATCCCACCTGCTGCTCCTCGTGACCTTGGGCAAGTCACTTAACACTCCATTGACTCAGGTAAAAACTTGGGGGCCCTGATGGACTTACTTAACGCAGAAAAAAAGCATTAAATCATTTAGCAATAATTTGCCTATCAGTGAGCAATATTTATCTTTTAAGTTATTTTTGAGGAGGGGTGTATCATGGGCATGGAAGAGTTATCCAGCTAACATGTTTGAATTAGCATGTGCTAATTGTATAATGGAGAATTAACATGGGAGCACTCACCCCGGGATTCTACATATCGCGCCGAGATTTCTGCGTGGACATCGATGTATATTCTATAGCAGTGCAGATAACTTAATTAGTTACCAAGCTAATCAGCGCTGCTAATTGGATGTTAACAAGCAATTATCGGCACTAATTGGAATCAGTATTTACCCGCACTACTTGCTAAGCGTATTCTACAACGTGGTGCGCGTAAATTCTAAGTTGCATAGTTGAAAAGTGGGTGTGGTTACGGCATGGAATGGGTGGGTCATGGGCGTTTCTAAAATCTATGCGTGCTGTTAGAGAATACACCCACTCCGCGCCTAATTTAGGTGTCGGGATTTACACCAGATTTTAGCTGGTGTAATTGACCCCGACTAAATTTAGTCACGTGGACCAGTACTCAGCGTATTCCATAAGGTACCCCTGAATTATAGAATATGCTTTGATTGCCACGTGGAAACCTCGGCGCGATATATAGAATCTAGCCCTTAGTGCCCCCTAAACAGGAGGCCGAAAGTGCACCTGTGTTAATATTTTTGCAGGTCTTGCGTACTAATGGAAACATTTGCACAGGACCTCCAAAAAAAAAAAGCCCTATATTTGGACCTTGAAAGAAATAGGCTTAGCGCATGGGTAAGTCCCGTGTTCCAGTGCACGAAGGCTATATCTTAATACTATCTGGACTCCTAAGTGATTTATCATAAGCCAACTAAAACATAAAAATCAAATCACAATTCTCCCTATCCCAAACAACACAGATCAGGTCCTAATTAACTGTATGCTTATCCTCACTGAATTCCCATAACCATCCTCCTACGCATTTTACACCATCCATCCTTGACCTCTGCTGCAAAACAGCCAAGTCTTATTCCTCTGGATTCTATAAGCGGCATCCGAATATCCATGCCCAAATCCAGCGCTGTGCCACAACCTTACTGATGAACAATCATTTTTTAAACAAAGAAACAAGCTAACAGCCTCGGAGGCTGCAGTGTGACTCCAGTAGCCATGAATATTCATAAAGGCCACTGTTGAACATCTGTCAGTCATTATCTTCTCCTCATGCCTTCAACACCTGGATGTTTGTCTTCGCTCTGCATGAGGGTGGCCAGTCACACTCTCAACCTCGGCACTTTTTTTTTTTTTAACCAAGCACAAGTATGGGATAACCTCAGATCACAGGAGAAGCAGAAGTGGCTGAGAAAATTTCAGATTATTTGCACAGTTTTGTATCAGTTACATAACTTGGCAACATTCACTTGAAATTATGCCTTTATGTATATAAAAAATTGATATACCACCAATTCCAACACAGTAGGATCTAAGCGGCGTACGTACCTTGCAGAAACCCAAATTGTGGCGACATTCCATGTAGAGTTTCAAAGAGTAGCAACATTCCAGAATGCTAGATTCCGGAATCCCGAGTAGCAACATTCCAGAACCCCAAAAAGTAGCAAAATTCCGGAATCCCAAGCAGCAACATTCCATGCTACCAATCCAAGGGCAAGCAGTGGCTTCCCCATGTCTGTCTCATTAGCAGACTGTGGACTTTTCCTCCAGGAACTTGTCCAAACCATTCTGTTTCTCTCAAAAATAAATACAGGTCCTCTTTTTATTTTAATGAGGTATCAGCTGAGAGCATACAGTCACTACTTAAAATGATGGTGCAACAATGCTACAACAGTCCATTGTTGGCTGTCTCAAGTTTTCCAAAGAAAATGATAAAAGAACATTTCAGTCGGCAGCAAATTTCATGATATCGCTGCTTGGTAAAGAAAAATGATGCTGTAAATTGTTTAATAGATTTTACGCCTCTTGGTTTCAAACAGGATATCTTAAATTTATTTCAAATCAGGTGTTTTGAAAGTGAACATGCAAAAGAAATTAAAGTATACATGTCAGATGGTGCTAAGCTTTGAGTATTTTTTTTTTAATTATATAAAAATGGAAGCTTGTACAAAATTCTAGCTTCTGCAGGTAACCAGGGAGATTGAAAGTTACCTGTTACCTTCCCACGGCTTAGTAAACAGGGGTCCTTGGTGTTTTCTCTTGGTTATATTCATGCTCTAATGTTGCCATGAAAAACAATTAACGGATGAGCACTTGCACCCATGTTCAACTGAAAAGGACATTCAGCGAAAGAGAAACCAGACAATCTGCTCCCCCGTAGACTCTTCAGTAAAATTTGAACCTTCTATATAGACTGTGGCAATAATATTTTATTGCCATAGGGTACAAATAACCTTAGATTGTGAGTCCATTAGGGATGAAAAAGTACCTGCAAAAACAGTATATGTAAACCACTTTGACTGTATCTACAGAAAAGCAGTGTGTCAAGTGTGGAATAAGCATAATGCTCTTATGGGTGCTGTATTTTAATTTACAGCAGAACTATTCAAACTTCAGTTTCGGGGATAAAGGAAGGAGGACGTGAAGTAGCACAGGAAGAGGAACGAAAGGAAGTAAAGTTAAACTCTGTCTAAATCACAGCCACTCGAGTATGCACCTCAGCTACCTACTTATACTAAAGGGGGATTTGGGATTTAGCTCAGAGAGAGTTACAGTAGCTGTTTTCCTGCCCCAGAGAATGTATGATAAATTTGTACCTGAGGCAATGGAGAGTTAAATGACTTGTCCATGATCACATGGAGGATTTAAATTGGGCTTCCCTGGTTTTCAGCCTACTGTGCTAACCCTTAGGCTACTCAGTGTGCTGCTGTGGCTAAGAAAGCAAATATGTTAGGTATTATTAGGAAAGGAATGGAAAACAAAAATGAGAATGTTATAATGCCTTTGTATCGCTCCATGGTGCGACCACACCTCGAATATTGTGTTCAATTCTGGTCGCCGCATCTCAAAAAAGATATAGTGGAATTAGGAAAAGTTGCAGAGAAGGGCGACGAAAATGATAAAGGGGATGGGACGACTTCCCTATCAGGAAAGGCTAAAGTGGCTAGGGCTCTTCAGTTTGGAGAAAAGGCGTCTGAGGGGAGATATGATAGAGGTCTATAAAATAATAAGCGTCTGTTCACGCTTTCCAAAAATACTAGGGGGCATGCGATGAAGCTACAATGTAGTAAAATTAAAACGAACCAGAGAAACTTTTTCTTCACTCAACGTGTAATTAAACTCTGGAATTTGTTGCCAGAGAATGTGGTAAAGGCGGTTAGCTTAGCGGAGTTTTAAAAAGGTTTGGACGGCTTCCTAAAGGAAAAGTCCGTAGACCATTATTAAATGAAGTTGGGAAAAATCCACTATTTCTAGGATAAGCAGTATAAAATGTTTTGTACATTTTTGGGATCTTGCCGGGTATTTGTGACCTGGATTGGCCACTGCTGGAAACAGGATGCTGGGCTCGATGAACCCTTGGTCTTTCCCAGTATGCTACTCCAGTTTAAACCCCCTAGTGGCTCTGTGGAAGTGCTATGCGATGCCACATGGATCTCCAGATTTCCATTTTCTAGGCGGTAAAGGCTCACGCATTATTCCTGTGCTAACCAGTTAGTGCGGGGCATAAGTACGTAAGTATTGCCATACTGGGAAAGACCAAAGGTCTATCAAGCCCAGCATCCTGTTTGCAACAGTGGCCAATCCAGGTCACAAATACCCGGCAAGATCCCAAAAAAGTACAAAACATTTTATACTGCTTATCCCAGAAATAGTGGCTTTTCCCCAAGTCCATTTAATAACTGTCTATGGACTTTTCCTTTAGGAAGCCACCCAAATCTTTTTTAAACTCCGCTAAGCTAACCGCCTTTACCACATTCTCTGGCAACGAATTCCAGAGTTTAATTACACGCTGAGTGAAGAAAAATGTTCTCTGATTCGTTCTAAACTTACTACATTGTAGCTTCATCACATGCCCCCTAGTATTTTTGGAAAGCGTAAACAGCAATGTAGCTGTGGTGAGTGGTTAGTGCAGAAATGTCCACTCTGCCCCCAGACATGCCCCTGCTGATTTATAGTTACCGCAAGACACCTGAGCGCACCCCGCAGTCTGGCATTTTATGCTGTGTTAAGCACACATTAGTTTCTAATACCATCTTCTTAAAAGGGCCCCTTTTGCTACTTTGTTCTTTCCCAGCTGTGATCTTTTTTTTTTGTTACATTTGTACCCTGCGCTTTCCCACTCATGGAAGGCTCAATGCGGCAGGCAATGGAGGGTTAAGTGACTTGCCCAGAGTCACAAGGAGCTGCCTGTGCCTGAAGTGGGAATCGAACTCAGTTCCTCAGTTCCCCAAGACCAAAGTCCACCACCCTAACCACTAGACCACTCCTCCACTCTTATTTGAGATTCTACATGGAATGTTGCTATTCCAACATTCCATGTAGAAGTCGGCCCTTGCAGATCACCAATGTGGCCGCAAAGGCTTCTGCTTCTCTGAGTCTGACGTCCTGCACGTACGTGCAGGACGTCAGACTCACAGAAACAGAAGCCTGCACAGCCTTCTACCTGGAATGTTGCTAGTGGAATAGCAACATTCCATGTAGAATCTCCAATAGTATCTATTTTATTTTTGTTACATTTGTACCCTGCGCTTTCCCACTCATGGCAGGCTCAATGCGGCTTACATGGGGCAATGGAGGGTTAAGTGACTTGCCCAGAGTCACAAGGAGCTGCCTGTGCCATGAATCAAACTCATTTCCTCAGTTCCCCAGGACCAAAGTCCACCACCCTAACCACTAGGCCACTCCTCCACTGTTGCTACTATTTGAGATTCTACATGGAATGTTGCTATTCCAACATTCCATGTAGAAGTCGGCCCTTGCAGATCACCAATGTGGCCGCAAAGGCTTCTGCTTCTGTGAGTCTGACGTCCTGCACGTACAACAGAAGCCTGCGCAGCCTTCTACATGGAATGTTGCTAGTGGTTTATTTATTTATTTGTATCCCACATTTTCCCACCTATTTGCAGGCTCAATGTGGCTTACATAGTTTCAGTGGCGTTCCTGGGGGGGGGGGGGGCGGTCCGCCCCGGGTGCACGCCGCCGGGGGGGGGGGGGTGCCGCGCGCGCCTGCCCTCCATTGTTCCATGCTTCTTCTCTGCCCCGGAACAAGTTACTTCCTGTTCCGGGGCAGAGAAGAAGCATGGAACAACGGAGGACAGGTGCGCGCGCGGCACCCCCCCCCCCCCCGGCGGTGTGCACCCGGCGGGGGGGGTTCCTTCGCAGGGGTGTCCTTTCGCCGGGGTCCACACTGCATCGGGGGGGGGGGGGCGCTGCACCCGGGGGGGCGGGGCGACGGGTGCCAGCCCCCCTAAGAACGCCACTGCATAGTTTTGTTAATTATTGGATTATTGAGGTTATTGGTTATCGGTTCTCATTGTAGGCTTTGTTGAAGAGCTATGTCTTCAGAGCTTTGCGAAAGATAGTTATATCGTTGATTGTTTTCAGGTCTGTAGGTAGTGCGTTCCATAACTGCGTGGTCATGTAAGAGAAGGTAGCGGCATGAATCAGCTTGTATTTTAGTCCTTTACAGCTGGAAAAGTGCAGGTTGAGAAATTTGCGGGATGATCTTGTGGCGTTTCTGGGAGGTAGGTCCACGAGGTTTAGCATGTATATCGGGGCGTCTGCGTGAATGATTTTGTATACAATCGTGCAGATCTTGAGCGCAATTCATTCCTTAAGTGGGACCAAGTGGAGTTTCTCTCTTAAGGGTTTTGCACTTTCATATTTAGTTTTTCCAAATATGAGTCTGGCGGCCGTTTCTACAGCGGTGACTAAATCCCTTCACTGTTGCTTATAATCTTGGGTAAATCACTTTAACCAGCTGCTGCTTCAACTACAAACCTGCATTGGCCAGAGAAATATTTATTTATTTATTACATTTGTATCCCACATTTTTCCCACCTATTTGCAGGTTCAATGTGGCTTACATAGTACCGGACATATCTGCTATATAGACCCCATATAATGCTGGGTGTGTGTGTGTGGTAGGGCAAATATATTTATTACATTTGTACTCTGTGCTTTCCCACACATGGCAGGCTCAATGCGGCTTACATCATAACAATATAAAGAATAACAAAGTCGTAAGGAATTAAGCGTTAGGAGGTAGGCGTAAGGAAGATGGAAGAAATAGATAAGGGATAGTAATAGGATAATAGGAGACTTGGTCAGTGTATAAACAGTCGTCGGTAAGAATCATGTGGGCAGGCTTTAGTTAATTGAATCGTTAGGGTAGGCTTTCTTGAAGAGATGGGTCTTCAATGCTTTTCTGAAGGGCAAAAGGCCGTTGATTGTCGGATGGATCTTGGTAGCGCATTCCAAAACTGGCTACCCAAAAAGGAAAAATTGGATGCTAAGAAGGGTTTGTACTGGTCACATTATCAATGAATCTGCATTAGATGGGGTCTAATAGCGATTCCTCCATCTTCACTTCCCCAACTGTAAAGGTCTAAACTACAAACTAACGCATGCGTCAACCTTCTCCTACTTGAGCACACAATTCTGGAACGCGCTGCCGCGCAATTTAAAAACGATCTATGAATGAACCAACTTCCGCAGACTACTGAAGACCCATCTCTTTAACAAGGCATACCACAAAGATCAACAAATGTGAACTACTACTACTACTTAACATTTCTAGAGCGCTACTAGGGTTACGCAACGCTGTACAGTTTAACAAAGAAGGCCAGTCCCTGCTCAAAGGAGCTTACAATCTAATGGGCGAAATGTCAAGTTGGGGCAGTCTAAATTTCCTGAATAGAGGTATAGTGGTTAGGTGCCGAAGGCGACATTGAAGAGGTGGGCTTTGAGTAAGGATTTGAAGATGGGCAGGGAGGGGGCCTGGCGTATGGGCTCAGGGAGTTTGTTCCACGTGTGGGGTGAGGTGAGGCAGAAAGGGCGGAGCCTGGAGTTGGCGGTGGTGGAGAAGGGTACTGAAAGGAGGGATTTGTCTTGAGAGCGGAGGTTGCGGGTAGGAACGTAAGGGGAGATGAGGGTACAGAGGGTAAGGAGGGGCTGCAGATCGAGTGCATTTGTAGGTTAGTAGGGGAAGCTCCTACAGAACTCCTACACATATATCCAGAATTGCCTTACGATATTTGCTTGTTATACCACTATCATGCTTTATCATCATTATGTTACCCAAGATCCTTATGTAATACTAAAAGTCTATTTTCTTATATATTTCCACTATTCATGATGTAATTGTAAGCCACATTGAGCCTGCAAAAAGGTGGGAAAATGTGGGATACAAATGCAATAAATAAATAAGCATAACAAGGGGGTCCAACCCTTAATTATGGGTTTTCAGGCTACTGAAAAGAAGTGGAGGATGTGGAGAAGTGGCCTAGTGGTTAGGGTGGTGGACTTTGGTCCTGAGGAACTGAGTTCTATTCCCGGCACAGGCAGCTCCTTGTGACTCTGGGCAAGTCACTTAACCCTCCATTGCCCCATGTAAGCCGCATTGAGCCTGCCATGAGTGGGAAAGTGCGGGGTACAAATGTAACAAAAATAAAATAGATACTATTGGAGATTCTACATGGAATGTTGCTACTATTGGAGATTCTACATGGAATGTTGCTATTCCACTAGCAACATTCCATGTAGAAGGCTGCGCAGGCTTCTGTTTCTGTGAGTCTGACGTCGTGCAGGACGTCAGACTCACAGAAGCAGAAGCCTGCGCGGCCACATTGGTGATCTGCAAGGGCCGACTTCTACATGGAATGTTGCTAGTGGAATAGCAACATTCCATGTAGAATCTCAAATAGTAGCAACAATGGAGGAGTGGCCTAGTGGTTAGGGTGGTGGACTTTGGTCCTGAGGAACTGAGTTCTATTCCCGGCACAGGCAGCTCCTTGTGACTCTGGGCAAGTCACTTAACCCTCCATTGCCCCATGTAAGCCGCATTGAGCCTGCCATGAGTGGGAAAGTGCGGGGTACAAATGTAACAAAAATAAAATAGATACTATTGGAGATTCTACATGGAATGTTGCTACTATTGGAGATTCTACATGGAATGTTGCTATTCCACTAGCAACATTCCATGTAGAAGGCTGCGCAGGCTTCTGTTTCTGTGAGTCTGACGTCGTGCAGGACGTCAGACTCACAGAAGCAGAAGCCTGCGCGGCCACATTGGTGATCTGCAAGGGCCGACTTCTACATGGAATGTTGCTAGTGGAATAGCAACATTCCATGTAGAATCTCAAATAGTAGCAACAATGGAGGAGTGGCCTAGTGGTTAGGGTGGTGGACTTTGGTCCTGAGGAACTGAGTTCTATTCCCGGCACAGGCAGCTCCTTGTGACTCTGGGCAAGTCACAACTCTCCATTGCCTGCCGCATAGAGCCTGCCATGAGTGGGAAAGTGTGGGGTACAAATGTAATAAAAAAAAAAAAGTGAGCTAAACCTAGAATCCCACCCACATGTATTAAACTTCAGATCAAGCCCTACGTTTAGTGGAGACTGACCTTTTGATTTTGCTAAACTAAGCTAGTCAATCTGTATCCGGTTTTTTTTAACCTTTTGGGCAATCATACTGAGAAACACATTATTATATACAACTATTGGGCACGTGGAAATGAATGGACGGCTGGAGAAATCCACCCAAGTTAGAAACTTTTAAAACCAGCTGTCTCCCCCCCCCCCCCCCCCCCCCAGTCTCTGGCCACTAGCTGTGATCAGCACTCGCCCGTCACCTCTCCGCCTGGACCATTTGGGCTCGAGGCGCCCGTGCACACTCGGCCCTTTGTTTACTCGCCTCACCTCTCTGTTTACGCGCCAGCCAAACGGCGAGCCGGCCGGGGGATATAAGAGCCACCGAGTGCAGTCGGGATAGCAGAAGGCTCGAAGCACTTGGGCTGCAGCATCGCTCGCTGGGATCTTGCTGGATTTTGACTCACATGGCGCCCCACCATCGCTCAACCGGGTTCTTGTGCCCTCACTGCTGCCGCTGCCGCCGGGCGCCCTCCATCGGCGAAGCGGAGAACTGCCCTCACCGTGCTCCTGCGGCCCCTAGGGAGAGGTATGTACCCTAGCGCAGGCCTAGTGCAGAAAAGGAGGCGAGAAGGATGCAAGCTAGCACCCTAAGGGAGGGGGGGGGGGGGGTAAAAGAAATCCCAGAATGGAGCTGAGGCGATTGACCGGACAAGACACCGGCTGGATCTGACCCGGAGCCTGCTTGAAGGAGCCAACTTTTCAAATTAAATGCGGGTGCTATGGTATATTAATAAGAGGATTCAGTGGGATCCGTCTTTTACCTTGTTTCTCTCTGCCCTCTTCTGGAGGCACATCTGGCCAATCGGATTTCAGGATTACCACAAAGAAACATGCATGAGAGAAATCTGGCTCCTGAAAATCTAACTGCTAGGTGTGCCTCCAGAAGAAGGTTGAGAAGCACTGCAAAAACAAATGACCCCCTCCTTGTATAGGGGAGTTAAATTCCAGCCCCCTTGGGCTGCCAACAGGTCAGGTTTTCAGGATGTCCCTAATAAATAGGCATGAAAGAGCTTTGAATGCCTACTACGCCCATTGTATGCAAAATTTTCTCATGCCTATTCATTAGGGGAAGCCTGAAAACCTGATCTGTTCCCTTGAGGACTGGGAATAAAGACCAACCAGGCAGTGAAGGAGTTTGTTCAGCAAACATTTGAAGCCCAGACTTCTGCCGGCCCCCTTCTGTGAGGCCCTGGGGAAGTGGGCAAATCCCCCTACTCTTCTCTGGATACTCTGGAAGCAGTTTTGCTTCTTGGAGTTAAATGATACTCTTTAACTGTGAAATTTGCTGGGGGGGGGGGGGGGGGGGGAACACAGCCAGAGAGTTAGCTCTGCTTTTTTTTTCTGTTTTGTTTTGTTTTTTTACTTAACTCTCTTCTGTTTGGGGTCTGATTATAGGTCCAGAGGGTTGTGGCGACCGTGGTTAATCACCAGAAAGGAAAGGGAAAGATCTGAGCTCTGCTGTCAAAATTTGGTAAGTATGGCTTCTCCTGCGTTGGGACTGACTGACTGACAAGATGCATAGGACAGATTCAGCCAGGTCTTTGATGACGTTTGAAAGGTCAGGTCTTTATGTACCTTAAAGTTGTTGAATACAGTCTGTCTTTTATTTCTTTCTAGGCGTATGGTCTTTACCAGATTTGTGCTGCAGGAGGAAAGCTTCCACATTATCAACACCCAGTGAGGTATGTAATGCTTGCTTTTCTCTATAGAGTTTATAGGTTAGCGTTCGTGCAGCTTGGGGAAAGAGGGGTTAGAACAAAAGTTATAGCAAGTAAACTCTCAGCCCTACACCCCCCCCCCCCCACACACACACATACAATTTTTTATAGCGCAAACATCATTTTGTTAAGTTTCAGTGCAAAAATTAAGTCATTGGGCTTTTCGGAGTGATTTTTGCATTGTATAGCATCAGCGGCTGATTCAAACACGGGCAAAGCAATTTTAAAAGGCAACGTGATTTACACAACAAAGGACTCTGTAATCTTCAGATTCAAGTTTCCTTTTTATCAACTTTGGCATGACAGGCTTGTTGACCCCTGAGGCAGGCTCACACGCTGAAATACGGCCCGTGTTGGGTCCTTCTATGTGATTGTTACAATAAAGATGCTTGAATATTGGATATCCTCTTGGTATTTGCCTCTCCCTTTTGATTGATACCCAAGTCCCTCCCATGGCCACACCCCCTTTTGTTGCGCTCTATGGGATTTGGGTGCCTGGCATTATGGAATAGTGGGCAGCCAGATACATGCACCAATCCCACTTGGTGACAATTAATGACAATATTTGGTTAGTGTTCAATTATTGCTTGTTAGTCAATTAAGTTGTGTGCACACCTCAGGAACTAATCTGGGGGACAATGTACATAAGTAGCATAATAAAAAAAGTTAACACATCAAATACTTACCTTAAGGTCTCTTTTACTAAAGCTTAGCATGCGTTAATGGTCTTTAGGGAGTGCTAAATGCTGCGTGTCCTACTTTATACATATGGTCCATATGGGCACTCCCCCCCCCCCCCCCGATTCTATAAGGTTGCCAAAAATTAGACACGTTTCCAATTTGTGCATGCGATTTAATAGAATGAGCCAATTAGTGCCAATAATTGGCGTTATAACAAGCAATTGTCACTAATTAGGTTTAATTGGGAGCAACGTGCATAAAGTTAGGCACAGAATAAGTACATAAATACTGCTATACTGGGACAGACCAAATGTCCATCAAGCCCAGCACCCTGTTTTCAACAGTGGCCAATCCAGGTCACAAGTACCTGGCAAGATCCTAAAACAGTACAATACATTTTATGCTGCTTATCCAAGCAGTGGATTTTTCCCTAAGTCCATTTTTATAATTCCCTAAGTCCATTTTCTTTTAGGAAGCCATCCAAACCTTTTTTTAAACCCCACCAAGGTAACTGCTTTTACATTCTATATATCGCACCTAAATATAAGTGTATTCCATAACAATGCGCGTAACTTAATTGGCTTAACAAGCTAATCAGCATTGATAACAGCACTTAACCAAAAATGAGCACTAATTGGCAATAATTAGAATTTACGCACATAACTCGCTAAGCATATACTGTAACTCACTGCACCTAAATTCTAATGCACACATCCAAAAAGGAACATGGTTATGTGCACTTTGTGGCTTTCCCAAATTTGCGTGCATTGTTCTAGAATGTGGCCCAGTCTGTGTAAATCTGCACACAGGGATTTAGACCATGTTTTTGTTGGTGTACATGGATGCGTGTAGTTTTAGGCGCTGGGTTATCAACTAAGCATAATCTATATACCGCACCTAAATCTTATAGAATGCATTTAAGTGAAAATGATTTCCGCGCGGATTTTTCAGGTACCCTTAAGTGCGAATTCTATAAAGGCAGTTTGCCAAAGGCTGAAATAAATGCTCGTGCCCAGCTACTGTCAGACATGCAAATTCCAAGTATTCTGTAACCACCCACCTACATCCTGGGAATGCTCATGACTCTCCCATGCCCCTCACCTGGCCACACCCCTTTGGAGTTGTGCACGAGATAGAATATGGATATAGGGCAGATCCAGATGTAACTACTAATGACTGCCAATTAGTGCTTGCTAATGCCAATAATTTGATCACCTAATTAGCCAATTAATCTACCATTTTCTTTCTTAAAAACATAAGTACAGCAGTACTTGTCAGCCTTTACTCTTTCTGTGGCTGTGACCCTATGATAACAGCCAAATAAAATTGTGTGACCCCACTGGAGGTGCAGCATAATGATGTACCTATGGAGAGCCAACCCAGGTTATGACCCCAAATATGGGTTTTGTGACCCCTTTGAGGTTCTGACCCACTGTTTGGAAAGCTCTGCCATACTGGGTCAGACCAAAGGTCCATCCAGCCCAGACTAGTTCTGTTTTCTAATCCCCTAAAATAACACGATTCCACATTACCTATCCTGAAATGTAAGCAGCATCTTTCCCCAGTCTGCCTTAACAGTTTATAGACTTTTCTTCCAGGAATTTGTCCAAACCTTTTTTAAACATGGCTACACGAACTGACAGATTCTCTATATCGTGCTGAGATTTCCATGCAGAAATCGAAGCGTATTCCATAATAATGCGTATAACCTAATTGATTAACAAGCCAGTCAATGTTGATGATTACCAATTAACAAGCAATTATTGACACTAATTGGCATTGGTTAGAATTTACATACAGAACTGTCTAGGCATATTCTATAATGTGCTGTATGTAAATTCTAAGTCGTATAGTTGAAAAGGGGGCATGGCCATGGGCGCGGAATAGGCGGGTCACGGGCATTTCTAAAATCTATGTGCGTTGTTATAGAATACGCCCAGTACGCACGTAATGTAGGTGTCTGCATTTACACCAGGTTTTGCTTGGCGTAACTGCCCACGACTAGACATAGTTGCATGGATGGGTACTTGGTGTATCCTATAAACCATGTAAAAATTTAGTTTTCTTCTGTAAAGTACACCTAAATTAAGGCATACTTTATAGAATGTGCTTAGGCTAATTTCATTTTGGTGCCAAATTTGTAGGCGGGATATATAGAATCTAGTCTTACTATTTCCTCTGGCAATGAATTCTAGAGCTTAACTACTCACGGAGTGAAAACATTTTTGTTTCCTATAGTATTTGTTTTAAATATATGGTGTGTCCCCTAGTCTTTGTACCTTTTGAAAGAGCAACCAACTGACTCATAGCTGAATGTGCAATACAACTGACTTCCCTACTACTAGGAGTTTGAATGAAGAAATTCAATGCCATGTTACACTTTGTGCAATAACTGGACAAAGTACATGGGGGGGAGGGCAGTGGTGTGCTGGAGCCGGCTCGCACTGGCTTGCAAGAGCCGGTTGTTAAATTTTTTTACCATCTTGCGAGCCGGTTGTTCTTCAGGGCAAGCCGGCTGTCCTCCCTCCCTCGAGCTACAGGGTCCCAGGCTCCGCGTCCAGTGTACATACCCAAAGAAGGCAACCACCCTGGTTGTCCAGTGGATTCTTCGGGGCAGGCAGGAAAGGTCCCCAGTCTTGCCTGCCTGCTGCCGGCACTGACCCTCCCCTGCTGCCGGATCACTCTTTAAAAATGGCCACCGAGACTTCCAGCGACGGCCTCGCGAGACTTCTGCTGAAGTCTTGGAGGCTGCCCTTGTAAGTCTCGGCGGCCATTTTGAAGAGCAATGCAGTAGCGCCGCCGGAGAGTCAGCACCGGCAGCAGGCAGGAAAGATTGGGGATCTTTCCTGCCTGCCCCGAAGAATCCACTGGACAACCAGGTTGCCTTCTTCAGGTATGTACTGGACTCAGAGACTGGGACCCTGTAGCTCGGACGGGGGAGGAGGAGAAGAGCAGAGCCGGCTTGCCCTGCACCACAGATTCTCAGTCTTCCTGGAGAGAGTAATTTATTGCCCCCTCCCAGGCTCTCTCCCCAGCTATAGCCAGCTCTGCAATTTGGGGGAGGGGATGCATAGGTGGACCGGGGAGAAAGCCTGTTAAAAATTTACCAGCACACCACTGGGGGAAGGGGGATAACTGGATAGTTGCAAATGTAGGGTCATGGCACCAGGATTTCACTCCTGTTTCTGATGGAGCTGGAGTCCAAAAGAAGTTGAAGCAAACTGCAAAGTCAACCCCTTCCCCTCCCATCTCACCAAAATATATAAATCATTTTGTATATAAATCATTGACATTTATCAGAGACCTAGCATGAAGTCCAAACGAGAGGTGTAGATTATCCCATATGGAGTCTGTTAGGTGCATCAGGTCTCACATTACCTATGTCTGTAAGAATATGACCTTGTGCCATAGTTATGTATGTATGTAAACAAAAAATTAAGTGTTCTATGTTTGTTTTCAGGTTATTCTGGCCTAAATCAAAGTGCTACGACTATTTGTATCAGGAAGCAGAAGTCCTTCTGAAAAATTTTCCCGTTCAAGCCACCATTGCCTTCTACGAAGACTCAGATTCTGACAGCGACGACAGTGACGTTGAGCATGATTCTGGCATTGAATCAGACTGACTTTGACAATGTTACAATGCAATTGCTAACAGGCCTTAAAATACCAGACATGCCTAGGAAGCCCCCTCAGTGCAGCTGGGAGAAAGAGCTGAAGCTATTTGATGGTAAGAAAGTTTTGGCTGTCTCGATATTTATAAGCACGGAAGTTCAGTCAAGTCAAAGAAGCAGTGTCTCCTGAGCAAATGCATTTGAATATTCGCCACGGGCTGTGCTCCTTTCCTGAGACTCTTCGAAATGGAAACATCTTTTTGCTGACTGGTCAGTTCTCTTGAAGGCTTTGGAAAGGGGATCACCACTTACGAGAGACGATACTTCCTCAAACATATGAGCTGGTGATATTTGGAAATGGCATAGGCTTAGAAATATTTAAGACTGAATTTTTAATTTAACGTGCTCACAGATGGGCACAACGATGAAAAATCTTAGCAACCACCATAAGAAATCGTCAGTCAGTTAAAATAGCATTTGGTGGTATATTGAAACTTCATAAACTGTAAACCAGTTAGCAAAACAATTGACAATCGAGCAAATGTTGGCCAATTGAGCTTTTCTCTTGGTAGAGAATCATATTCATGAGGGAAAGAATTTGAAAAAACACCTTCAGATGTTCCACTCATCTCAGCCAATGAAGGGATAAGTAAAGAGGTGTCCTGTGCCGGAAGGTCCTGTACTGATGCCACCCCAGAAAGTGCATCAGATGTGTATTTACAGAATAACCCATATGTTTATAAAAAAATTTTGTATACCACCTTTCTGTGGCACCACCAAAGCTGCACATAGCTGGAATATTGTCATTTACTTAGACCTGTAATTGATTTGAATACCAGCATTTTCTGTGTGTGATAAATCTGGGTGGCACCTTATGAAATTACCCACTAAAGGCGAATAATGCCGTTACATGGATAAATTTAGGCCCTGCCTGTGGGACACCCTTGGCCCTTCCTAAAGATAAACAGAGAAAGAGAAAAGGATTGTGATTTGATATACTGCCTTTCTGCGGTTACAGTCAAAGCAGTTTACTTGTTATATACAGGTACTTATTTTGTACTTAGGGCAATGGAGGATTAAGTGATCTGCTCAGAGTCGCAAGGAGCTGCAATGGGAATTGAACCTGGATGCTCTAGTTCTCAGGCCACTACACTAACCATTAGGCTACTCCTCCATGTGGCCTTGTAGCAACTTACACGGCCAAAATGTTTGGTTTGTGGCCTGATATTTAAAAAGACACTGGTGGTCACTACAAATGCTTTTCAATATTGACCCCATTGTCTTTAAGGGTTTGAAGGAAATCTAGTTTTCTAGTAATCAGGTTATGAAAATGAATCTGATTCTCAAACTAAAGGCATGTATGTATGATTAATATTCAATGTGGACCTGCTGCAGGGAAGGGCCTGCTTGTCCAGTCCGCCATGTGGTGGCTGTTCACCCTTGTATGTAAACCAAGGCAGTTTGTGACTCTTTTTTTTTTTTTTTCTCCCCTTTGTCGGCAGTTTTCCTTGCTTGTTTTTTGGTTTCTAGCTCGGCTCGAACTAAAGTTGGGATCTGGCATTCCTGTTTTTAGACCCCTTCCCAACATATCTAATCTTGTCACTGCAGTCATTGTCCTCAGCCAGAGGTCCATACATCAAGGCTGCTGAAATTCTGAATCCAGCCACTAGGTGTCAGCATTGCACAATGACTGCCTATGCTTTCCCCTATTCACCCAATCCCGCCCCAGGGCTATGAACATTACCTGCACAGCATCCCAAGCGCCACCCAGCCCTTATAGCAGAAGACCTGACTCAGGGATTAAACTGGGGATCTATGTGGCATGGCATGGGCCTGCCACTGAGCCACCTGGGGGTTTAAACTGGACTGGAGGAGTAGCCTAATGGTTAGCACAGTAGGCTGAAAACCAGGGAAGCCCAATTTAAATCCTCCATGTGATCACGGACAAGTCATTTAACTCTCCATTGCCTCAGGTACAAATTTATCATACATTCTCTGGGGCAGGAAAACAGCTACTGTAACTCTCTGTGAGCTAAATCCCAAATCCCCTTTAGTATAAGTAGGTAGCTGAGGTTCATACCCAAGCGGCTGTGATTTAGACAGAGTTTAACTTCCTTTTGTTCCTCTTCCTGTGCTACTTCACGTCCTCCTTCCTTTATCCCCAAAACTGAAGTTTGAATAGTTGTGCTGTAAATTAAAATACAGCACCCATAAGAACATTATGCTTATTCCACACTTGACATACTGCCTTTGTGTAGATACAAAGTGGTTTACATATCCTGTTTTTGCAGGTACGTTTCCATCCCTAATGGGCTCACAATCTAAGGTTATTTGTACCTGGGCAATAAATATTATTGCCACAGTCTATATAGAAGGTTCAAATTTTACTGAAGAGTCTATGGGGGAGCAAATTGTCTGGTTCCTCTTTTGCTGAATGTCCTTTTCAGTTGAATTGTATAGAAACTGTGCACCTCTCCCTTCATCTGCTCTTTATGTAAACTCAGGGTTTCAAGCAATTTAATTGTGTGTATGGTTTGCCTCTCTTAGCTGGCAAATATTCATTTCATAGACTGCCTATATTGTAACAGGCTTCCAAAGCATAATCAATAGAAATAAAATAAAACATAGAAAAGAACATATGATACCTTTTTTTTTTATTGGACTAAATGCATTTTTTTATTAGCTTTCGAAGGTAGCCCTTCTTCGTCAGATCAGAAATCCAAGGGCTACCTTTGAAAGCTAATCAAAAAATGTATTGTTAGTCCAATTAAAAAAAAAAGGTATCATATGTTCTTTTCTATGTTTTATTTTATTCTGTTTCTATTGATTTACTTTTAAAAGTGGACTAACACGGCTACCACATCTCTGTACTCAAGGCATCATCACGATCTTAAGACATATAAAACAAGTATTTGACTGACTCTGAACCTTGCATGCTACTGATTTATACAATGTAATAAGAGACATGCGATTGGTCGATTTGCTATCTTAATGTAAAAATGTATCATAGTGTTTGTAAGACAAAATAATTTATTTATAAGTTATTAAAGATTATTTGTTCTAACTTGCATATTGCCAGTGTATGTTTGCAGTTGCAGTTGTCCTAAAACAAATAGTATAGCTATTAACTAATAACTTAAATAGGTTTCACCCAGAACTAAAGGAGCAAATTCCTCACCCCCACAAAATCTCATGTCCTGAAAATGTCATGTGACTAGAACACAACAGTTCATAAGCCTCTGTTCCCTTCAGAATTGGAAAGCAGTGGTGTAGCCAGACCTAGTATTTTGAGTAGGCCCAGATTTAGCTTGGATGGGCCCTTCCACACCCCCCCTCCCCCCCCGTGGATTTATAAAATATATTTTTTAATCTACCCATCAGTTCCCCCCCCCCCCCCCCCCCAACATCCAGTATCTCTCCCTCTCTCCCCAATTCCCCCTTTAGCGGACCGGTAACTCTCCATGGTGCACCTCAGGCGGTGGCAGCAGCAGCAACATTTTCACTTCCTGTGCCAGTCCAGTAGGCTTTCCTCTGCTGTGTCCCACCCTCGCTGACTTCACTTCCTGTTTTCTTACTGGTGGAATGCAGCAGAAGGAAGCTTGTTGGCCAGCACAGGCAGCAAAAATGAATTGCTGCCACCGCCTCTGAGATACACAAAGGAGGGGGTTCAGAGATGGAGGCAGATATCGGGCCACTGGCAGAGGAGAGGAAGAGAGAGGAGTGCGGTGCTGCCACTGGGTGGGCCTGAGCCAAAAATGTGTGGGCTTATGCCCACCCAAGGCCACCTGTACATACGCCACTGTTGGAAAAGAACCTAAGGTGAGGAACTCATTGAGCAAATCTTGTTGTTTAAGGCAAGTGGATGTTTCTCAGCAATGCTCCCAGCCTCCTAAGCACGAGCATCCTGATCTCTTTTCTAAATGCAAAGTTGTGGTGGGTGGGTCCTGGGACCACTTTGTGTTAGATACCCCACTAGCATTCCGCACACTGGCTGGGGGAGCACGATTGTGGTGCCGAAAGCTGGGCCTAGTGACTCGGAAAAGCATTTTACAGAATTGGATAAGCCCAGAGCCACCAGCCTATTGCCAATGGAAAAATCTACTACTACTACTTAACATTTCTAAAGCGCTACTAGGGTTACGCAGCGCGGTACAATTTAACATAGGACAATCCCTGCTCAAAGAGCTTACAATCTAGAGGACACGTGAACAGTCAGACTGATAGGGGCAGACAAATTGGGGCAGTCTGGAATTCCTGAGAGGTAAGAGTTAGGTGCTGAATGCAGCATTGAAGAGGTGGGCTTTAAGCAAAGACTTGAAGATGGGCAGGGAGGGGGCTTGGCGTAAGGGCTTGGGAAGGTTGTTCCAAGCATAGGGTGAGGCGAGGCAGAATGAGTGGAGCCTGGAGTTGGCGGTGGTGGAGAAGGGTAATGAGAGGAGGGATTTGTCCTGTGAACGGAGGTTTCGGGCGGGAACGTAAGGGGAGATGAGGGTAGAGAGGTAGTGAGGGGCAGCAGACTGAGTGCATTTGTAGGTAAGAAGGAGAAGCTTGAACTGAATGCGGTATCTGATTGGAAGCCAGTGAAGTGACCTGAGGAGAAGGGTGATATGAGTATATCGGTTCTGGCGGAATATAAGACGTGCAGCAGAGTTCTGAACAGATTGGAAAAATCAGATATATACGCTAGCGATGTGGGAAGCCAGAGAGGCGAGGGGATCCCTAAAACGTAAGAAAACCTTTCTGCAGATTTGGAACATGTACATATCTGGATTGAGTCCTCAGGGACATGGCACGCTCCTTAACTCGTTATAAATCACAGCAGACAGGCCTTCCTTTGTTTCTCTGTATAGTGGTGAGCCCCAGGGGTGGGGTCCCGCCTGGACTATCAGAGCCCAGGTCCGGGGGGGGGGGGGGGGACAAGGGGGGGAAAGGGGGGGTCTGGAGTGGGGAGGGGTGGGGGGTTTTCAGGGGAAGGGGATAAAGGGGAGAGGGGGGGTTTCACTGTTAAAATGAATTGATGTGGGACATCACTGTATTTATTCATGCTGTCTTTTACCTTTCTCCTTTTGGGGAAATTCTTGTTTGTTCAGTTCCACATCAAAAAAAAGTTGAAATCTAAATGCAAAGTTGTTCTGGGGAAGATGCTTCTCTAACGAAAGCAGTGAGGTACCCACACAGCCTCTTCAGTCAATTATAGCAAAAAGCCAAGAATTGTTCCAGCTTCACACTACCTAGTGTCATCCCCCGTTATAATGGGAATGACTAAAGAACCTGAGAGAACTCTCCAGAGTTACTGAGGGGAGGGTTCTGAGGTTGTGGGTGCTAAAGGATCCAGCCCAAGGGGATGGGTTCCTGGGCAAGTTGCAGAGGGAAATGTTTCTGGTTGTTGAATGACAGTAGGGGATGGGGTTTAGAGTTGATCAATGTTGTTGTTGGGTTTGCACAATGTCTTTGGTTGCCTCTACCTCCGCTGGGACCCTCGTGGAGACGGGTGTGCTGCATGGGTTCAAGAAACTAAGGCTGACCAAAAGGGAGTTTTTGCCAGTCAAGCATTGAACATGTGAAGTGGAGGAGTGCTCCAGGTGGGAAGTAGGGGATCCCAGCCTGGGAGCAGGAACAGGAAAGAGCTATTAGGAGCCAAAGGTGGTAGCCCAGAGAGGTAATCCTTTGGAGGACAGTGTAGATATACAGGGAGGACTGGTCCAAAGGAAGACTGTCCTCAGGGTACTTGAGGCTTCTAGATTGATTTAAAGTATAACCCTCAACTGGACTTCTTGTTTCGCTGAAGCTGCGTCAGGAGGAAAAGCACAAATCTGCAGACTCTTTATTATAGCAGAATTATGTTAAGACTGTTTTTTGATATTGTGTTTAATAATAAGTTTGTCTTTTTTGAGGGGATTTATAAGCTAAGGCTGGTTTTCTCAATGGTGTTTTTTTTCTCCCTAGCGGAGTTGTTTCCCACCGCTGTTTTTTCAGCGTTGGCTGAAGCCGGTGATAGTAACCCCATAGAGGTTTGGTGAAATGTCCACGACTCTCCTCGGGGTAATTGAGGCTTCCAGATTGATCCAAAATACAACCCTCATCCGAACTTGCTACAAAAAATTGTTGTAAATTTTTTACTTGAGCAGATAGCAGCTGATATCAAGTTGGATTACAAATTGACTCTTTGTTTCAAAGAGGACTTGAACTGCCTGTTGCAGGATCTTCAATAAAGTTTGGGTCTGTTGTATATAAAAACTCTGGACTGGAGTCTTTTTCTTTGCATGAGAGTGCAAACTTGCTTATTTTCTGGACTAACAGAGAAAAGTGTGAAGCATGGGCATAGCTAGGTGGGGCCACAGGGGCATGGGCCCCCACAGATTTAGCCCTGGCCCCCTCTACTTTCGACCCCCCCCCCCCCGCCGCTGACCCTCCCCCTCCACATTTGACCCCTCTCCCGCCGCCGCCAGGTACCTTAGCTGGGAGGGGGGTCCAGAGCCCAAGGTGGGGGCACATTTTAGCCCACCTCCCCCAGCTGCTGCGCCTCCCCCACCACTTTCAACTCCCCCTGCCGCCGACTCTCCCCTGTTGCTGCCACTGCCAGGTACCTTTGCTAGCGGGGGTTCCCAACCCCCACCAGCCGGTCTCCTTCAGCTCCGGTCTCCGGCGCGTTCGCTGATCTGTTTCTCTGAGTCCTGACATCCTGCGTGCACGTAAGGTGCAGGACATCAGGAGTCAGGACTCACAGAAACAGATCAGTGAACGCGCCGGAGACCAGCACTGAAGAAGACTTTGGCTGGCGGCGGTTGGGAACCCCCGCTAGCAAAGGTACCTGGCAGTGGCAGCAACAGGGGAGAGTCGGCGGCGGGGGGGAGTTGAAAGTGGTGGGGGAGGCGCAGCAGCTGGGGGAGGTGGGCTAAAATGTGCCCCCACCTTGGGCTCTGGACCCCCCTCCCACCGAGGTCTGGCTACGCCCCTGGTGTGAAGTGGTATAAAGAGTAAAAGCCCTGACAATATTCTACGGCCTTCCAGATTTTTTTTTTTTTTTTTAATCTGGCCCCGGCCTGCGCCCAGCTCAGTGAGTGAGAAGTGACTAAAGAGAAACCATCCCTTCCTGTTTGTGATATATATTTTGTTACCCTGGTTTCGGGTGCTGACCCGCAATGAGCTAGTTGATGCCCAGACCGATGAGGCCAGGGTTACACTAACTTTGCATACTGTTTGAAACACCTATTCACCTATGCTCCATAGGATTTAATGGGGAAAACCTCAACACTCTGTTTAAAACAAAAATACAGGGCAGACATTACCTTTAGTAGCTTGCTGGGGGCATCAAGTATCCTTGTGAGGGAGTGGGTGGTCAAAGGCAAGGTTCCCTTAAGGATAATCTGTCACTGAGGCCCCGATGATCAAAGGCAAACGCGGGCGCTAGAGGCCATTAGCGCTGGACTAGCGCCCACGTTTGCATACACCCCAGGATCAGAGCCGGGGGGGGGGGTGCGTGTAACAACGAGCTCGCTGGCTCTGAACACTAATAGCACGCAAGTGCTTGTTAATGTCACCTGCTCTGTGAACTTCACACAGTTTGTCCAATTAACCTTTTTATTTGTAGTCGTGTATGTAGCCGAGGCCTAACTGTATTTAGCCCACAGAATACAGAGTGAACATAAGAAAACATCATCCTTAAAAAGGTGTTACCGGATGAAAATAGTTAAAGTTTTGATTTCTGTAAAGAGAATCAATTTAGTTTACATAAATTCAAGGCACAACCACTTGTAAATATAAATACGTTTATTTATTTGTTTGTTGCATTTGTATCCCACGTTTTCCCACCTCTTTGCAGGCTCAATGTGGCTTACAATATATCATGGATAGTGGATTATATAAGAATGAACGTTTAGTATTACAGAAGGATCTTGGGTAACATGATAGTGCTAAAGCATGATAGTGAAATAAGAAAACATTTTAAGATAATTCTGGGTACATGTGGAGGATTTCACATGTGTTGATCTTTGTGATATGTCTTGTGGAAGAGATGGGTCTTCAGTAGTTTGCGGAAGCTGGTTAGTTCATGGATTGTTTTTAGGTTGTGCGGCAGCGCGTTCCAGAATTGTGTGCTCATATAGGAAAAGGTTGATGCGTGCATTAGTTTGTATTTTAGACCTTTACAGTTGGGGAAATGAAGATTAAGGAATGTGCGAGATGATTTTTTAGCATTCCTGGGTGGTAGGTCTATCAGGTCTGACATGTAAGCTGGGGCATCACCATGGATAATTTTGTGAACTAGGGAGCATATTTTGAACGCGATGCGTTCTTTGAGTGGGAGCCAGTGTAGTTTCTCTCGTAGCTATTTATTAAAGTGCAAATAAAGGATTATATTGCACTAAGAATTTTATAGAACTAGTTAAAACATTTAAAACCCTAAATATATTAAATGTAATAATTAAACCTCTTTAACTTTTCTTTTTCTCGTATCAGGTCCTCAGTTCCCTAAGGTAAGTATGAGTAAATAATGTAAATGTACAGTCTCAGTTTCAGAGTCTTGTTGAATTAATTTTTCCTTAGTACTTAGCTTGAATTCCAGATTTCTTGACTTTAGGAAAAGATCTTCTCCCTAAACGTATTCTTTAAAAGAAAATAAAAGGAAAGAATCTGCCTTCCTGCAGTGTGTGTATGTGAAGATGAGCCTGCCTGTTCCAGGAACCCGGACTGAATATTCTCATATCAATAAAATAAGTTTAATTTATCTGAGTCTAATTTCCTGACTTCTAATATTTCGTTTAGTTCCTAACCCTAGCTCTTCCAGGAACTTGTCGAATTCTTGAGGATCACAGCTGTTCATATCACTCACACACACAATCACACTGGATTCACACAACATTAAGAGGTTTTGTTTAAGTTAAATCTCTACTTTTCTAAGGTCAGATAATTTAGTTAGACTAGTTCAGACTTAAAATATTAATCTATTGGTTATCAATAAATACTTTAAAAACAGGTTTATATCTCAAAAGAGATCTTTCAGGAATATCATACCAATTCCTAATTTAACTACTTCCACCCACTGAAGGGCTATAGGTATTCAATGCTTTCCAGCCCTTTTCAGAACAAAATATACTTTTCAAATAGTCAAATCTTAACATTTACTGCTATCAATGATCTACTATAATAAAACGCACCCTCAACGTTCTGAGGACACTGACGTCACTGCAGGCACTCAAACACCGGTTCGTAAGTTCATGGTGGTGAAGCCACAACACTCACCATGTCTCCATGCCCCGCCCTCGCGTCACACGTGATGACGTCGAGGGCGGAACAAGTAGACAACCACGCAAATGAACGAACGAGGAGGAGTATTCCCTACTCCTCCCATTCCAACGAATTGCAGCCGCCGAGGACGTGGAACAAGTACTGAACAACGCCAATGAACGAACAGAGAGGAGTAGGGAAACACGCAGAGCGTGTTTCCTTACTCCTCCCCTTCAAACGAATCCCTCCAGACAGCCTGACAAAAACCAGCCGCCGCCGCTGTGCCCATCACCCCGCCCCTTTAGCCCCATTCACGCAAACGCACCTCCCCCGCTCGCCCCCTCTTCCCCCCATCACCTTCCCTCCCCCCGTCACCTCCCCTCCCCTTACGCTACTATCCCTGGTGGCCTAGAGGTACCTCTTCGCTCGGGCCAGGAACTCAACAGCCCCCTGTTTCCTGGCCGTACCGCTGCTGCTAGCTGCCCTGCTGCATCCTGTGCGAGTCCGGCTCTCGCCGTTTCAAAATGGCCGCCGAGAGTTGAAGCAGCATCGCGAGACTTCAACTCTCGGCGGCCATTTTGAAACGCCGAGAGCCGGACTCGCACAGGATGCAGCAGGAGGGCAGCCAGCAGCAGCGATACGGCCACGAAACAGGGCAGGGGCTCTTTCGTTCCAGCACCCAGCAAACAGGTACCTCTACATCACCACCAATAGTTGCGTAAGGGGAGGGGGAGTCCCGTGCCCGCTAGCGCCCGTTTTATTTGAGGCAGAAACGGGCCTTTTTTTTACTAGTTTCTAAATAAACCTGTGAAGCACAAGCTTTATTTCTCAGAAATCAGAACCTCTGAAATTCAGTACAAACCTCTATATAACCTCAGTACTCTCAATCACTCTTTTATTATTTCACTCAAACTTTCTCATATATTCTTTCCTTTCAGACCTCTCACTCAGACACACCAGGTCTTCTCTCATCAAGATTTTCCATTGCTCTCGCCCTAACTAGAGCAGTGCAGCCAATCAGGAAGCTCCATTTGAGAACAAATTTCCATACTGACATTCTATTATGTATTTTTGGTTAAAAACAATATATAAAACCTTCGTTTTTGGATTTTAATTACGTAGCACAGGTCAGAGCAATGCCCTAACGTTTATTCTATAAAAAATTCCATTAAAATTGACCCACAAATAGCCAAACTGGAACATCATAAAATCGGACTAATTTGCATAAAATCTAAGCTTCAATAACCTCATAGCAAACAAGTATAAGTTTTCAGCACCTGAATTCTACCATTAAAACTCGTGCAAACACTTTTTACATTTTATGTTTAATACTTTTAAATTTTCAGGTGTCAGTGCAGGTCTCCTTTAATTGTACTGCGCCTGCGCTGGAATTCGCGCCATTTCGGGTCACCGCAGCAACCAAGGACGCCTCCAAAGCTTCCCCTGCCTTTCCCAGCAGTCTCCAGGCCAAGTTTAATTAAAAATGCGCCACAGACACGTGCCTCGCGCATGCACAATTGTGCATAACCTCCGATTTCGCCCGCATATATATTTTTATAATTTGACCCTTCCACAGGTCAACACAAGTTCCCCAACAATATTTTTAACAAAACAGTGATGGTACAATGGTCCCCAATGCTCCGCGACAACATCGGAGTCATCGGACAAGTTCAGGACACCGTGCATGCGCCAACATCATCAGTGACGTCAGCATGCACGTCGATATCGTGGACGTGTCTGCAGCATTCCCCGGGCTCAAGCAGGCCTCAAACACATCCTGGAACCTCCCCTCAGCTCCCAGGGGCCAGGTAAACTAAAAAAATATATTTTTATTCATACTGGTTACATTAAATAGGGACATTAGTATCCCACCCCAATTCTCAGTGGGCAGCGCGTCAAACAAGGGCACAGCTCGGAGCTGGCCTTAGGGTTTGCTGGGACATTGGAGAGGAATGAGGAGACCCTGTCCTGCATACATTTGCATGCTTATGGTCCCACCCACCTCCCCCGACACAAAGGGGCTGAAGGTCTGGTGGAGCTCCAGACCCCTGACACCCCCCCAACACAAGGGGCTGACCCCTGATGCTCCCCCCTTAGCTGCAGCCCCCCCCCCCCCCGATGACCCCCAGCCCACAAGCAAAAGCCCTCCCCCCCATTCCAGCACCGTCCCTTCCACCCTAGCCTGGTGGTCTAGTGCTCCCCCAGACCTCTTTCAACCCCCTGGTACCTGGAAGCAGGAGGAAGGAGTAAGCACCCCCTCCTCCTGCAAGTGCCCTGCCTGGTGCATCCTTGCATATAAGGACATATAAGGGCTGGTTCAGTATCATATAAGTACCTGTTCGGGCTAGTTTGACAGGTCCAGGCTTTTTTTCTTTTTACAGCCTGGACCTGTCAAACAACTTCTGCCCAATCCTCCCATAGAAGTGCCCTGATTATCGAAGCTAATAGCACGCATAAATTTACATCCTATTAGCTTTGATCATAGGGGCGTTATTGCCCTGCAGTGTTCTGGTGCTATTCGGAACAGTGCGGGGTTTTTGACCATCGGTCCCTGAGGCTGGAAATGTGCTACCTTATGACAGGGAAAGGCATAGGTAGGTTGCTGAGTCAGGAGGGTGGGGCTCAGAGAAAGTAAGAAGTTAAAAATCCGCTGTCAGACAGGCAATGAGGAGAGAAGAACTCTCTATGCCTCCCCTACAAAAGTGTAAGCTGCAGTAGCTCTAAAACTGGCTGATTCAAAAACGTTATTTTCATTACATCATACCATTTTTTCAAAAACTTCAGTGGAATACAGGGCTTAATTTGAAACTCTATGTCTGATTTTCAAGGCCCTGAAAGGAAATTACCCTGAGGCCCTCATGATCAAAAGTCCCGCGCTGCTCCAAACAGCGCCCTAAAAATAGCGCCGGAGTTTGCTTTTGATCATGAGGGCCTGAGTATCTGAAGAATAGGATGATCCTCCACACACCGCCAAGGACACTAAGGTCCTCCCAAGGACTTTCACTAACCACACCCTCTCCAAAAGACATTACACTGTGTGATACCCGCAAGGGAGCCTTCTCCGGAGTAGCCCCCCACACTCTGGAAAGCATTGCCTGAAAGGCTCCGCTTAACACAAGACTACCTCTACTTCAGGAGAAAGCTTGGCTCTTCAGCCAAGCCTTTAATGGAAGAAGTAACTAACTTGTTAGTCTCACTCACACACACAAGGAGTGACTGGGGCTGCACATACTGCAGCAGGACATGTTTATCCACTCCTACCCTAGCAGATATAATATTTAACCATCTCTGACTTCATTTGCAACTTTCTTTAGATCAATCACCTTACTTTCTAACTCTTCCTACTTTCTTACCTATCTATCTATCTATGTATTACATCTTTGCTTTACCCTTCACTATCAATTATAATGTTCCATTACGTGTTGTGTTGACATTGTAAATAGTATGCCATGCCATACTTTGTATTGTTTTTTAAAATATTTTTACTACTGTAATTGTCTATTGCTTATGCTTCATTTATTCTTACTGTACACTGCCTTGCGTGAATTCTTTAAACAAGGCGGTAAATACATCCTAATAAATAAATAAAAATAAATGTTGTGCCTGGAGTATGCTTAGTTCTAAAGGCAACGTTCAGGGTCAAACAGGGCAACACAATTTCCCTAAGCAAAGCAATAACAAAATCTGTTTTAGTGGACAACTTATCACTTCTGTTTCACTACTTCCATGGAGGTGGTGGAAAAAAAGACTATCTGAATTCAAGAAAGCATGGGACAAACACATGGGATCTCTTAGGGAGAGGAGGAGATAGTGGATGGTTTATTTATTTATTTTATTTATTTGCATTTGTATCCCACATTTTCCCACCTATTTGCGGGCTCAGTGTGGCTTACAATACATTGTAAAAGATGGAAGTGCAATTGGTTGCAGTACAATTATGGGTTACATTGTGAAGAGTTATATAAGACAGAGTAAATTCAGGATATCATTAGGGGATAGAACAGCGGAATATAACAGTGGTGAGTTGAGAGGGGGACAAAACAGTATCGAGGGAACAGGGAGGTCTGACAATTTTATCTGTGGGTAGGGTTTAAGAGTGGTGAGAGCGCGGGAGAAGAGATTTCAGAGAGTGTATTGGTGCGTGTCTATGAGATTGTATGGGCTTCATGTGTTTTGATCCTTGCCGTAGATTTTCTCGAAGAGATAAGTCTTTAGTAGTTTGCGGAAGTCGGTCAGTTCGTAGGTTGTTTTCAGGCTGCGTGGTAGTGTATTCCAGAATTGTGTGCTCATGTATGTGAAAGTCGATCCGTGCAGTACTTTGTATTTTATGCCTTTGCACTTAGGGAAATGGAGATTGAGGAAGGTTCGAGACGATCTTTTAGCGTTTCTGGGTGGCAGGTCAATTAGGTCGGACATGTATGCAGGGGCTTCACCGTGGATGATTTTGTGGACTAAGGTGCATACTTTAAAAGTGATGCGTTCCTTGAGGGGTAGCCAGTGTAGTTTCTCCCGTAAGGGTTTTGCACTTTCGTATTTTGGTTTTCCGAAGATGAGTCTGGCTGCTGTATTCTGGGCTGTTTGAAGTTTCTTCAGTATTTGTTCCTTGCATCCTGCATATAATGAGTTGCAATAGTCCAGGTGACTGAGTACGAGTGATTGCACTAGACTGTGGAAGACAGATCTTGGAAAGAATGGTCTAATTCTTTTCAGTTTCCACATGGAGTAGAACATTTTTTTGTTGTGTTGTTCGCATGAGTCTCGAGAGTTAGGTGGCGGTCGATGGTGACTCCAAGGATTTTTAAAGTTTCTGAGATTGGCAGATTTAGTTTAGGTGTGTTGATGGCGGTAAATTTATTTGTGTTGTATTGGGAGGTAAGTATGAGGCATTTAGTTTTTTCTGTATTCAGTTTCAGTCGGAATGCATCTGCCCAGGTGTTCATGATGTGTAGACTTTGACTGATTTCGTTAGAGATTTCATTGATGTCTTGTTTGAATGGAATATATATCGTTACATCATCGGCATATATATGTGGATTAAGGTTATGGTTAGATAAAAGTTTTGCCAGGGGGGTCATCATTAGATTGAAAATAGTTGGTGAGAGGGGGGATCCTTGCGGTACTCCACAATCAGGTGTCCATGCAGCAGACGTAGTTGAGTTTGATGTGACTTGATATGAGCGTAAGGTTAAGAACCCCTTGAACCAGTTTAGAACATTACCTCCGATGCCAAAGTATTCGAGAATGTGTAATAGGATTTCGTGGTCTACCATATCAAAGGCACTTGACATGTCAAATTGTAGCAGGAGTATATTGGTGCCGGTTGCAATCATTTGTTTGAATTTGGTTTGGATGGGCAGACTGGATACACCATTTGGCATTTATCTGCCATCATGTTTCTATTGAAAACAAAGGCGCTATCTATTAGTGAATGACCTCCTTTCTCCTCTCGGTCCCGATAAACAAATGCTTAAAGCTCAACCTAAATGCCCAGGATTTGGATGAATTTTTTTATACAAAAGTTCAGAAAATACGTGATGATCTTAGACGAAATCAATTGCAGGTAACAGATTTTCATTCCTCAGTTTTGGATCCTGTCTCACAGACAAACTGTTGAAGATCAGTTATCAGACTCTTTTGAGACCATTACTATTAAGGATCTTCAATTGTTGCTTCCAAAAGTGTTATCTTGTTGATGTGTATTGGATATTTGTCTCACTTATTCGTTTGCTAATCCACCAATTACTATAATTCTGGGCTATTTTTCAATAGCTTACTGATGTTTGGGAAGTTTCCAGAAGAGATGGGCTGTATTGCTCTTTCTCCTATACCAAAAGCTCAGAATTTGGATTTATCACTCACTTCTAGTTTTAGACCAATAGGAAGAGATTCTATATATGGTGCCTAAAAAATCGTGGCTGAAATCAGTTCTAAGCGAATTCAAAATTGGTGTCTAGATTTAGGTGCCGATTATAGAATATTTATTTATTTTTATTTTATTGCATTTGTATGCCACATTTTCGCGGGCTCAGTGTGGCTTACAATATGATATGAATACACTTACCAGAGCTGGTGGTGGGAGGCGGGGCTGGTGGTTGGGAGGCGGGGATAGTGCTGAGCAGACTTATACGGTTTGTGCCAGACCGGTGGTGGGAGGCGGGGCTAGTGGTTGGGAGGCGGGGCTAGTGCTGGGCAGACTTATACGGTCTGTGCCAGACTGGTGGTTGGGAGGCGGGGATAGTGCTGGGCAGACTTATACGGTTTGTGCCAGACCGGTGGTGGGAGGCGGGGCTAGTGGTTGGGAGGCGGGGATAGTGCTGGGCAGACTTATACGGTTTGTGCCAGACCGGTGGTGGGAGGCGGGGCTAGTGGTTGGGAGGCGGGGATAGTGCTGGGCAGACTTATACGGTCTGTGCCAGAGCCGGTGGTGGGAGGCGGGGCTGGGAGGCAGGGATAGTTCTTGGCAGACTTATAAGGTCTGTGCCCAGAAGAGGACAGGTACAAATCAAGGTAGGGTATACACAAAAAGTAGCACATATGAGTTTATCTTGTTGGGCAGACTGGATGGACTGTGCAGGTCTTTTTCTGCCATCATCTACTATGTTACTATCCTGCTTATTTTCGAAAGAGAAAAATGCCTATATTGCAACCCAAATCGGGAGATAGACGTTTCTCTCTCAAAAATGACTAAATCAGTATAATCGAAACAAAACTTTCAGTGCGTCCGTATCGCTCGTACGCTCAGCTACAGACGCCCAAACAAGGGGCGTGTCGGGGGCGTGTTAGGGGCGGTGTTACGAGGTGGTCGTGTACAACGTATAACGGATAGCAAAATGATTTTGGTTGGGCGGGAACATGGGCGTCATTGCTTAGACCCGAAATAAAAGCGACCAGAGCAAGGGGGAAGTCGTCTTTAGACTCATTAGCGATTGTGTGGAGTTGGAGAGTGGCGAGATTGTTTTTGGGAGAGCTGAATTGTTGGTTGCAGAGAAAGCTGAGTGTGTTGAGTACCTGTTACGTTCATCTGTGTGCCCTAGTCTGAACGTTTTCACCCTCACCTGCCTCTTTTGTGTCTTACCTTTTGACCTTTCCCTACTCCTACTCCTTGCTCTATCGGCCCCTTTCCCCTCCCCCTATCCCTCACCATTCACTGTTCCCACGTGTATATTGTATTCCCTGACCTCCGTTTGTCTCTGTGTTCCCTGTACTGTTTGGCGAGTGAGTGGCCAGAGGTTGTGTTCGGAGTGAGATTCTGTGTGCTGCTGTTGTTTCAGTACTACTACTAATACTTGCACTGGTGGGGAAATGGATGCACTAAATTCACTGGCGGCTTGCATGTTAGAGGAAGAGGCCACACACCGCAGGAGGTATTCACGGCCCCCAGTGTTCAGGCCCCACACCACCTTCCTAGACCTCACTGACCAGCAGTGTCTCACAAGGTACAGATTCGATAAGGCGACCATTCAGCAGCTTTGTGAGCAGCTGCAACCCCTCCTTCAGCCCCAGACCCGTAGGAATAACCACATCCCTGTTCACCTCAAAATCACTGCCTCTCTCTCTGTCCTGGCCAGTGGGAGTTTCCAGTCTGTATCAGCTGTTAACACAGGTCTCACCCAGGCTTCTATTTCACACTATCTCACCCAGTTCCTGGATGCTTTTCTAACTCACACCTCTCACTACATCACTCCCCCCCCCCTCTCCACCCAGGCCCTGCACAACACCATGGCTGCCTTCTATGCTGTAGCTCACTTCCCCTCAATCATAGGTGTAATTGATTGCACACATGTTGCACTAAGACCCCCCCGGGCACAAGAGGCCACATACAGAAACCGCAAAGCATATCACTCCATGAACATGCAAGTGGTGTGTGATGCCCAGGGGGAGATCATAGATGTGTGTGCCCGCTACCCTGGCTCCACGCATGATGCGTATATCCTGCAGCACTCGGGCATTTTCCAGAGGTTTGAGCGGGGGAGTTCCCTGGTGGATGGCTACTAGGTAAGTGCAACATAGATGTACCCAAACTATACCTCCTCCTCTGGGCTACCCTCAGCACCTGTTCCACTCCACTCGGTATATAAAATAATGAGTGGAGTGGAACAGGTGGATGTGAAGCGTCTGTTCATGCTTTCCAAAAATACTAGGACTAGGGGGCATGCGATGAAACTACAGTGTGGTAAATTTAAAACAAATCGGAGAAAATCTTTCTTCACCCAATGTATAATTAAACTCTGGAATTCGTTGCCGGAGAAAGTGGTGAAGGCGGTTAGCTTAGCAGAGTTTAAAAGGGGTAAGTCCATAAACCACTACTAAATGGACTTGGGAAAAATCCACAATTCCAGGAATAACATGTATAGAATGTTTGTGCGTTTGGGAAGCTTGCCAGGTGCCCTTGGCCTGGATTGGCCGCTGTCGTGGACAGGATGCTGGGCTCGATGGACCCTTGGTCTTATCCCAGTATGGCATTACTTATGTACTTATGTCTACCTCCAGCTCACTTCACAACCCAGTATCCTAATTCCACCCCCCCCCCCCCACACCAAAATGTTCCTGCTCCAAACAATACACACTCATCTTTCTCCTTCTGCTTTTCCCCAAGGTGACCGAGGCTACCCGCAGAGGACTTGGCTCATGACCCCCGTGGTGCACCCACAGCCAGGGCCAGAAGAGACATACAACAGGAGACATCGGAGCACCCGGGGGATCATTGAGCGGACCTTTGGCCTACTGAAAAACCGATTCCGCTGTCTGGACCGGTCTGGAAGGGAACTCCTCTACAGCCCTGAAAAGGTGGCCAAGATCTTCGTGGCGTGCTGCATGCTGCACAATTTGGCCCAGCGCAGAGGACAGGCCCTCCCAGAGGAGCCACCGCCACCAGAGGAGCAGGCCCTGGATCATGGGCATAGACTGGGGGGGGGGGCAATGCCCCTCCAAATGACGACGATGCGCCAACTGGCGCCAGTAGTAAAAAAAAAAAAAACAAGCAGGCACGCTCGTCTCTCCGTCCGCTTCGCTTCCCTGCCCTCTCAGCGTCCCGCCCGAAAGGAAATGACATCAGAGGAAGGCGGGACGCAGACAGAGAGGGCAGGGAAGCGAAGCGGACGGAGAGAGGAGCGTGCCTGTCTACTCCCTCTCTTCCTCCCTCCCTCCGGCGCAGGCAGCAGACTTCTTCAGCCTTTCTGTGCTCCTGGCAGCGGTAGCGACGTATACACGCTGCCTTTGGCTCTGCCCCTCGTCTATGTGCTACCTAGGGTTACGTGGAAGTTTCTACTTGGCAGATCACAAGCGCTAGACAACAAATCTATTATTGACACCACTCTGTGCTGTGGTGCTGTATGGTAAGGGGGAGGGAGAGTGGCTGGATGGCCACTGGTGTTCCTCAACCGTAATGGCCATATAGGCTCTCCGCCCCCCCCCCCCCCCCCCTGCACATACGGCCATGTAGGTTGGCAGGAACAGGTGGCCTTCTGTATGGCCACAATTATCACAGACACACATCACATTTGTCATTCACACTTCACATTCCACGCAACGCATATTGCTGCCTCCTCTCACATCAACACCAGCATTTGATAGGCTGTAATGCACAAGGTACAGACACACACACCCTGTTATATGAAATGTAAAAAAATATATTTTTGAACAAATGCCCACACATTCCCCCCCCCACCCGTACAAATCCCCACCAACCCTACAACCCCCCCCCCAACAAATCCCCAACAACCCTACAAATCCCCAACCCTAAAAATCACCCCCCAACCCAACAAATCCCACCCCCAAACCCCCAGAGTCTCTCAAGGGTGGCCATGCCCTCTTACTAAAGCCCTCTGTAGCAGGGTAATGAGCAGCAACAGCAGGACCCTCAGTGGGCCGTGGAGCTGCTCATTACCCTGCCTTATGGCTCTTAGCTCCTGCAGCACCTGGTTCTGCCCATCTACCAGCTGCTGCAGGAGGCGCAGGGCTGGAGCTGGCCCAGGGGATGGAGCTGGCTCAGGAGCTGGAGATGGCCCATGGCCTGCAAATGGCTCAGGGGCTGGAGATGGGCCACGGCCTGAAAATGGTCCAGGGGATGGAGATGGCTCAGGTGATGGAGCTGCAGGTGGGGAGGGGTCCTCCATAATGTCCTCATCGATGATGAGGACCCCCTCCTCCTCGTCCTCCTCGTGGCCCTCCTCGGCTGCCTCCTCCTCCTCCTCCAGCTGCCCCTCCTCGGCTGCCTCCTCGTCCGCCTCCTCCTCCTGCTGCTGGTGGAGCCCTGTGTATGTAAAACGATTGTGGTTGAGATCAGCACATGCAACATGGCTTGCATAGTGCAGTAGCTGGGTGGCCTGAGGCGGGGGATGGGGAAAGGTGTGGTGAGGCGTGGCCTATACCCACGGGGACTGAGATGCGTCAGATGACATGACAGGGAACCCTGGAAGCTGCTCTGACACAGAACACACAGGACATGTTGGCAGACCGCACTCATTGGTGGCCAGCATGTTTGCATTCTGATATGTAACCACGGTTTGCTGACCTGTTTTTGTTCTTTGTATTGTTGGGGGGGGGGGGGGAAGGGGGTTTACCACATAACTTTTATATGAGGCAATGATATCCACTTAAAGTAGGACCTCAGGCAGGACTACCAGGAAACAGTATCCAGCCACCCCAGAAAGGGGGATACTAAAGTGAGGCATGTCATCTCATTCATCTTGGGGGGGGGGGGGGGGGGGGGGAGGGTCGTTGGAAGTTGCAGCCACACTCATGGGAGGGCACCTGCAACCTGAGGCCTTGATCTGGGACATAGGTGTTATGATTTACTAGTTGCCTATTATGCACATGGAATCTGATATTGTACAGTACATTTGCATTATCCAATAAATACGTATACAAATGAGTACAGGTGTCCTGTTTGTAATACTTACGTCGAGCCCTCAGGTGCCGTCGCACTGCCCTGAACCTCCTGCGAAGAGACTCAAGGCCCCTGTGAATCCCGAACCGTCTGTAAGATATAAGTTTGTACAGCAGGAGTCAGGGGATGGTCCTTCTTGCCTTCTGCACACACATTCATTTGTAAATCAAATAGCAGAGAGGTTCAACACTGTTGGGGGGGGGGGGGAGTGAACATTCCATTGGTACAGATGATCATAGGAGCCACCTTTTTTACATTATTGGGGATGCTAACCCCAGTGGAAATGACCCCTCCCCGGACACATACAAGGAATGTACATTAGGTGTGCAATAAAGTGAGTGCTAAACTGGCTATAAGTAGTGTAAATGAAATGTTGCAAGCCCGATTTGCTTTGCTCCGAAACAAGTGTGACAAAAGCTTTTAGGCGTGTGAGCTGGAGAACAAGCTCATATTATTATATATTTTTTTTCTTTTTCATTATTGGAATGCCCTCCCGCGGGAGATGGTGGATATGAAAACGGTAACGGAATTCAAATATGCGTGGGACAAACATAAAGTAATCCTATTCAGAAGGAATGGATCCTAAGGAGCTTAGCCAAGACTGGGTGGCAGAGCCGGTGGCGGGAGGCGGGGATGGTGCTGGGCAGACTTATACGGTCTGTGCCAGAGCCGGTGGTGGGAGGCGGGACTGGTGGTTGGGAGGTGGGGATGGTGCTGGGCAGACTTATACGGTCTGTGCCAGACTGGTGGTTGGGAGGCGGGGCTGGTGGTTGGGAGGCAGGGATAGTGCTGGGCAGACTTATATGGTCTGTGCCAGACTGGTGATTGGGAAGCGGGGATAGTGCTGGGCAGACTTATATGGTCTGTGCCAGACTGGTGGTTGGGAGGAGGGGCTGGTGGTTGGGAAGCGGGGACAGTGCTGGGCAGACTTATACGGTCTGTGCCCTGAAAAAGACAGATACAAATCAAGGTAAGGTATACACAGAAAGTAGCACATATGAGTTTATCTTATTGGGCAGACTGGATGGACCGTGCAGGTCTTTTTCTGCCGTCGTCTACTATCCTACTATGCATTATGTAAATTATTCCACAGCCATATCTTCCTTAATTCTTACATAGTAATATGTTAATTTAGAACAAACCTCTTACTCTGTTCATAACTATATCTTTTGCAATATAATGTATGCCACATTGAGCCTGCAAATAGGTGGGAAAATGTGGGGTACAAATGTAGCAAATAAATAAATGTGTAAGCAGGGGCGTAGCTACGGGTGGGCCTGGGTGGGCCCAGGCCCACCCAATTTCAGCCCAGGCCCGCCCAGCGCCAGCTCCCATTGCCGGCCACTGCTGCTTTTCCTGATGAGCAGCAGGGCCGGCGCCTGGCGCTACAAAAAGAAGAAGTGCTCAGCTGACTGAGCTGAGCGCCAACGCATCACTAAGGACGAGAAAAAATGTTTTTTAAAAAATGCGGCACCGCAGGCAGCCTCGAAGCATTGGCTGCTGGCTCTGTGCAGGCTCCTCCCGTCTCTTACATCACTGCCCCTGTAGCGAAGCAGGGGCAGTGACGTAAGAGACGGAAGGAGCCTGCAGAGCGAGCAGACAATGCTTCGAGGCTGCGTGCAGTGCCGCGTTTTTTTTAAACATTTTTTCTCGTCGGGTTAGCGACGCGTTGGCGCTCAGCTCAGTCAGCTGAGCGCTTCTTCTTTTTGTAGCGCCGGCCCTGCTGCTCATCAGGAAAAGCAGCAGTGGCCGGCAATGGGAGCTGGGGCTGGTGGGCCTGAATGGGAGAGGGAATATTGGATGGCAGGATGGGGAGAGAAAGAGGGAAAACAGATGGCAGGATGGGGAGAGAAAGAGGGAAAACAGATGGGAGGATGGCAGAGAGAGAGAGAGAACGGAAGGATGGGGAGAGAAAGAGGGAAAACAGATGGGAGGATGGCAGAGAAAGAGGGAAAACGGAGGATGAGGAGAGAAAGAGGGAAAACAGATGGGAGGATGGCAGAGAGAGAGGGAGAACGGAAGGATGGGGAGAGAAAGAGGGAAAACAGATGGGAGGATGGCAGAGAAAGAGGGAAAACAGAGGATGAGGAGAGAAAGAGGGAAAACAGATGGGAGGATGGCAGAGAGAGAGGGAGAACGGAAGGATGGGGAGAGAAAGAGGGAAAACAGATGGGAGGATGGCAGAGAAAGAGGGAAAACGGAGGATGGGGAGAGAAAGAGGGAAAACAGATGGGAGGATGGCAGAGAAAGAGGGGAGATGGATGAAAGGATGCAGAGAAAAAGGGGAGAGACTGGAAGGATGTGGAGAGAGAAGGGACACTGAACAGAAAAGGGTAGAGAGATAGACACTGGTTAGAAGGAGGGAGAGAGACATTAGATGGAAGGATCAGGAGAGAGGGTAGATGGGTAGAAGGATGGGGAGAGAAAGAGGGAAGACGCTGGATGGAAGGGTAGGGAGAAAGAGGTGACACGATGGAAGGATGCAGAAAGAAAGAGGGGAGACTATTGGAAGGATGGGGAGAGAAAGAGGAGAGCTGCTGCATGGAAAGGGGGAGTAGTGAAAGATTGGAGAATAAGAGAAAGGGGCATGGGGAGAACAAGGGTGAGAAAAAGATGAAAAGCCATAAGTAGATGAAGGAAATTAAAGAATGGATAGTAAGAATGAATTAAATCTGGACACAGAGAGAGGCAGAAAAATATTGAAGAAAGCAAAGAAAAAGGAGAGAAAAATGACAAATGGCCAGGAAACCCTGACAGAAGAGTTAAGTGAAAACGAAGGAAAGCAGAATCAGAGACTGGGAGCAACACAATGAGAAAAAGTAAATGGCCATACAACAAAGGTAAAGAAAATAATTTTATTTTTAATTTAGGATAAAGTAATATGGTACCTGTGTTAATAACGTTTCAGAGACCAATACTTCCTTCCTTAGGTCAGGCGAGGATACCGTAACAGCATTATACTGACCTGAGGCAGGAGGTTTTGGCCTCTGAAAGCTCACTGAAAAGGGTGTTAAGGCTATTAAATAAATTGTCTGAAATCGGATGCACTGAAAAGCAGCACTTTACCCTGTGTGACAAATGCATCTGAGTGTGACTACATTTTGCTGGGGGGGGGGGGGGGGGGGGGGGGGGTAGAGAGAAAATTTTGTGCCCACCCACTTTGGGATCAGGCCCACCCAAAATTGGCAGTCTGGCTACGCCAATAGCATGTCTGTTCATTTGGGAGCCCGTTAACTAAGGCGCACTAATATTTAACGCACGCTAAACGGTAAGACGCTCATGAAATGCCTATGGCTGTCTTAGTATTAGCAGTCCTTAGTATAAAGCCCCCATTTCCTAAAGAAATTACCGAATGCCAAAAGACTCTTCCTGATATCAAAACAGCATCTTCTTCCACCAGCGCCGGCAGCGGCGCACATATTCTTCCGGGATCCTTCTTCCGGGAGCTCGGCCATAGGCCAGATTACCTCCACGTGACCTCTAGGTATTCCTCGGATTGGTGGTGGTGGTGATGGCGCGGGGCGGGGCTTCCTTATGCTCGTTTCAGCTGTTGTCTCTCGGGCTCGTGTGTGACTGTCTCGCGCTCCCCGTCTGGTGTAGCGCGTGAAGCCGGGGGGCATCGTCGGTTCCGTCCGCTCTTCCAGTCGTTTCCATTGTGTCACGGGCCGTGTTGATATGCTGAATGTTCCCGCTCCGGCTTTCCCGGCGCCCGGCTCCCAGCAGAGGGCGGCCGAGGCAGGGAGGAAGAAGGTGAGCTGGGGGTGGGGGGTGGGGGGTGGGAGCGGTGGTGGTGCTGCTGCTGCTCCCCCGGGTCTTCGCTTTCCTTTTTTGAGCGTTGCCGTTTTTTCTTCCATTGAGCTGCTTCGGAGCCAGAGAGGAAGTTGCAACTGTGCTTCTGTGGAGGTTCCTTTTTTTCTTACAAAGATTGTAGAGATGCCAAGTTCCTCAGTTTCAGGCTGCAATTGTAGGATTCATTGTAATCGTGTGCAGGATTATGCTGTGTGTAAGTCTCATAATGCACTAGACAATTACATTTGTGGTGTGGATGCAAGACAAAATTCAAACAAAGACCAAAAAATCCACACACTGCAAAATGACTCTCAGGGGAAAAAAAGCCTCAAAGAGCTCAGAGACCAAAGCTAGATCTCACAGAGCTGAAACGGACACAATGGTCCTCCCATCATCATTGGCAAAAAAAACCCTGGTGCCATAGTTCTAAAAAATGTCCAAAACACTATTTTTTTGCGTATATTTTTCTTTTAAAGTGATGATAAACAATAACTGATTTTCAGTGCATCAATCACTGCTAGGAACTATTAGAGCCTAACAAGCTATCCAATATGTACTGGTCCACTTATCTTTATCCAGTATTATCCATCGGATGCTGCTCCCCTCTGTGCGGTACTTCATATGCTGCCCTGAGCCAACGATGGTCAGCGTTTCAGGCTGCAACTAAGTCTCATAATGCACAAGTATGGGGTAGTGGTTAGAAATCAAGTATTGTCCCCAGACCCTCCAGCCTGGAACTGGCTCTTAGAATCTCACAGTTGGCTTTGCTTTTCTTTACTGTAGCCTTTGGGGATTTTAAGTTTGAGGTCACCAGTTTACGTTTTAAAGAGCGGTATTTGTGCGGAGAAGTATGATTGGCCTTAGTTTATTTCATAGTGAATACTGACATTGCATTAGAATTGATGTTGTGTAAATGTAATAAGGCTTTACACACCTTTCCTGAGAAAATCTCTGCTAGTCAAGTTTTCAGGATTCTGGGTCCCTGACATAATATTTATTTATTTATTTGTTACATTTATACCCCACATTTTCCCACCTATTTGTAGGCGCAATGTGGCTTACATAGTACAGGAGAGGCGTTACAGACTCCGGTGTAAACAAATGCAAAGTGATGTTCTGGTAAGATAAAGTTCATGTGGCACAGCCACATTTGGGAATCGTACAACGGAAGAGTTGTGCTATGTCCAAATTTACATTCTTTAGTTTGTTGTGTTGCAAAGATCAGGCATTTATGTTGGATCGGTAGGGTATGCCTTTTTAAACAGGTTAGTTGTTAGTGTTTTCCAGAAGTTTAGGTGGTCGTTCGTAGTTTTCAAGGCTTTTGGTAATGCGTTCCACATAGTCTCTGACTATGACATTATGGCCCTGTACATATTAGCTCCTTACAAAACGGGCTGACGTATTAGTTCCTCCGCCGACAAAATGGCTCGATTAGGCAATGTTCACTCACCCATTACTAGGTGCCACCAGTTCTTTAGAACACTGAGCCATTGGTGTTTACGTGGCTCAGTTTAAGGGCCCTGTTTACTAAGGCTCGTTAGCGTTTTTAATGCGCCTACAATTAGCGTGCGCGCTAACCGTGTAAGGTGCCTTTAGGGATATTGTAGGTGAATACATGGTTAACGCACGTTAAAGATGTTAATGGGCCTATAACGCGGCTTAGTAAACGGGGCCCTAAATGTGGGAAAGAGGAACCCGAATTATAGCTACAACATGCAAGGTTCCACGTTAGGAGTCATGGACCAAGAAAGGGATCTAGGTGTTGTCGTTGATGATACGTTGAAACCTTCTGCTCAGTGTGTTGCTGCGGCTAAGAAAGCAAATAGAATGTTAGGTATTATTAGAAGAGGAATGGAAAACAAAAATGAGGATGTTATAATGCCTTTGTATCGCTCCATGGTGCGACCGCACCTCGAATATTGTGTTCAATTCTGGTCGCCGCATCTCAAAAAAAGATATAGTGGAATTAGAAAAGGTGCAGAGAAGGGCGACGAAAATGATAAAGGGGATGGGACGACTTCCCTATGAGGAAAGGCTAAAGCGGCTAGGGCTTTTCAGCTTGGAGAAAAGGCAGCTGAGGGGAGATATGATAGAGGTCTATAAAATAATGAGTGGAGTTGAACGGGTAGATGTGAAGCGCCTGTTCACGCTTTCCAAAAATACTAGTACTAGGGGGCATGGGATGAAGCTACAATGTAGTAAATTTAAAACGAATTGGAGAAAAATTTTCTTCACTCAACGTGCAATTAAACTCTGGAATTCGTTGCCAGAGAATGTGATAAAGGTGGTTAGCTTAGCGGAGTTTAAAAAAGGTTTGGACGGCTTCCTAAAGGAAAAGTCCATAGACCGTTATTAAATGGACTTGGGGAAAATCCACTATTTCTGGGATAAGCAGTATAAAATGTTTTGTACATATTTGGTATCTTGCCAGGTATTTGTGAGCTGGATTGGTCACTGTTGGAAACAGGATGCTGGGCTCGATGGACCTTTGGTCTTTCCCAATATGGCAATACTTATGTTCTACTCAGACGTGCCATTTTTTTTATTAGTATAGCGGTGCTCCACTGCTAGTGTATGTTTGCATTAACGGTGAGTGCCTTTCTATATTTTTTGGCTGTTTACAGTTGTACTATTTGTTATTTTAAAAAGAAGCATAATTTTACTGTTTAAGATACTTAAGCTGAACTGATCTCTCTCGACTGTACCACGATCTGTTCAGTGTGTCGGGTGTTTTCAGATATAGAATATTAGCTTGTATTATTTATGTAACATACTATGCTTTTTTTTTTATAACAGTTTCCACCTGTGTGAGACTCTAACTTTTTTTATTTTTACTACTGGCATTTTTAAGAAAGTAGGAGCTTTTCGTCAGACGTATACATTTTTTAAGCTAATAATGTGTTGATAGCGTCTATTGCAGGCTAGGCTGTAGCGTTACATTGCATGTTTTTCAGAAGGAGTGCCATTTTTTGAGAACATATATTTTTACGAATATTCTTGTAGTTGTGGGTATTCCTATTACTACTATAAATCACTTCTATAGCGCTACCAGTCGTACACAGCGCTTTACAATTGAACATGAAGAAGAAAGACAGTCCCTGCTCAAAAGAGCTTACAATCTAAATCAGGACAAACAGACAGGAGCAAAAAGGATAAGGGTAGGACAGACAGAAGGACACATAGCAATGATTCTAAATGGAATGTTGCTACTATTGGAGATTCTGTTGCTGCTATTTGAGATTCTACACGGAATGTTAATGTTGCTATTCCACTAGCAACATTCCATGTAGAAGCCTGCCCTTGCAGATGAGCAACACGGCCGCGCAGGCTTCTGTTTCTGTGAGTCTGACGTCCTGCACGTATGTGCAGGACGTCAGACTCACAGAAACAGAAGCCTGCGCGGCCACGTTGCTGATCTGCAAGGGCAGGCTTCTACTACTACTACAAATTATTTCTATAGCGCTACCAGTCGTACACAGCGCTTTACAATTGAACATGAAGAAGAAAGACAGTCCCTGCTCAAAAGAGCTTACAATCTAAATCAGGACAAACAGACAGGACCAAAAAGGATAAGGGAAGGACACATAAGGATAAGATAAAAGTGACAAGTCAGGAGTCGAAAGCAGCATCAAACAGGTAGGCCTTTAGCCCGGATTTGAAGGCAGCCAGTATTCCATTTTGTATTAAGACTGTTAGTCTTTTTAACGTTTTGGGAAAGACTTTTTGTTTAGCACAACTTGGCAACAACCTTGTAACTTTTTTTTCGGATGGCCTATTTATTACTTTTTAAATTTAACATATATATTTTTCTTTTTGTGTGTTGACATGTTTCTGTCAGTTTCTTTGATAGTTTTTATGACGAACAAGTCGCTATTTTACTTTCTCATACTGTATGTTTTTCTGCCGTCATCTACTATGTTATGTTACTATGTTTTGCATGGATACCAGATATTGTGGCTTGACTGATACAATTTTAAGTAATTAAAAAAACATTTTTTTTTGAGAGGTGCCTATTTTTGTCAAGGGGGTTATTTTGTGGGAGGGGCCGATTTGTTAGGGTGCTGTTTCTGAGCGAATGAAGTATGTAATCCAGAGCTTGGAAGCACCGATACAGTGCAAAGGCCGGAGTTTCTTTTTCTATGCTGAAATTAGGTTTGTAAAAAAAAAAAAAGTTAAAACTTCTAAATGGTAGCCCTTTTTCTGGATGTTCATGTTTGGTGACTTAAATTGATGGGCGCTGATTCAGAGAACCTCTCAGATTTTCCTTGCAATTAGCATTTTTAATTTAATTTTCCTTTTTGCAGATGTTAAACATGTAAAGTTTTAGCTCGAGTCCAGTGTTAAATGTGTTTTTTATGTTATAACAATTTTATTGATGACAAACCAAAGCATATACATCCAAAATTGCAGTGATACACTGTTCAGATATGAGAATGCATGTAATACAAGCAATAATGCCACCTGTCATCAGCCTTTTAACCATTTTTATCCCCACCCCTGTATTGTATTATTCAACAATTTTTATTGATGACACGTTCAATACAAACCATACGGTGAATAGCATAACACCTGATTACATACAATCAATTTAAGAAACTTCAACAATTATTACCAACTGAAAACCGTCATCAAGTTTTTTAAATGAACAATTCAACCCCCCTTCAGCTCACAAGAAGAGAAAATGGGAACCCATAACGAATTACAACACCTCACCACTTCACCTTATTCCAACATTTATCTTTCTATAACTTTGCTTAGACCTTTTTTCTTCATCCAGAATCTTTTTTGTAACAGGTGCTTGTAAGCCACATTGAGCCTGCAAATAGGTGGGAAAATATGGGGTACAAATGCACTAAATAAAAGAAAAAAGAAAAAAAAACAAAGGGGGAGAGGGAGGGGTTCCAACCAGGACGGGACCCGCGCGACTAAGGCCTACCCACCCGGCAGGTTCCAACACTCCTGACCCTGTAACAGAGCATCTCGACCCTCACCAAGTCAGCCATCAAGCTAAAGAGAATTCAAGAGCAGACTCCTGGCCCTTTGCGGAAGGAGTTCATATACAGTGGGGGAAATAAGTATTTGATCCCTTGCTGATTTTGTAAGTGTGCCCACTGACAAAGACATGAGCAGCCCATAATTGAAGGGTAGGTTATTGGTAACAGTGAGAGATAGCACATCACAAATTAAATCCGGAAAATCACATTGTGGAAAGTATATGAATTTATTTGCATTCTGCAGAGGGAAATAAGTATTTGATCCCTCTGGCAAACAAGACCTAATACTTGGTGGCAAAACCCTTGTTGGCAAGCACAGCGGTCAGACGTCTTCTGTAGTTGATGATGAGGTTTGCACACATGTCAGGAGGAATTTTGGTCCACTCCTCTTTGCAGATCATCTCTAAATCATTAAGAGTTCTGGGCTGTCGCTTGGCAACTCGCAGCTTCAGCTCCCTCCATAAGTTTTCAATGGGATTAAGGTCTGGTGACTGGCTAGGCCACTCCATGACCCTAATGTGCTTCTTCCTGAGCCACTCCTTTGTTGCCTTGGCTGTATGTTTTGGGTCATTGTCGTGCTGGAAGACCCAGCCACGACCCATTTTTAAGGCCCTGGCGGAGGGAAGGAGGTTGTCACTCAGAATTGTACGGTACATGGCCCCATCCATTCTCCCATTGATGCGGTGAAGTAGTCCTGTGCCCTTAGCAGAGAAACACCCCCAAAACATAACATTTCCACCTCCATGCTTGACAGTGGGGACGGTGTTCTTTGGGTCATAGGCAGCATTTCTCTTCCTCCAAACACGGCGAGTTGAGTTCATGCCAAAGAGCTCAATTTTTGTCTCATCTGACCACAGCACCTTCTCCCAATCACTCTCGGCATCATCCAGGTGTTCACTGGCAAACTTCAGACGGGCCGTCACATGTGCCTTCCGGAGCAGGGGGACCTTGCGGGCACTGCAGGATTGCAATCCGTTATGTCGTAATGTGTTACCAATGGTTTTCGTGGTGACAGTGGTCCCAGCTGCCTTGAGATCATTGACAAGTTCCCCCCTTGTAGTTGTAGGCTGATTTCTAACCTTCCTCATGATCAAGGATACCCCACGAGGTGAGATTTTGCGTGGAGCCCCAGATCTTTGTCGATTGACAGTCATTTTGTACTTCTTCCATTTTCTTACTATGGCACCAACAGTTGTCTCCTTCTCGCCCAGCGTCTTACTGATGGTTTTGTAGCCCATTCCAGCCTTGTGCAGGTGTATGATCTTGTCCCGGACATCCTTAGACAGCTCCTTGCTCTTGGCCATTTTGTAGAGGTTAGAGTCTGACTGATTCACTGAGTCTGTGGACAGGTGTCTTTCATACAGGTGACCATTGCCGACAGCTGTCTGTCATGCAGGTAACGAGTTGATTTGGAGCATCTACCTGGTCTGTAGGGGCCAGATCTCTTACTGGTTGGTGGGGGATCAAATACTTATTTCCCTCTGCAGAATGCAAATAAATTCATATACTTTCCACAATGTGATTTTCCGGATTTAATTTGTGATGTGCTATCTCTCACTGTTACCAATAACCTACCCTTCAATTATGGGCTGCTCATGTCTTTGTCAGTGGGCACACTTACAAAATCAGCAAGGGATCAAATACTTATTTCCCCCACTGTACATCCCATACTGCATGAAAAACCTTTAATCTTTTAGGGGTTTGCCTAGCATAGAAGCATCAGGGCATGCAGTCGATTTCTCCATGTCCAAAAAGATGGAGCTACCTCCCCAACCCAAACCCCAAGGATCACTTTCTTGCCCAGAACCCCAGCTTTCCGGAGAAACAGAATTTGTGCTCGATTGCGGATGCGAAAGATTTCATAATTATCCAATAATACGGCTGCAGGAGAAAACGGTAAGTCGCAGCCCAATAGCCTCCCCAAATAATTTAAAACGGCTCTCCAAAAAACCTTCACCTTCCGGCATTCCCAAAAGGCATGGATAAATGAGTTAGACCCTTGTTGACATTTCTGACAGACCGGGAACTCTACCGCCCCTATCTTAAACATTCGGTCTTGAGTAAAATATGACCTGTGTAGAGTCTAAAATTGACACTCTCTCAACTCGATGCTCACCGAGATCTCAGGGATCAGTTTGATAAGCTTCAGAGGCTCTATGGCAAATACCTGATCTCCCCAAATCCCGACCCCACGTCCGAGATTGGGAGCTCGACTGCAATGCTTTGCGCAACCCGGAAATTGATAGACCCCCCCCCATCCCGAAATTTATCAAAGAATGCCTGTAAACTTACACCCAAGGACGGAACAAGAGCCCCCTGATCCAAAGAAAGTACATAATGACGTAATTAAAAATAAGCCACCAAAGTTAAATGTGTTTTTCACATTGCATTTTTGTCTGTTGTGTTTATAGACACCTTTAAAACCTGGAAGGAGTCTTATGGACTGGATTCGCTTGACCAAGAGTGGAAAAGACTTAACAGGTCTTCAGGGGAGATTGATCGAAGTGACTGAAGAAGATCTTGCAAGACACAATAGGAAAGAGGATTGCTGGATATGTATAAGAGGTAAACAGAACAAAGATTTTCACGCACAAGCTTTATATCTATATCCGCTAGCCGTTGAGCCCGTAAAAACAGGCTAGTAAAGGAAGGGGGGGGGGTTGAAAGGCCCCCCCCCGGATAGGTCGCTGCCTCCCCTCCCCCCCGGAGTCCCCTCCGCCACCCCTCCACCCGGCCCGGGTACCTGGCTTCACTATTCAAACCGCCGGAACGCAGCACACTGCTCATCTGAGCTGCCGTCGGCCTTCCTTCTTCTCTGCGTGTGTTCCGCCCTCGTGTGACGTAACGTCGGCGAGGGCGGGACACAGGCAGGTAAGGAAGGCCAACGGCAGCTCAGATGACCTGTGTGCTGCGTTCCGGCGGTTTGAATAGTGAAGCCAGGTACCCGGGCCGGGTGGAGGGTGGGTGGCGGCAGCGGCGACTCCGGGTGGGTGGGGGGAGCGGTGGCGACGGCGGTTCCCTCAGTCGCAGGTGCGCAGGTTCCCTCTCTGTCATGCCCCCGTCATCACGTATTGACGCAGGGGCGGGACAGAGAGGGTCTCTACTGCGCATTTGCGACTGAGTACGCCTCTTGCCATTTATATGTTTGATATCCACAAATGGAGGCTCACTGACTTGGTGTAACTGAGGCCAGGATTTGGATCTCTCTCGCCTGCTACTCAAGGTAGGGGTGAAATAGGATTTTAGGGTGCAGGTTGCCCAGGTGCAGACACGTCTACAACTGGTGATTGGAAGCACAGCTCTGTACCTGTGAATATGAAACTGTCTTCTTCTAACATCCAACACTTCTGTGTGAGTTTGCTAGTTGTTATACTTTTCAGATGGTAGAATGCTGTTTTCTGGTGTGTTTCCTGCTGCCATGCTATTTTGTTCTGGTTCAGTATAGAGTCTGTGGCCTTTGTTTACAAAGCTGTGATAGTGATTCCTGCTTAGCAGATGCAACAGCATCCATAGGAATTGAAAGAGCCTCATTGCATTTGTCACGCCGGGAATCACCACTGTAGCTTTGTAAAAGGAGCATTATATATTCCAGCAAGCCTGGCAGTCCTGCGTCCAGCTTTGGTGTTGGATTGAGTTTATTTATTCTGAGATAAGTAGAGGATGCAGAGAAGGAAATAAATTCCATCATCTAATATAATAATTCGCACCTCCAACGTTCTGAAGCTGACTCCGTGGCAGTGAAGCCGTGTAGTGTTCGTAGAGTTCGTAATCGCCCAGGGAAAGAAACGCGACATCAGAAGGCGAAGGGACCAACCACAGGCCTCCCACTTGCTCTCAGTGCCCCGCCCTCGGAGGGAAGGGAAGGCTGCATATAATATTCACCCACCGGAAGTTTGTTTCTTCCCTCCGAGTTCCAGGGTCGTCGTCCGTCCCCGCTCCCTCCCAGTTCCAGCGTCCCCCCTCCCTCCCAGTTACAGGCCCCCTCCCTCTGAATTTTAAGTCATCCTGACCTACCTTGCGTGGTAAAAAGCGTGCAGGCTCGGCACTTACTCCAGTTTTTCCTTCTCTGTCTCTCAGCTCTAGTCCTGCCCTTGGGGAAACAGGAAATGAGGACAGGACCAGAGCTGAGAGAGAGAGAAGGGAAAGCTGAAGTAAGTGCCAAGCCTGCACGCTTTTTACTGCTGCTGCCGGCCGCCGTAACCCCGGCGAGGTAAGTCAGGATGACTCTTAAAATTTGGAGGTAGGGGGGCCTGGAACTGGAAGGGAAGGAGGGAGGGACGATGACCCTGGAACTCGGAGGGAGGGACGACGACCCTGGAACTGGGAAGAAGGGAAGGGGGACCCTGGAACTGGGAGGGAGGGAGGGGGGGGGGGGTCGCTGGAACTGCCCTTAAAAACATTAATGGCAGAAGGTGATTACCTTGCTAGCGCCCATTTCATTTCAATGAGAAACGGGCTTTTTTTTTTTTTACTAGTCTTCTTATGTTTTAGGCAGTGATATCTGTTTTGCTCAGGTAGTTTCCACCAACAATGTAGAAAACAGGAAGTGATCCACCTGAAGTCACTGGATTTGCTCCAATATATAGAACATATGGGACCAATCCAGTAATTTCTGGCATTGAGAAAATATTAATGCCCTGCCTTTCTTCAAATAATGTTTCCTCTACTTATTGTTCATACATCTCCTTTAGCTTGTGTTCTCTATCTCATAGTAACATAGTAGATGACGGCAGAAAATGACCTGCACGGTCCATCCAGTCTGCCCAACAAGATGAACTCGTATGTGTATACCTTACCTTGATTTGTACCTGTCTTTTTCAGGGCACAGATCGTATAAGTCTGCCCAGCACTATCCCCACCTCCCAACCACCAGTCCCGCCTCCCACCACCGGATCTGGCACAGACCGTATAAGTCTGCCCAGCACTATCCCCGCCTCCCAACCACCAGCCCCGCCTCCCACCACCGGCTCTGGCACAGACCCTATAAGTCTGCCCAGCACTATCCCCGCCTCCCAACCACCAACCCTTCTTCCCCCCACTGGCTCCGGTCTATTTGTGGAGCTTGTTTTATTTCCTCCAGTAGTGGTGTAGGGCTACTAGTTAGTTCTCTTCTGTCTTTTTCCTTCCTTTTTGTCCTTCGTTGGTCATTGCACATTGCTATTCAGTTTTCCTCTAGCGTTGTACAACCCTCAGAATTTCTTCTTCATCTTCTAGTGGAAATAAAGGTTAAAAGAAAATATGTAAGGTGATGTTATTTAAGAACATAATTGTTGCTATGCGGAGACACACAGAAGGTCTATCGAGCCCGGTATCCAGTTTCCAACAGCAGCCAATCCAGGTCACGTGGCAATATGCCAAAATAGTAAAATATTTTATTTTTATTTATTTTATTTGTTGCATTTGTACCCCACATCTTCCCACCAATTTGCAGGCTCAATGTGGCTTACATAGTACCGTCAAAGGCGTTTGCCCAGTTGGTGGATAACAAATACAAAGTTGTATAGTGATCATATGAGGTATATGCGGAGGGTCGGGAGGGATGATTTTATGCTACTTATCCACAGATTCTATGCTTTTTCCTAGAGTAAAACTAGTGGATTTTCCAAAGTAGGTACTTTTTCTTTTAGGAAATTAGCCAATCCCTTTTAAAATTCTCCTAAGCTAACTGCTTTTACCACATTCTCTGGCAACAAATTCCAGAATTTAATTACATGTTGGGTGAAGAAATATTTTCTCCTATTTATTCTAAATTTACTACTTAGTAGCTTCATTGCATGCCCCCTAGCCCAAAGGGAAAGAGTAAACAAGTGATTCATGTCTACCCATTCCACGCCACTCCGTAACTTTTTATAGACCTCTACTACTACTACTTAACATTTCTAAAGCGCTACTAGGGTTACGCAGCGCTGTACAATTTAACATAGAGGGACGGTCCCTGCTCAAGGAGCTTACAATCTAAGAGACAAGTGAACGGACAGACCGATAGGGGCGGTCAAATTGGGGCAGTCTGGATTTAGTGAATGGTAAGAGTTAGGTGCCGAATGCAGCATTGAAGAGGTGGGTTTTAAGCAAAGACTTGAAGATGGGCAGGGAGGGGGCTTGGTGTAAGGACTCAGGAAGGTTGTTCCAAGCATAGGGTGAGGCGAGGCAGAATGAGCGGAGCCTGGAGTTGGCGGTGTTGGAGAAGGGTACCGAGAGGAGGGATTTGTTCTGTGAACGGAGGTTACGGGCGGGAACATAGGGGGAGATGAGGGTAGAAAGATAGTGAGGGGCAGCAGACTGAGTGCATTTGTAGGTAAGAAGGAGAAGCTTGAATTGAATGCGGTATCTGATTGGAAGCCAGTGAAGTGACCTCTATCATATCTCCCCCTCAGCCATTTGTTCTCCAAACTGAAGAGCCCTAGTCTTTCTAACCTTTCTTCATAGGGGCGTCGTTCCATCCCCTTTATCATTTTTGTCACCCTTCTCTGTACTTTTTCTAATTCTGCTATATCTTTTTTGAGACGCAGGGCCCATGAAACGATACAAAGATATAACATTCTCATTTTCCATTCCTTTTCTAATAATTGCTAACGTTCCGTTTGCTTTCTTAGCCACCTCTGCGTACTGAGCAGAGGGTTTCAACGTATCATCAACAATGATAGGGGCTCATTTTAGAAAGGAAAAAATATTTAAAAAATGACTGACATAAAGCAGCATTTGGATGTTTTGCTTGCCAAAATGTTCAAATCGCTATTTTCAAAGCCTGTTTTGCAGATGTTTATCTATACAGTTCATCCAAATAACAAGGAAGCATGTTGGGGGTGGGATTAGGGCGTCCCTAACACTTGGACATGTTTCTGCCATAATGGAACAAAACCAAAATGTCCAGGACTAAAACTAAGGTTTTGTGCTAGATCTGGTTTTAATAACGACTAAGCCGCAATAAGTGACCTAAATGACCAGATGACCTCTGGAGGAATAAAGGAGTGATTCCCCCCCCCCTTCCCCAGTGGTCACTCACCCCCCCTCCCACCCCCCAAAGATGTGAAAGAAACAGTACATATCAGCCTGTATGACAGCTTCAGATGTTACAGCCACTCCTATTAGGTGTAAGGCGGGGTTGGGGGGGCGGGGCTGGTGCTGGGCAGACTTATACTGTCTGCCAGAGCCGGTGGTGGGAGGTGGGGATGGTGCTGGGCAGACTTATACTGTCTGTGCCAGAGCCGGTGGTGGGAGGCGGGGCTGGTGGTGGGGAGGTGGGGATGGTGCTGGGCAGACTTATACTGTCTGTGCCAGAGCCAGTGGTGGGAGGTGGGGATGGTGCTGGGCAGACTTATACTGTCTGTGCCAGAACCGGTGGTGGGAGGCGGGGCTGGTGGTTGGGAGGCAGGGATAGTGCTGGGCAGACTTACACGGTCTGTGCCCTGAAGAGGACAGGTACAAATCAAGGTAAGGTATAAACAAAAAGTAGCACATATGAGTTTCTTGTTGGGCAGACTGGATGGACCATACAGGTCTTTTTCCGCCGTCATCTACTATGTTACTATGTTAGAGTAGCAGGCAGGTCCTTGGAGTAGCCTAGTGGTCGCTGCAGTGGAGAAGGGGACCCAGGCCCATAATCCACTCTGTTATGTTTGTGGTGGAATGTGTCAGCCCACCAGAAACCTACTGTAACCACATTTAGGTGACACCTGCAGACATAAGGGCTATTGTAGTGGTGTGTAGTTGGATACAGTAGGTTTTTGGAGGGCTCACCATACAATATAAGGGGGTAAGGGTGAGATGTTTACCTGGGACCTTTTATCTGAAGTCCACTGCAGTGCCTCCTAGGGTGGCCCACTGCTCTTCTAGGATGTCTCTGAGGCCAGTCTACTAAGAATGCTGGCTCCTCCTACTTCCTAATGGCTTGATTTTTGTGTTTTTCACTTGGATTTTTTATTTATTTTTTAAATGGACCAAAAAGATAAATACACAACGCACAAGAACATCTAACAAATGGGCATTTTGCTATTTCAAAAATCGCTACATTCACCACTTGGATTCTGGGTGTTTTGAGCAAAACCTCCAAAGTCAGACTTGGACGTCATATCAGAAATGCCCTTCGTACAGGCCTATGTATCTTTTTAAACTATGAGCACAGAACCTGCAGAAATCTTAGCTAAAATAAGTACATAAATAATGCCATACTGGGAAAAGACCAAAGGCCCATCAAGCCCAGCATCCTGTCCCTGACAGCCGCCAATCCAGGTCAAGGGCACCCGGCAGCTTCACAAACATACAAACATTCTATACATGTTATTCCCGAATTTGTGGATTGCTCCCAAGTCCATTTAGTAGCGGTCTATGGACTTGTCCTTTAGGAAATCGTCCAAACCCTTTTTAAACTCTGCCAAGCTAACCGCCTTTACCACAAAATGAACCCACCTCCTTGGGAGTACGTGTACATACATGCGTGTTTTTATAAAGCGTGCATGTAGTTTGGAACTCTGTCCAAATTATGCCTCTCAACGTGCTTACACATGAATCAAGTAGACCTGTACCCTTTGTCGTTGTGTGAACTTGATCCCTCTTTATTTTGTAAGAGACCATTTGTGTGAAGAAGCCTTTGTAAAATTTCCCCTTGTGAATCTCTAATAAAATAAATAAAGCATGTTGTAGTAAAATTTGTTTGGTTATATGCTAGAAAGATTCACATACTTTCTGCACAGCACTTATCGATATCAAAAAATTTTGTATGACAGTCGGTCAAGATTTAGTATTGAGTTCAAAATCGATTTTTACTCAAAAAAAATACGGGGTTGTATTAGAGCCCTAGTTGCAAAGAAGAAGGAAAGCCAGAGGGGTGTATGGCATTGCAGCAAGAATGAAACTGAAACTGGCTTTGTGGTCCTTAGCGGTCATAATCTGTTAATACAGTCTCTGTTCTCGCTATCTTGCGCATTCGGTATTCACAGATTCGCTTATTCACGCAAAATAAAGCGTGACCCGTTTTCGCTGTACACGGGCATTTTCACTTATTCACAGCCATGCACAGTGTAGTGCAAGTGCAAATTAAAGTGTATTCCCATGAGGAAGAAGATATTCATAGAGCAGTGCATGAGTATTGTTATACCAAAAGACTGTATATACTGTACTTTAAAAAGTGTATAAAATACATTGATTAAACGCACAATACCATAACCGGTAGTAGTGAGCCCTTGTGCCTCGACAGAGCACGGCAGAGATGGAGTGCTACCGCACTCAGTCAGGCAGCCAGACAACCCCTAGCTTCACCTGGAAAGCGACCACCGTTCACCGGGAGTTGAGCTCCCAGCTGCAGGCGGCCACCAGGACTTCTGGAACCGGTGAGGTTGCACAGCTGCTAACCAGGGTGGCAGGAAACAGACACAGTCCAGAACCAGTACTCCGACAGGCAAAGAATAGTCAAAATCAGTCCAGGGTCAAGGCAGGCAGCAAACAAGCGTAATCCGGGAAAACTAGCCAAGGTCCAGTGCACAGGTAACCAGGAACAGACGAATAGTCAGTGAACAGCACTCCCACAGCAACTCCTCAGAACAATTGAGGCCAAAGCAAAGAAGGCCTGGAGGCAGTGCTTGAAATAGTGAAGCAATCAGAGCAAACCAAACTCAGGTGCATCCAACATGGCAGCCCCCATAGGAGATCCTCCCACGACCAGATATGGAGTTCCTTCCTGTTCTCGTTTAGACAAGATGGCTGCCCCCTCCTGAGCTAGCCAAGATGGCTGCTGCTCTTGCTCCAAGCCGGATGACGGGTTAGGAAACAGAAACCAACCCATCCTGGAGAAGTGTAGCAGAGTGTAACAGTAAGCTGCCCTTTATAAGAAGGATACACAAAATGATGAGTTTATGGTGTTAGATAGCAAAACGTTAAAGTGTACAGGGTCATACAGGTACCTAACCCTCTTTTTTTCTCATAGGATCAGTAGTTCTGTATTTTTGTTTTCAGTATTCACAGGGTTTTCAAGCAACCTAACCCCAGCAAATAGTGAGAATGGACTGTACTTCTTACTGTATTAGGCCCCCTTTCACCTCTCCAGTTTGGGTCTTTCTCTTTGTCTGATTTTTATTTGGACTTTGACATTGTTTATTTATCTAAACTCCTCTTATCTGTGTTGTGTTTACCATTGTTGCTACTTCCCTTGCTATCTTCTCCTTGCCTTTGACATCCTCCCTCCTTTTTTTTCTTTTCTTTTTATCAAACGCTTCGATCATCCTACTTGAATATTCCTTGCTGTACAATCTTCTCACATCCTTTCACTTCCACCTTTCGCAAATATTTTGTTCTGTTTTATTCTTTTCCAAGTCCGTTTTTTGTCTTGCTTCTTAACCCTCTCACTCCCTCTTTCTCCTTCCCGTTCTTTTCCTACTCTGCGTATTTTACTGTACTTGTAATTTAAATACGGTCTCTAATATTGACATGCAAAATACCCTCACAAACTGTAGGTGCATATAGAGTCAGACAATCACTGAGGGTAGTAATTTTTTTTTTTTTTTGTTACATTTGTACCTCATGCTTTCCCACTCACGGCAGGCTCAATGCGGCTTACATGGGGCAATGGAGAGTTAAGTGACTTGCCCAGAGTCACAAGGAGCTGCCTGTGCCTGAAGTGGGAATTGAACTCGTTTCTCCAGGACCAAAGTCCACCACCCTAACCACTAGGCCACTCCTCCAATTAGTCCCCCTGTAGTCTTGTATACTTTTCTTTAATTGTACTTTTGTCAACTGATCAATAGTTGGAAATAAAAAGGATGGTATTTGACCTTAGAGGTTCAGGTAGTGTTTCTATCCAGGAAGGAAAATGCCAAGGTAGAAATATATATAAATATACTAGTAAAAAAGGCCCATTTCTGACACAAATGAAACGGGCGCTAGCAAGGTTTTCCTCAGAGTGTGTATGTTTGAGAGAGTGTATGTGAGAGTGACTGTGTGTGAGAGAGAGAGTGAATGTGCGAGTGTGTGTGAGAGAAAGAGAGTGAGTCTGGGTGCGAGTGTGTCTGTGAGAGAGAGAGTGTTTGAGAATGAGAGTGAGTGTAAGTGCGTATGTGAGACACAGTGTGTGAGAGAGAGAGAGAGAGAGTGTGTTTCACACAGATACAGTGTGTGTGCGAGAGAGAGAGTGTGTGTGAGACACAGACTCTCTGTGAGACTGAGTGTATGAGACCAAGAGAGTGTCTGAGTGACTGTGTGACACATAGAGAGTGAATGTGATACAGTGTGAGACATAGAGTGTGTGAGAGTGAGAGAGAGAAAGACATTGACTGTGTGAGAGACAGAGTGTGTGTGTGACAGAGATACCTCCCCCCCCCCTCTCTCTCTGGTGTCTGAGCGTTACTGTGCAGGACGCTGAGCTCTGGCTGTGCTTCAAGGAACTGACCAATCCTATTTAATAGAATGCACCTCCAACATTCTGAAGCCGAGAAACCTCGTGTGGTTGGTCACTTCTGATTGTGATGTCAATTCAGGAGATGGATACAGAGAGCAGGAATGCCTCAGCCATGCAGTCAGCTTCAGAATGTTGGAGGTGCGTTTTATTATATAGGATATGTATTATTTATTATTAGGATAACAATAATTAGCAAATATGGCAAGCAAGCTTACAAAACAAATACTAATGATTACATAACATGGATACTTGTGTATATATTTTGTTACAGAACTGCGATGCTTCCTTTGAACAGATGAATATATTTGTTGCTATAGATTCTCAGGTACTTGGTCTATAAGCCTAACTTGTCCTTTGCAAGCTGAGGACAAAAAGCTAACTAAGCCCCAAAGCCATAGAAGAGACTCCTTCTCTCACCCTTTGTGACCAGCAACGTCTTGGGTGATGGCATCTTAGTGCTACTGTCTCTTAGTAGTGACAGAGCAATGAAGAACGTGAAAGTGTGTAATGGAATACGTTTTCTTAGCACTGTAAATTTGTTTTTTATGTTCCCCTGCAAGCAGATCTGAATTCTTAGCTCTGAAATTATACTGGCAAAAGCACAGACACTGGCCAAATGTAATATTTTTATAGTCAAGCCAAACAATAATCAGGGATAATAATGACAAGAAAGAGAGCGAATATAAAATAGCACCTTGAATATTGTGTTCAGTTTAAGACTGCTTTAAAGCAATCGTCCTACTGCCTTGTTAAGTTTATTCAGGCTTGCTATACCGATGTTACCTCAAGGGAGATCAAAGCGGTTTCCAATGATACAATAAATAAAATAAGAATATCAATAAAAGAACGCCGTTAATAGGCAGGAAAGAATAACTACATTCAAACTAGAGAAATATATATTACATCAACAAACAAAGATAATAGATAAAAATAATAAATACAAAACAAAGTGCCATTGATTATTGGCAGCTTAGTGTGTTTTAAGAAGGTAGGAGTCCCTCTTGTTCACTTAAACCACGCTGAATATCAACCCCTTGGTTATGAGATAGGAACTTGGGGTATGCGTATCAGGAGGCATATGAATAGGGATGTTTGATGGGCTGGTGGGTATGACAAGTGCAGAAAGGTTGGGAGGGGCGGAGAAATGGTGGGAAGGGCTGGGTTTGTGAAAGAGGTGAGTAAGGGTGAAAAGGTGAAGCTCGACAATATTTTTGTAGTTATTTATTTATTTATTACATTTGTACCCCGCGTTTTCCCACACATAGCAGGTTCAATGCGGCTTACATCCTATATAATAATTCTCACCTCCAACGTTCTGAGGCTGCCTGGAACCGTGGAAAAGGAAAGTGGAGTAGATAAAAGTGATGTCATTCCTGAAGTGCCACTGATTGGCTGCTATGACATGCTGCAGAACCGTTCAATAGACAGAAGTGGAAGTGAACAAAGCAAGTCTATGGTAAGCAAGGAAGCCCATTGGTTAATCTCTGATTCCACTCCCCAAAGCAGCCGTCATTCCTATACACAAAAAAAAAAGGAAACCTAGGAGCTGCTTCTCATTGCCGTTTTTACAGCTGTTTCCACTGGACAAAAGGAGTGGGGAGACACATAGACCCTGCAACTGGGAAAAAGGGAGGGGGGACCCTGCAACTGGGAAAGAGGGAGGATGGGAGGAGGGGGGACCCTGCAACTGGGAGGAAGGGAGGGAGGGAGGGGGGACACCCCTGCAAATGGGAGACATACCGGGGGGACGACGACCCTGGAACTGGGAGAGAGGGGGGACCCTGGCACATACTCTCATTCTCACACACACACTCGCACCCAGTCTCACTCTCTCTCTGTCACACACACACACACTCGCACATGCACACTCACTCAAACATACACACTCCGAGGAAAACCTTGCTAGCGCCCGTTTCCTTTAAAACAGAAACGGGCCTTTCTTTACTAATAGTAATAGGAAGACCAAGAGTATAAAGATGAACATGAAAGGTGCAACAAGGATAGGATCGGCAAAAGGAAAAGGGAATGGAGGGTGTATGATGTAGGTAAGATGGCAAAGAAAGGACTAGGGAATGAGCATGAAGAAGATTGGAAAACAAAGCCTAAGATATAATCGTCGTTGGAACAGGACTCATGATGGTGGGTTTATAAGGTTAGTTCGGGACGTTTGGGTAAGCTTGCTTGAAGAGATGGGTTGTCAACATTTTTCTAAAGGGTAGATAGTCGTTCATTGCTCGGATGGATCTTGAGGTTAAGTGCCGTTTACTGTCTTCTACTGCACCAGTCCTACCCAGTTCTAACTTGCTGAATATTGACTCGTGGGAAAGTGACTAAAAAGGGTTGCAGGGGAGGAAAGGAAGAGAGGGAATCAAAATGGCTTGTGAATCAGGCACTCGCTCTGTGGCTGTCTACTCTGATCTAGCTGCCAAAAATCAGAGGACATTTTTTTAAATATATATAATCTTTGAAAAGATTTTTGTTTGCCAGTTAATGTATCTGAAATAAGCCAGAAGGTTGAAATGCTTGAAAAATTCTGATTTTGCTACTGCAATTTCGACTCCTAACCATGACTCTCTTACTCAACACCCTCACTTATCACCCCTACCACTGCAATTTCCCCACCCCTAGCTGTCTGTTCGTCTGTCCAATTTAGATTGTTGAGCAGGGACTCTCTTTTCATGTTAATTTGTACAGCGCTGCGTAAGTCTAGTAGCGCTATAGAAATGTTTAATAGTAGCAGCAGTAGTATGAGCCAAGTATAGGACAGTCAAGCCATTGTGACATCACTGATGAGGTTGGCTCTGAGGCATTATGACATCACAATGTCAGCTCTGGTTAAATCACCGCAGCTCCTCAGTACCTTTCCGCTCTCATCTCTCCCTACACTCCTCCCCGCTGGGTAAATGTCTCCTGTCGTCCCCCTTCTCCCCCACTGCTAACTCCCGGCTCCGTTCCTTCTATCTCGCTGCTCCCTATGCCTGGAATAGACTCCCTGAGCCAGTACGTCAGGCTCAGTCTCTGGCTGTCTTCAAGTCTAGGCTTAAAGCCCACCTCTTTGCTACTGCTTTTGACTCCTAACCATGACTCTCTTACTCAACACCCTCACTTATCACCCCTACCACTGCAATTTCCCCACCCCTAGCTGTCTGTTCGTCTGTCCAATTTAGATTGTAAGCTCTGTTGAGCAGGGACTGTCTTTTCATGTTAATTTGTACAGCGCTGCGTAAGTCTAGTAGCGCTATAGAAATGTTTAATAGTAGTAGTAGTAATTTTGGGCTCAGCTCATCTAGCTTTATTTTTGTTTGTTACAGGTCACGCCTGTTTCCTTCCTTATCCGATCAGTCGAGCACGGCTCTCGGCCAGTGTTCGCCATACCTTCCGATCTCTCACAGCTTCTTTCAGTTCTGCTATGTTCTTTCTAGTATCTTCCTTGATAATTATCTATCCCCCTAAGAATTAGCTGGATAGATACTTGTAGCACTATAGAAATGACAATTAGTAGTAGTAGTAGATACTATCAAGGAAGATACTGGAATGAACATAGCAGAACTGAAAGAAGATGTCAGACATCGGAAGGCATGGTGAACACTGATCCATAGAGTGACCGAAAGCTGTACCTGACTGATCGGATAAAGAAGGAAGGAAACAGTGCGACCTGTGCCAAACAAAAAATAAAGCTACATAAGCTAAGACCAAACTTCCTGAGCCGGTACGTAAAGCTCCATCTCTGGCCATCTTCAAATCTAAGCTAAAAGCCCTGCTGAACTAAACATGTATACTCTGGAGGAAAGGAGAAACAGGGGTGATATGATACAGACGTTCAAATATTTGAAAGGTATTAATCCGCAAACGAACCTTTTCCGGAGATGGGAAGGTGGTAGAACGAGAGGACATGAAATGAGATTGAAGGGGGGCAGACTCAAGAAAAATGTCAGGAAGTATTTTTTCACGGAGAGAGTAGTGGATGCTTGGAATGCCCTCCCGCGGGAGGTGGTGGAAATGAAAACGGTAACGGAATTCAAACATGCGTGGGATAAGCATAAAGGAATCCTGTGCTGAAGGAATGGATCCTCAGGAGCTTAGTCAGAATCGGGAGGCGGGGCTGGTGGTTGGGAGGCAGGGATAGTGCTGGACAGACTTGTACGGTCTGTGCCAGAGCCGGTGGTGGGCAGCGGGACTGGTGGTTGGGAGGCGGGGATAGTGCTGGACAGACTTGTACGGTCTGTGCCAGAGCCGGTGGTTGGGAGGCAGGGCTGATGGTTGGGAGGTGAGGATAGTGCTGGGCAGACTTATACGGTCTGTGCCAGAGCCGGTGGTTGGGAGGAGGGGCAGGTGGTTGGGAGGCGGGGATAGTGCTGGGCAGACTTATACGGTCTGTGCCCTGAAGAGCACAGGTACAAATCAAAGTAGGGTATACACAAAAAGCAGCAAATATGAGTTATCTTGTTGGGCAGACTGTGCAGGTCTTTTTCTGCCGTCATCTACTATGTTACTATGTTTTTGATGCTGCTTTTAACTCCGAACCCTTATTTTATCATCCTCACTTTAATATTCCCTTATCTCTTGTTTGTCCTGTTTGTCTGTCCTAATTAGATTGTAAGCTCTGTCGAGCAGGGACTGTCTCTTCATGTTCAAGTGTACAGCGCTGCGTACGTCTAGTAGCGCTATAGAAATAAGTAGTAGTAAGTAGTAAAATCAGAATTTTCCACCTGTTTGACTTTACATATTTAGGTTTCTAATCTCGCATGCAGTTTTAGAATTGAACACAAGATGGCTCCCTTAGCTCATTTAATGGTTTTCCTAAAAGAACTATTTGCTGTTTGTAAATCTGATGTATTTTTATGAGGGTCTAGTTTTCTTATTTAGGGGTCTGTTCACAAGGCTTGCTAGGGGCTTCCACGTGGCATTGTAGGCACTAGCGCATAGCCAGGCGCCCTAGCTGCTTAGTAAACCCCGGCGTTAATGTAGTAGAGGAGGAGCTGATATTTGAGCTGCTGTGTTTGTAGGTGTGTCCTAGGTCCTGTGCTCCGTGGACGTTTTCATGAACAAGCCTTTCTGGAACTTTGGTCTGCTGGAATAAGATGGCTATGACTTTTGATTTTGCTATTAAGTAGTATAATGTATCATTTTTTGAAGTTTTTTTTTTCCTTCATCCACCAACTTGGAATACCAATAGTCAATGAGGAGTTTTCAAGTACATAGTTTTTCCTTCTTTAAGATTTTAAGTTATTTATACATGTTTGTAAATGCTGTTTGTTTTTCATATTTTGTATGTTTGTTAGAGTTGTTTGGAGCAAGTTTCTAGTCTTTAAATGTTATACTTGAATACATCTGCTGCTTTTGACACTGTTGACCACACCATACGCCTAGATACGCTATCCTCGATTGGATTCTAGGGTCCTGTTCTTTCCTGGTTCTCCTCCTACCTCTCACTTCGCACTTTGTGTTCATTCTGGCGGTTCCTCTTCAACTTCCATCCCGCTTACAGTTGGTGTGCCTCAGGGTTCTGTCCTTGGACCCCTTCTCTTCTCCATCTATACCTCTTCTCTTGGTACCCTGATTTCATCCCACGGCTTTCAGTACCATCTTTACGTGGACGATTCTCAGATCTACATCTCCACCCCTGAAATCTCAACCTTAATCCAGGACAAAATTTCATCCTGCTTGTCTGACATTGCTGCTTAGATGTCTCAACGCCAACTAAAGCTCAACATGACCAAAACTGAACTTCTAATTTTTCCCCCTAAAGCCACCTCCCCTCTTCCTCCTTTCTCTATCTCTGTTAATGGCTCTCACATCCTCCCTGTCTCCTCGGCTCGTAACCTTGGAGTCATCTTTGATTCCTCTCTCTCCTTCTCTGCACACATTCAACAGATCGCCAAAAGCTGTCATTTCTTTATCTACAACATTAGCAAAATTCACCCCTTCCTTTCTGAATACGCTGCCAAAACCCTTATCCACACCCTTGTCACCTCTCGCTTAGATTATTGCAATTTACTTCTTACTGATCTTCCTCTCAGCCATCTCTCTCCTCTCCAGTCTGTCCAAAATTCTGCAGCACGGCTTATTTTCTGCCAAAATCGTTATAACCACACTAGCCCACTCCTCAAGTCACTTCACTGGCTCCCTGTCCGCTTCCGTATACAGTTCAAACTTCTCTTACTGACCTTTAAATGCATCCATTCTGCAGCCCCCCATTACCTCTCCACTCTCATCTCTCCCTACATTCCTCCCCGTGACCTCCGCTCGCTGGACAAATCTCTCTTGTCGTCCCCCTTCTCCTCCACTGCTAACTTCAGGCTTCGTTCCTTCTCCCTCGCGGCACCTTATGCCTGGAATAAACTTCCTGAGCCTGTACGTCTAGCTCCATCTCTACCTGTTTTCAAATCTATGCTGAAAACCCACCTTTTCACTGCTGCTTTTGGCTCCTAGACACTACTCATTTGCTTCCCCCCTTGTTACTTCTCACCCAGTACTTTCCTCGCCCTTAATTGTCTTGTCTGTCTGTATTGTTTTAGATTGTAAGCTCTATTGAGCAGGGACTTTCTTTCTGTGTCAGGTGTTCAGCGCTGCGTGCGTCTGGTAGCGCTATACAAATAATAATAAGTTAAATATTTTATTTATTTTTATTTGTTACATATGTATCCCACATTTTCCCACCTATTTGTGGGCTGAGTGTGGCTTACATAGTACCATCTGGGATTGTAAAGAGTCTATCTTTGAGACATTTAATCTGCGTGGGCACCAAGTATGAAAATGGCCACACGAGACTATAGATTTAGGGGTTCAGTGGCTGTATTGGTGGTGCATGTCACAGGAGTGCAGAATGTTCAGGATCCAGGAGAACGGACATTATTCAGAGAGGCATTCAACAGCATATACTGTCTCCTTTGCTGTGTTCATTTTGCCTTCCTATTTTCTTCTTTCTCTTCTATGTATACTAGCCGTTGAGCCCGTTAAAACGGGCTAGTATGGGGTTTTTCCAAGGCCCCCTCCCCTCGCCGCTGCAGGCCCCCCCCTGAGGTTGCTGCTACCGCTCCCCCCACCCGGAGTCGCCGCCCCCCCTCCACCCGGCCCGGGCCCTCTCTTCGCTATTGAACTTACGTTGCCGAAACGCAGATCAGCAGAGCTCCCGTCGGCCTTCCTTCTCTGCCTGTGTCCCGCCCTCGTGTGACGTAACATCGGCGAGGGCAGGACACAGGCAGGGAAGGAAGGCCGACGGGAGCTCAGCTGATCTGCCTGCTGCGTGTCAGCGATATAAGTTCAATACCGAAGAGAGTGCTCGGGCTGGGTGGAGGGGGGGCGGCGGCGGCGACTCTGTGTGGGGGGGAGCGGTAGCGGCGACCTCGGGGAGGGGGAGAGGTAGCGACATCGGCGGTTACCTCCCTCCCCTTTGCGCAGTAGAGACTTCCCTCTCTGTCCCACCCCCGTCATCACGTATTGACGCGGGGGTGGGACAGAGAGGGAAGTCTGTACTGCGCATTTGCGGGTGAGTACGGTCACTCGCCATTTATATGTTTGATTTTGTTTCCACTCCTTTCAACCTTTGTCTTCCCCCCCCCCTTTTTTTAAACGTACATTTCTTGCATCTCTTGTGTTCGACTTGTTTTCCTACTTATTGTTTTGATGTAAGTGGGAAGGGGATCAGAAGGTCAAACGGAGAAGCAATTTGACAGCAGTGACCTTGTAGCACTTAGGCTCTAGGTTGAGCCTTCAGTTATGATTCAGGTGAGTTCTAGGTCTGTTGTGTTTTTATTTTATTGCTTGAAAAAAATTAGAGTACATTTTAAATATTTCACTAATTTATGTCGAAGTCATGATAAAGTCTTCTTCAAATTTGATGGCATAATCTTTAAACTGAGGTGGGGGGGGGGGGGGCAGGGAAGGTTTTTCATTGAAACATGAATATAGTTCTTGGCCACGTTTCCAGGAATTACTACTCTATAATATAAACAGAAGGTTTTTTAAAATCTAAAAACCTTAGTACTTTCTCACAACCTTAAGAAAACTGTAATGTGCTGTAATGTTTGTGTTTAGTTTTTTTTTTGTTTTTTTTTTTTCATTTAGAAAACTTTTGAGACTTATTCATTAATTTTCTTTTTAATTTTTTTTTATATAGGACTTGTGTTTAATGTCAGTCCATACATGGAGTATCATCCTGGTGGGGAAGATGAGCTGATGAGGGCAGCAGGAGCAGATGGTACTGATCTTTTTGATCAGGTAAGGGCTAATGAAAGGATTGTTTTATTATTTATTTATTGCCTTGGTATCCCACATTTTCCCACCTCTTTGCAGGCTCAATGTGGCTTACAAATACATCATGAATAGTGGAAATCTACTATAATAAAACGCACCCTCAACGTTCTGAGGACACTGACGTCACTGAAGTCACTCAGACTCTCAGAACGGTTTGTGGATTCATGGTGGTGAAGCCACCCCACAGACCCGTGCCCCGCCCTCGCGTCAAACGTCATGACGTCGAGGGCGGAAAAAAAAATTTCACTAAACAAATGGATCGCACCCACCCGCGGAAAGGGAAACCACCTCCAAAGCTCCGGAGTCCACAGTTCCGGCATCCAACATCCCCCCCCCCCCCCACGCCAAACCTCAAAAACTAGAAGCCCCGCCCACATAATGGTTGATCCGCCCCCCCCGCCCCGCCCCCCCCCCAAAGCTGCAGGTCAAGAGAAGGAGGTCCAACACCCCCCCTCCCCCGCAACAACCCCCTACTAAGCCACCCACATTCGCGTTTCTTTGCCGGCGGGGGACCCGAAACCCCGCCAGCACAAGTCCTGTCTGCTGACTACGGCGTCATCTTCGGCGTTGCTAGCCTGTGCAGGTAGCCAGGACTTCTGTGCGTCACGTTAGACGCACAGAACCCCGCCCTGCACAGGCTAGCAACGCCAAAGATCGCTGGAGGAGTCTGACTCACTCGGCACACACACAGGACTTCTGCTGGCGGGATTTTGGGTCCCCCGCCAGCAAAACTACGCGACGGTGGGTGCGATGGCCACGGTGGGTGGGATGGCGGCGGCCGGCTGCATCGCCGTGGGTGGGATGGCGGCGGGAGGGGGGGCATCGCGCGAAGGGGGCGCTTCATTACTTCTTCTTCTTAAAAGCAGGATCCTCCCTCCCTCCCCCCCCCCCAAAACTGAACCATACAAAACACACACACACACTCTCATCTGGCATCGCTTCCTTACCCCCCCCCACTTCATTTGCCCACACTTCCTCAACGCCCACCCCCCCCAACACACACACACTCATCTGCCAGCGCTTCCTGAAACCCCTGCCCCCCCCCCCCCCCCCACTCACTCATCTGGCTGTGGTTCCTGACCCCCCCCCCCCACACACACACACACACTCACTCTCATTTGGCCACACTTCCTCAACGCCCCCCCAACACACACTCTCTCTCTCATCTGGCAGCGCTTCCTGAAATCCCTGCCCCCCACATATACACTCACTCACTCATGTGGCAACCCCCCCCCCCACCACACACACACACTCAGTCTCTCATATCACACCGCTTCCTGAAACCCCCACACACACACACACATACTGTCGCTCATCTGGCAGCGCTTCCTGAAACCCCCCCCACCACACACACACACACACTCATGTGGAAACACTTGATAAACCGCCCCCCCCCCCCACACACTCACTCATCTCGCAGCACTTACAGACCCCCCCCCCACACACCCCTCTTCTTCCAAGCTGAAACCCCCCACACACACCCCTCCAACACACACACACACACACACACACTCTTTCTCACTCTCATCTGCCAGCGCTTCCTGAACCCCCTCCCCCCACATACACTCTCTCTCTCTCATCTGCCAGCGCTTCCTGAAACCCCATACACACACACACAGACACTCACTCTCTCTCATCTGGCAGCGCTTCCTGAACCTCCCCCCCCCCCCCCCCACACACACACTCACTCATCTCGCAGCGCTTCCTGAAACCCCATACACACACACTCACTCTCTCTCATCTGCCAGCGCTTCCTGAACCCCCCTGCCCTCCCCCCCCACACACACTCAGTCATCTGGCATCGCTTCCTGACCCCCCCCCCCCACACACACACTCTCACTCGCATCTGGTAGCGCTTCCTGAACCCCCCGCACCCCTCTTCTTCCAACCTGAACCCCCCCCCCCCCAACACATCCCCCCTCCGCCTCCTCCAGCACACCAATTGCTTGGGTGCAGTGGCGGGAATCTCAGACACCACAGACAGAGGGGAGGGGGCCTGACACCAGAGAGACACAGGAAGGGAGGTATCTGTGTCACACACACTCTCTCTCTCTCTCTCTCACATACAATGTCTTTCTGACTCTCACTCTCACACACTCTGTCTCACACTGTATCACATTCACTCTCTATGTGTCACACAGTCACTCGGTCTCATACACTCACTCTCACAGAGAATCTGTGTCTCACACACACTCTCTCTCTCTCTCTCTCTCGCACACACACACACTCTCTCTCACACTGTGTCTCACATACGCACTTGAACACACTCTCATTCTCATACACACACTCTCTGACAGACACACTCACACCCAGACTCACTCTCTCTCTCACACACTCACACTTTCACTCTGTCTCTCACACAGTCACTCTCACATACACTCTCCCAAACATACACACTCCGAGGAAAACCTTGCTAGCGCCTGTTTCATTTGTGTCCGAAACGGGCCTTTTTTACTAGTATATAATAAGATAAACAATTCGTATTATGGAAGGATCTTGGGTAACATGATAATGAAAAAGTATGATATTAGTATAACAAGCAAATATAGTAAGACAATACTGGATATATGTGGAGGAGTTCATATTTGTTGATCTTTGTGGTATGCCTTTTTAAAGAGATGGGTCTTCAGTAGTTTGCGGAAGTTAGTTAGTTCATAGATCGTTTTATTTATTTATGTTTATTAAAGTTTTTGAATAACGATATATAAACAAGAGTCACGTATCAATCACATAGCATGTATGTAAAACTTACATAACAAATAACAGATTCCCTCCTTTGTCCCTACTCTACCCTAACATAAAACCTCTTACTCACTAATGAAGGTTAGTATTGCTAAGATCGATCATTCAACTTTCAGAGTCTAGGAACAATCAATTGGGGTGCATCAAGGTCTATCCCGTTTCATAGATCGTTTTTAAGTTGCGCGGCAGCGCGTTCCAGAATTGTGTAGTCAGGTAGGAGAAGGTTGACGTATGCATTCATTTGTATTTTAGACCTTTACAGTTAGGGAAGTGAAGGTTGAGAAATGTGCGATGACCTTTTCCTGTTAATACTAGCCGTTAAGCCCGTAACAACGGGCTAGTTTTTTGTTTTCCTTTGCCCCCCCCCCTCCCCGGTCCACCAACCCTGCTGTCTCCCCTGCCCTCCCCCCAGCGTGTTTCCCTCAGTTCCGCCCCTCCTTCCCTCCCTGCTCCCTCCTCCTCCGATTTCCAAGCCCATGTCCAAGCCCTCCTCCCTATTGGGCTGTACTGCTGGTGGAGGCGGGGCTTGGACTTCTACACTCTTAGCGTTCTGAGTGACTCTACTGCGCATTTGCAGGTGAGTTGGTCACTTGCCGTTTATATGTTTGATGGTTGTCTCAAAACCCCATGTAAGGTATTCTGCAGTTTGACTGATAGGCTGGCAATGTAGTGATATCTCTGCTTGCGATTTGAGATGAATATCAACCATGTGGCTCCCATAATTTTAAAAGCAATCGGAGACTGCTGCTTATTTCATATATCTTGTCCAAGAACTTAAGAATAGCCACACTGGGTCAGACCAGTGGCCCATCTATCCCAGTATCCTGGTTCCAGCGGTTGCTAATCCAGATCACGAGTATCTGGCAGAAACTCAAATAGTGGAAACATTCCATGCTACCAATCCTAGGGCAAGCAGTGGCTTTCCCCATGTCCATCTCAATAACAGACTATGGACGTGTCTCCCAGGAACTTGTACAAACTTTTAAAAATCCCGATATGCTAACTACTGTTACCACATCCTCCGGCAACGAGTTCCAGAGCTCAACTATTCTTTGAGTGAAAAAATATTTCCTCCTATTTTTGTTTTGTTTTTTTTAATTTGTTTATTCATTTATATAGTTTACACAAGCATAAATCTTGTTACATGTAAATGAGGATACAGAAGAAATCAAGTATATTATAATCATCTCTATATATAAAAGGCACCACCAACGTTCTAAATGAAGCCTCCAGCCGGAAGTGTGAAGGGGGAGAGATATCCGGTTCCCCCGTGAGTGTCTGCCCCGCCCTCGCTCTCTCTGTAACACAAACAGTGAAGGAAAACACAGCAAAGCAGGAAATCAAATCCTCTCTCTGTGACAGTGAAGGACTCAGAGGGGGGAGGGGAGAGAGGGCAGAAGCCCTCACTATCTCTGTAACACAAACAACAGCACAGCAGGAAACTTAACACTGAAGGACTTGACTCCAAGGGGGGAGGGGACAGAGAGCAGAGGGGAAGGGAGACAGGGCAGAAGGCAGGGACACACACACTTCCACATGCACACAGAAGAAAACCTTGCTAGCCCCCCCCCCCCCCCCCGTTTCATTTGCATCAGAAACGGGGCTTTTTTACTAGTGATATATAATCAGAAGGAAACATAAAAAGATTCTTTTGTCCCTTCCTTAGACCATAAAAATTGCCTTAAGGGGGGGGGGGGGGAGGTGGAAAGAAAAGATCAGGGAAATCTAAATAAAAGGAAATTAACAAACCAAAAAGGCATTCCCTCTACCTATACATACTTAATGCCTGCTGTCATCATGTTTTAGCTACTCTTTTCAGGTCTATGAAGGCTTTCAACTGTTCTGGCATAAAGAAAATGTACTTAAGTCCCACATATTTAACTATATGTGACAAGGCGGTGGCCGTAGCTAGAAGGTTGTTAGGCTGTATAGAGAGAGGTGTGACCAGCAGACGGGAGGTGTTGATGCCCCTGTATAAGTCGTTGGTGAGGCCCCACCTAGAGTATTGTGTTCAGTTTTGGAGGCCGTACCTTGTGAAGGATGTAAAAAGAATTGAAGCGGTGCAAAGAAAAGCTACGAGAATGGTAAGGGATTTGCGTTACAAGACGTATGAGGAGAGACTTGATGACCTGAACATGTATACTCTGGAAGAAAGGAGAAAGAGGGGTGATATGATACAGACGTTCAAATATTTGAAAAGTATTAATCCGCAAACCAACCTTTTCTGGAAGTGCGAAGGCGGTAGAATTAGAGGACATGAAATGAGATTGAAGGGGGGCAGACTCAAGACAATTGTCAGGAAGTATTTTTTCACGGAGAGAGTAGTGGATGCTTGGAATGCCCTCCCGCGGGAGGTGGTGGAAATGAAAACGGTAACAGAATTCAAACACGCGTGGGATAAACATAAAGGAATCCTGTTCAGAAGGAATGGATCCTAAGGAGCTTAGACGAGATTGGGTGGCAGAGCCAGCCGGTGGTGGGAGGCGAGGATAGTGCTGGTCAAACTCATACGGTCTGTGCCAGAGCCAGTGGTGGGAGGCGGGGCTGGTGGTTGGGAGGCGGGGATAGTGCTGGACAGACTTATATGGTCTGTGCCCTGAAGAGGACAGGTACAAATCAAAGTAGGGTATACACAAAAAGTAGCACATATGAGTTTGTCTTGTTGGGCAGACTGGATGGACCATGCAGGTCTTGTTCTGCCGTCATCTACTATGTTACTATGTTTACAAGGATATGCTAACAGGAATGTTGCACCCAATGACCATGAGGCATATTTTCAAAGCACTTAGCCTTCCAAAGTTCCATAGGTTTCTATGGAACTTTGGAAGGCTAAGTGCTTTGAAAATATGCCTCCATGTCTCCCCTCTTAATTCCAGGAATTTCTTTCTTCTGTCTTGGGTGACTTTAGTAACATCAGGAAATATCCACAGTTTCTGGCCACAAAATGTTTGGTGCATATTCTTGAAGTAAAGTTTCATTATTGCATTAAAATCCTGCTCGAACAGAGATGGCACCCAAAGAGTGGCCCTATTAGTTACTTCAGTTAAAAGAGGCCTCCAAAATTTAAAGAGATTTCTTTCAAGTCATCGGATTTCTCATGTTCTAAGACTTCATGGGTCTCTTCTTGGTGTTTTTTTTGGAAGGTAGAATAATCCTCCCTGTTTGTTTTAAAAGTATTTCCATTGAGTTTCATTGAGTGTCCCCTGGTCTTTGTACTTTTTGAAGGAGTAAAAAATTGATTTGCCTCCACCTGCTCCACACCACAGGATTTTGTAGCCCTCGATCATATCAGCCTTCTCTTTTCCAAGCTGAAGAGCCCTAAACTCTTTAGCCTTTTCTCATATGGGAGCAGTTTTATCCTCTTATCATTTTTGTTGCTCTTCTTTGAACCTTTTCTAATTCCATTATATCTTTTTTGAGGTACAGCAGCCAGAATTGAACGCAATACTCACGGTGAGGTCGCATCATGGAACGATACAGAGGCATTATAATATTTTTGGCCTTATTTTGCATCCCTCTCCTAATAATTCCTAGCATCCTGTTTACTTTTTTGGCTGCCGCCGCACACTGGGCAGAAGATTTCAGCATATTGTTTACAATGACACCTAGGTCTTTTTCTTGAGTGCTGACTCCTAAAGTGGAACCTAGCATCAGATAACTGTGATTTGGATTATTCATCCCAATGTACATTATTTTGCGTTTGTCTACATTAAAATTTCATCTACCATTTGGATGCTCAGTCTTCCAGTTTCCTAAGGTCTTCCTGCAATTTTTCACAATCTGCATGCATTTTTGACAACTTTGAACAGTTTTGTGTCGTCTGCAAATTTAATCACTTCACTCGTTCCGATTTCCAACTCATTTATTAAATATGGTTTTTTTTTTAGTTCCAATATTTTTATTGTGAAATTTAACATATTTAATAAATTTAACATATTTAATAAACACCATTAAATATGTTAAATTTCACTGGTCCCAGTACAGATCCCTGCGGCACTCCACTATTCACCCTCCTTCATTGAGAAAAATGGCTCTTTAACCCTATCCTCTGTTGTCTGTCCACTAACCAATTCTTAATATACAGAAGGACATTTCTTGCAATCCCATGACTCCTTAATTTTCTCAGGAGTCTCTTATGAGGTACTTTGTCAAAAGCTTTCTGAAAATCTATACACAGTACATCAACCAGCTCACCTTTAGCCACATGTTTATTCATGCCTTCAAAAAATGAAGCAAATTGGTGAGGCAAGATCCCTTGGCTGAAGACATGCTGATCTGTCCCATTAAAATATGTTTGTCTACGTGTTCTGTAATTTACTACTACTACTTAACATTTCTAGAGCGCTACTAGGGTTACTGAGCGCTGTACAAATTAATAACTAAGGACGGTCCCTGCTCAGAAGAGCTTACAATCTAAAGGACGAAATGTCAAGTTGGGGTAGTCTAGGTTTCCTGAGTAGAGGTGTTGTGATTAGGTGCCGAAAGCGACATTGAAGAGGTGGGCTTTGAGCAATGATTTGAAGATGGTCAGAGAAATTATAAATTTTATTCTTTATAATAGTTTCCACTATTTTGCCCGGCACTGAAGTCTGGCTTTCTGGTCTGTAAGCTCCCAGATCACCCCTAGAACCCTTTTTAAAAATCGTTGTTGCATTTGCCATCCTTCAGACTTCAGGTACTACGGACAATTTCAGGTTATAGATAACTAGCAGCAGATCAGCAATTTCATGTTTGAGTTCTTTCAATACCCTAAGGTGTATACCATGCGGTCCAGGTGATATATCACTCTTTAGCTTGTCAATTTGGCTCAGTACATCTTCCAAGTTCTGTGAGATTTCTTTCAGTTCCTCTGCATTATCACCTCTGAAAACCATTTCTGGTATAGGTTGATCTCTTTACATCTTCTTTCATAAAGACAGAAGAATTTATTCAGTCTCTCCGTTATGACCGTGGCCTCCCCTGTTGCTCCTTCTTGATCTAACAGTCCCACAGATTCGCTCGTAGGCTTCCTGCTTCTGATATACCTGAAAAAAAATGTTACTATGAGTTTTCGTCTCCACTGCAAGATTTTCTTCATGTTCTCCTTTAGCAGCCTTTGTCAATACTTTGCAACTGGCTTGACCGTGCTTATGTTGCTTCTCATAAACGCTCTGACTTTTTGTCAAATTTCTGAAGTGTGTGGGGGGAGGGGGGGGGGGGAAATCCAAACAAAGAAATCTGTGTGTGTAATATACAGATAAGTAAATTGGTTTTTTTTTTTGTTTCCACACCTTCCACAGAGAAGACAGCTATCACCTATGCTGTATTTTCGTTTTGTTCATAGAATAAAAAGGGGGTTCAAGTATCTTAATATTCAGGCACTTGTGTAGCTTTTTATGTGACTTGTAGAATTAAGGTCCATCTAAATTAGGATCTGAGTTTTTTTTTTTTTTTTTACTGAAAACTGATGCCTGTCTAGTTCATTTTGAGGTGTATTTTCAAAGCACTTAGCCTTCCAAAGTTACATAGAGGCATATTTTCAAAGCACTTTGGGAGGCTAAGTCCCATAGGTTTCTATGGAACTTTGGGAGGCTAAGTGCTTTGAAAATGAGCCCCATTGTAACCTATGGAACTTTTGTAGGTCTAAGTGCTTTGAAGATTAGCCCCTTGACATGTTTTCACATATTTCTCATTATTTTGTAGGATTGACTGAGGAATCTGTTTACCTTACACATTCCTAACCATTCTGGCTATTTATGACGAATTGGTTTTGGTCTAGGGGACTTCTTAGATGCTGGAACACTTTTTTCTCAAGGACCTTTTCTGGATAGTGGAAAAGAGTCTTTTTAGAGCAGTAGGTTAAGAGCTAGAGTAGGTAAGGCTCAAACTCTTAGACCATTGCCTCTCTTTGTAAGGAATAAGGAGGCAGTGGGAGCTGAATGCACTAGTGGTAGGGGGAGCCAGAAAGTACTGGGGAAGTTCCCTATAGAATTCTGCAGGAGCAGGTGGGGTTCCCAGGGGTGCATCAGCATATGGCTAGCTTGGGCTTTGGGACTGGTTCCTGGTTGGTTTGTGGTCTTGGAGCTTCAATTGCTTCCACTGCACTGCAGCTTCTAGCCCATCTGTGATAAGGAGCAAGCAGGTCTCTGTAGCTATGCTACAATTTGTTCAGTTCAGGGTGTGTTGGTGGCTGTGCTACCTCGACAGATGGAGTCTTCGCCACTGTGGGAATGGCAGCTGTTTTTTGGGGCCAGTGTGCAAA